>NC_040904.2:179921071-180228207 GCF_004126475.2 Phyllostomus discolor
GTGGTTATTGAGGGCCTATTATATGCAAAGGTCTGTGACAAAGGGGTTTTGGAAGTTGATTATTTGTTTTATTTAGGTGAATCATCCTTTAATACTTGCTCAGAAGAGTTATTTATCATTACATAGTCATCCTTGTATATTAAGTGTACGCTGAGAAGTATCTGAATAGCGTTGACATACTGGAATTATAGGAAGGAATAGAAATTGACTTGAACTAATATTTTAGGTGGAACTTTATTTCTAGTAACTTAAATGGCAAACAAAAACATTTTAGTAGATTGCTGCAACTTTGAAATAATGCTAAATTTTCCATTTAAAGGTTCATAAAAGAAAATTGTGTTTATTTTTGGTAGAAACTCTATTGTTCTGATTTTAATTTTTCACTCCTCCTTCCCTCATTTATATTTGGTATTTCATGGCCGTCTCCTTTTTGAGGTGGTTATGAGAATTAAATGTGATTGATGTATGAGTGTACTTTGTAAACCGAAGTGTTATATACTGTAAGTAATTGTTTTTGATTAGGCTTTTCTTTATTGTTTTTATATTTTTTAACAAGGAGAAAACTAATAAATATTGTAGAAGACTTAGATACAGATATCTGTAAAAAAAGGACTATAAATTACCTATAATTTCATTATTCTAAGATAATTGTTGATACTCTGATGTTATATCAAAGTAGCTTTTTAGTAAGCAAATTGGTATTCTGATGTGATTCACTAATTATTTTTTGTGTATATGATATAAAAGAGTTAAAGTATAGAAATTGAAAAATAAGTGTTCCTTATTTAATTGTGCAAACAGTAGTGAATGTTTGAGGCTTTTTTTAATCTCCATTGTATAATAATAAAGGCTGATAGGTTTCATGTTCAAAAAGAAAAAATGAGGGAGAGGGGAAGGGGGAGCTATTAGAGAAAATGCTTTGTTGGGTATCACAGGACGGAAGACGTCAGGGAAACAGACTGTTACATGTAATCCATACTGAGACATTAGAAAATAGTTTCTAATTTTATCTTATTTGGTTATCATTAGGATTTTGGTGAATTTATGAGGGAAAACAGATTAACTCCTTTTCTAGACCCCAGATATAAAATCGATGGAACTCTTGAGATCCCTTTGGAACGAGCTAAAGATCAGTTAGAAAAACATACCCGTTACTGGCCTATGATTATTTCACAGACCACCATTTTTAACATGCAAGCGGTAAGTGTTAAATAGTTTCAACTTTTCTTCTAGATTAGTAGTTTATGCTTTCCAGATACCATTTCTCAATCAAAGAATGAAATATATGGTTTTGCTACAGTTAAATAATTATAATAAAACTGAACTGAAAGTTACAGATTATCTGGCCAAGATGATGTTTAAGATCAATTGAAGTTCTTCCTAGATGCTTTGACATTTATTTTTCAAGACAGATTTTTTTTTCTTTTTTTAATGTCACAGGTAGTTCCATTAGCCAGTGTTATTGTGAAAGAATCTTTGACAGAAGAAGATGTGTTAAACTGTCAAAAAACAATATACAATTTAGTTGATATGGAAAGAAAAAATGATCCTCTACCAATTTCCACAGTAGGCACAAGAGGAAAAGGCCCTAAAAGGTAGTTTTTTTCCCCTTCTACATATCACATTTACTTGGTACATACTGTTTTTTTACCCCAGCTTATTCTGTATATAAATAATATATTGGGGGGTACTTATATATACATACATATGATCAAAATGAAATGATACAGAATAAAAGAATTGGTTACATTATAACATAGAATTATACCATTAGCTATCTAGGTAAAGAAGTCCGTGTTTAATTATTTTCTTTTACTTTACCATAAGTGACACTTGAATGTTATGCTACAGGGTATTTCTAAGATTGTTATTTTAAATCTTTATTTCAGAGATGAACAATACCGTATCATGTGGAATGAATTAGAAACCCTTGTCAGAGCTCATATCAGTAACTCGGAGAAACATCAGAGGGTCTTGGAATGCCTGATGGCCTGTAGGAGCAAACCCCCAGAAGAAGAGGAACGAAAGAAACGAGGAAGAAAGAGGGAGGACAAAGAGGACAAGTCAGAGAAAGCAGTGAAAGATTATGAACAGGAGAAGTCTTGGCAAGATTCAGAGAGGTGGCTTGTTGATACTAAAATAACATCATTGTTTCTTTTGGCATATCAATTCTGCATCTAGAACATTCAAACTTCATTTAATGGATGTTCTTTTAGTGTATATTTATTTTATTTATAACTTAGATTTTCATTCTTAGTATCTAAAAGATTTTAGACTTAAGGAGTTATGATTTACTATTAGTGAAAAGATAGTGTTTAATTTTTATCCTAATTAACTTCTGAAAATTATAATTCAGGATGTTTGGTATCAGTATTTCCTTGATGTGTTATTAATGTCAGAGACATAGTTTTATTTCTTTGTTTGGTAAATAATGATTGAATACCTGTGGTGTGCCAGACAGTTAGCATAAGGTTCCTGCCTTGGAAGAACGTACAGTGTTGTGGTAAAAATAGGCAAGTAAGTCACTGATGACAGCAAAATGTGGAAGGTGTTGTTATAAAAATAGGCACAGATGTCCTTAGGAGCACAGGGAAAGAACAGAGTCCTGACTCTGAAAACTGTCCTCGATAGTACATCTTCCTAAGTTCATGATTTCTAAATAAAAGTATCTTAACATATTAGCTGTCTTTCATCTTCTACCTTCTTGCCAGAAATCGGGCAAAGAACCAGGGAAATGTTATAATGGCTGTGTAGGAAGTCCCATTCAGAACTTATGATGAAAAATTTCAAACATTTATTCTACTGTAGATTAAATATTTACCCATCACCTACTTTGACCAAGTATCAATTCATGGCAGATTTTATTTCATATATATTCACATCCACTCCCCTCACCACCAGCATCATCCGCGTCCCGTATGGGAATATTTGGAAGCTAATTCCAGAAATCATATCACTTCACCCCAAAAGAAGCAGAATGTAGAACATTTCTCTTTGACTTTAGAAGTACACTTCTTCCTTAGTGCTACCAAGCTTTTGAAACAGAATTGGCTAACTGCGAGTAGGGGACAGAGAGTCCTCTCATTTAGACCACACTGATACTCAAGTATTTGTCTGTGTATTTTACAAGTGTTTTTGTTTCCTTGGAAAACTCAAAGTAAGCTTGGAGTGTTAACTTTTTAACTTGTGGAATGTAAATAGATGCTCACAGTACATAAACTAGGGAGCAAATGATAATTAATTACTTAATTTTTTTTGTAATTTGAAATAGTATTTTTGTCCATATCTTTAAAAATTGAAATTGTGAACTTTCTTCCAAAGGTCATTAGCTTACTATTATTTTCTTACAGTTTCTCCATTATTTTAATATTTATAGCTAACTAGATTACTAAATTATTACATTATAATGATGAAGGAAACGGGGAAAACTTGTGTTTAATTCATTAAGTTCTCTTACCTGATTTTGGATTGACATTTAGCTTATGATTAGTTTCTAGATTTACTTTGTGAGAGTAGCTATCTTTTATGAAGACCGGCATTCAAATTCCAGTTTAATTATTGACCATTTAGATTTCTAAACATTTTAACTTTAAATTTTATTATTTGTACCTCTAAAAGATTAAAAGGCATATTAGAACGTGGAAAAGAAGAGTTGGCTGAAGCTGAAATTATAAAAGATTCACCTGACTCTCCAGAACCTCCAAACAAAAAGCCCCTTGTTGAGATGGATGAAACTCCACCAGTAGAAAAATCAAAAGGTAGGGTAGAACTGTGGTAACTGTGATTGTAAAATGTTGTCCACCTTAGTTCTGTTTTGTATAGTTTTATTTAATATTGTTGTGTATATCAGGAAGAGCTAGTAACTGTTCTATTGTTTAGCAGATTTTTTTTTATAGCCTTGGAAAATAGAGACAGTAAATATATTTGCCAGTATTAAAGAAAAAGTGGTACCATGCCTTCATTAGTGAAGACTTTGGAAAATAAGAACTTGTACTAAAGTCTGTGTTTTAAGAAATTTTAATTATGTAAACTTAAATCTGTTTATGTTCCTGACACTGTAGTAAGTGGTAGGTTATTGAAGACAAATGCTTTTCCTACAGCCCTTACTGGATTTAGGAAAAGATCTAATATCACCCATCTATTGATAAATTAAAATGTGGTGTGCATCAGCATCAATAAATATATTATAAATAATATTTTTATTAAAAAGCCTTTACTTTTTCCTGTTCCAATTTAATCTTTATTGTATTTTTCTCCCCATTACCATTTAGTCCCCTTACACCTCCCTCCCTTCAGTAACCACTACTCTGTTGTCCATTTCCATGAGTCCTTTTTCCTTTTTTTCTCAATCCCTCCACCTCCAAGGTCTTTCATCTCTTATTTATAAGCTGATAGGCTTAATTTCCTCTTGAAGGAATTCTAGGCATTAAAGATATGATTTGGGTTTGGGAGCTCCTGTAATCATTGAAGGCCTTAGTTATCTTAAGGGAAACTGGATTTAGTCCTTTTAGGATAAATGGGAAATGGTATGACAAAGGACTGATATCTTGCCATAAGATTTTTTTAATGTAGTTTTTGAGTAGTTTTATAATTTTAGAATTTACATTTAAGCTAGGATCCATTTTGAGTTTTTTAAAAATAAATTGCAAAATATGGGTCAATATTTATATTTTTGCACTTATGTCCCAATTGTTCCAGCAGCATTTGTTGAAGATTATCCCCTCTTCATTGAATTGCCTTTGTACCTTTATCAGAAATCAATTGATTTTATATGTAGGAATGTATTTGTTGGTCTGTGTGTTTATCGTTTGCCTTATTATGTTTATTGTAATACTACCATGATAACTACCAGTAGAGTCTTAATATCAGGTAGTGAATCTTCTAACTTCTTCCTACTTTTCAAAGTAGTTTTGGCTATTCTAGTCCTTTTGCCATTTCATATCGTGCAAAAAAGAGTTAACATAGCAAGCTTGAGGCTATTAACATTAGAAGAGCCTGCTTGTAAATTTGGCCCTTGGCTGGCATCTGGGAACTTGGCTTTTAAAACATTCCCTAAATGATGAAGTTATTTTGTCTTTCATCTAAGCTGAACACCTGCTTTCCTTCTGGGAGTCTGGAATTTTGGTAGCTGTAGTTTGGCAGAGAATGCCCTTGTGACCAGAGGCAGTAAAAACCTTCAACTCTGAGTCTCAGTGGGCTTTCCTGACAGAAATATCGTATACACGGCTGCACTTTTGCTGCCAGCAGGAGGTGGCACTGTGTGAACTCTCACTGCAGGGAGAGAGCATGGGAAGACTGCAAATAGATTCCCCCAGTTTTTGCCTTACTGATTGGGCCATGTATACTTACTGTGTGGCTGTAATGATTCTTAGCTGTGAGTGTAACTTTATGTTTAGTCATTTGAGTCCTTCCAGCAAATCACCAAACTAGTAGGTGGTCTTGGAGACCCCTAAACATTTAAATGTTTGAATAAGGGGAAGATGGTGTTGCTTTAATTGTATAAAACAATAGAATTCAAGGTAAGTTTTTAAAATTTGTAAATTTTGAAGTAATGAATTATTCTACCTTTTTTTCTTCTTTCAACTATAACACCAGGGCCAGTATCCTTATTATCCTTGTGGAGTAATAGAATCAATACTGCCAATTCCAGAAAACATCAGGAGTTTGCTGGACGTTTGAACTCTGTTAATAACAGAGCTGAGTTATATCAACATCTTAAAGAAGAAAATGGGTTTGTATTATTTATTGTAGAAATTGATATTATAAGTTAAAATGTAATGAATACTCCTTTATGTTCAGCATTTATTACTAATATTATGAATTGATACATGTTACCTATAAAGAGAAATAAAATTAACTTTTTTGATTCTTAGTACCTGAAAAAGACATGATTCTGTTGATTGTAACCCTGAAAGTATTTACTTCTTAGAGCATTTTTACTTTGTTCAATAAACATCATGGAGGGAAAAATCATAGAGAAAACTTAGTATGTAACACCGAAGCTGTAAAATAATGTGGGGAAAATATTTTCTGATTAAGTAACACAGTATTAGGAATATTTATTTTAATTGAATAAGTCTCAGGTTTGATTATTTTAATTTCTTTTTTAGAAGACATTTTGATAATGTGTTGGTAAAGGAACTTCTTTAGTGGAAAAGAAAATAAATCTTTGACTAAATGGCAGGAGTTTTTTTCCTTGGTTTCACTCGCAGAAGTGTATTGAAAAAAGTGGCCTTTGACAGGAGACTCTGGGAAAGTCACTTAATCTCTCTGGGTCTCAGTTTTTTCTCCTCTGCAAAATGAGGAAGTTAAACTGACCAGAGGAATGCTAACCTTGGTTCTTTTCTAAAGTGCTAATATTCTTCTGCTTGTTGAATATTTTAGAGTTTAATTTCATATGAAAGCTATATAAGGAGAAAAAATATGGATACTTAATGCTTTATGTTACCTACTCATTTTTTTTCTTCCTATTTTTCAGAATGGAGACAACAGAAAATGGAAAAGCCAGCCGGTGACTTGGGGAACTAAATCTACTATATTGCATAAATATTTTGGGTGGAATTTGATATAAGTACTTTTACAGCAAGATTGTATAGTTATGCAGCCTGGACTGGTTTTTACATTTTTAAAATATTTCAACTATCTTTTTGTATTAATTATAAGATTGGCACATATGTCAAAAAATACATTTGAGATTTGTCCTCCCAAATCACACAAATTTATTTTATGGTAAAAAGTTTTCCCCCTGGAAATGTTTTTTAAAAAATTCTTAGGCTTCTCTTTGCCAAATAAAACTATTAAAATATTTGAAATGCAAAATATTGGAGTATTCCTTTAGTAAAATATATTTATTTAATGACTGACAACTTTTAGAAATTAAAAAAATTTTATCAGCATTTAGGAGAGATTTACAATATTTAATATAAAATCTTCAAGGTTAGTCTGCAGCATATGTAGTGCTTTTCCCAAAAAATGTTCTTTCTGTTTGCTTATTTTGTATTTTAAATTTTGTTTATGTGTTGCGCATTTAAAAGCAGAATTTTCAGGTAATTGGTATAAATTTATATTTACCCATATTGGATAATGTTACTTTTTATTTTCTGCTAAAAATTTATTGTCCATTGACTTTTCATACTGAAAGAGAAGAATAAAGGAGAATACTTTACAGACGTAGAAGAAAGGAAAGTTGCTAGGTTATTTATTTTCATCCTTGAATAGAATCTTGGTCTCCTCATCATTGAGAAATGTTGTGGTTATCTGGTATACCTCGGTGACTCGTCTTACTGTGCTGCTTCATCTGGAAGCTCATAACATGTTGCAAGAAACATGTTATGTAAATGTTGAATGCTAATTCTAAGCTTGTCATTTTTCCTTGAGTGTTTAGTAGAGGAAGGAAAAAGGTCTTTCTTTCATCAATATTTTCTATTAAAAGAACAACTGGTATTTATTTATTTACTTTTTTAGTTATCCATCTCTGTGGGTTTTTTTTAATAATTTATTTTTATTGTATTTTATTACCATTTATCCCCACTATAGCCTTTCTACCTCTACCTGTTGCCCTCCTCTGCTGTTTTTTTTTAAATTTTTAAAAAATGTATGGGGAGTGACATTGGTTAATAAAATTATATAGGTTTCAAGCGTACAATTCTATAGTACTTCATCTGTGTATTGTGTGTTTACCACACAAAGTCAAGTCTTTTTCTGTCACCATTTATCCTCCTTTTAACCTCTCCTCTCTCTCCCAACCCCCATTTCTCTTTGGTAATCACCCTCCTGTTGTCTGTGTCCCTCATTTTTTTTCCTTAATCCCCTTACCTTTGTCTCACAGCCTCCCAATCTCTCTCCTCTCTGACTCTGTCATCCTATTGTCTATATCTGTGAGTCCATTTCTATTTTGTTTGTTATTTTATTTTGTTTATTAGATTCCACATATAAGTGAAATCATATAGTATTTGTCATTCTCTTACTGGCTTATTTCACTTAGCATAATACTCTCCATGTCTATTGGTGCTGCCACAAAAGGTAAGAGTTCTTTTTATGGCCAAGTAATATTCCATCGTGTAAATGTACTGCAGCTTTTTTTATCTACTCATTTACTGATGGGCACTTCCAAGTCTTGGCAATTGTAAATAACACTGAAGTGAACATAAGGGTGTGTATATTCTTTTGAATTAGTGTTTCTTGGGATATATTCCCAGAAGTGGAATCAATGGGTCATAGGTTGTTTTTAATTTTTTTGAGGAAACTCCATATTGTTTTCAACACTGGCTGCACCAATCTGCGTTCTGACCAACAGTGGACAAGGGTTCCCTTTTCTCTACATTTTTGCCAGCACTTGTTTGTTTATTGATGACAGCCATTCTGTCAGGTGTGAGGTGGTATCTCTTTGTGGTTTAAATTTGCATCTCTCTGATGATTAGTAACATTGAGCATCTTTTCATCTCTGTTGGCCACCTGTATTATGTTCTCTTTGGAGAAGTGTCTATTCAGATTCTTTGCCCATTGGTTAATTGAGTTGTATGTCTTTTTGGTGTTGAGTTGTATAAGTTCTTTATAAATTTTGAATATTAATCCTTTATTAGATGTATCATCTGTGAACATGTTCTCTCATTAAGTAGGTTGTTTTTTTATTTTGTTGATGGTTTCCTTTGCTGTGCAAAAACTTAGTTTGATGTAGTCCTACTTGTTTATTTTTTCTTTTGTTTCCCTTGCCCAAGGAGATATATCAGAAAAAAAAATATTGCTACAAAATATGTCTGAGATTTGACTGCCTATGCGTTCTTCTAGGATTTTTATGGTTTCAGGTTTTTCAGCCTTTAATCCACTTTAAGTTTATTCATGTGTACGGTGTAAGAAGGTGGTCTATTTTCATTTTTTGCATGTCCAATTTTCCTGCCGCCATTTATTGAATAGACTGTATTTACCCTGGCTGAGGCAGCTGACTGGCTCAGTAGGGTGACAGGGCATCTAGAGGGGGCATCTACTGCATTCCCCCAGGTTGATGCCTATGGAGGGGAGCGCTCCTCCCAAGAAAGACGGCATCTTTGGTGTGGGAGAGGGACTCGGCACTGAGACCTTGGCAGCTGTCCTTTCAGCCCTCTCCCAGAGCTCTAAACCACAGTCTCTCCTCACATGACTCTAGTCTGCCCCTCCCTCCCTCTGCGGCATTCCAGGGTGAGTGGCTGCTAGTGGGATGTTGTGTGCTGTCCCTGTTAGAGGGCACCTGGTGAACAGAATCCCCACTGCTTTTCACGCCAGATGTATGAATGCCTCTTCCCAGCTCTGATGCTCTGAGCTGGGGAGCCTGGCTTGGGGTTGAGACTCCATGCAGAGGAAGCCTTTGCAGGTGAGGCATCCCTCTAGAATCTCAGCTGCTGCCCATGGGAGGGGGACCAGCCCTTTTCACATCCCCGCCCTTCCTGTAAGTCTCATTATGGCTTCTGTAAATCATTGGTTATAAGACTTGATCAGCTAGTCTTCAGTTGGTTATTCAGGTCAATTGTACTTCCAGTTTGGTCTGAGGAGGAGCGAGTGTACCTTCCACTGACTCCACTGCCATCTCTGATGTCTTCAACAACTGATGTTTAAACAGGAGTTCAGCAGGCTTTTCTTCAATCCAGGGAAACTTAACATGACTCTATTTTTTTAAGTACTCCTCAGCCTCTGGATTCTTCCTCTCCTTAAGCTAGAGCCATTTTTATCCTTACCACTGTGTTTATATATAAACCTATACAAATCATGTACAACCATGACCAAGCCTAATTAGCACTTTAGACTTTGCAAGATTTAAGAGCTATAATCCAATACTGAATAATTGCATCATATTTACTTCTGTTTGGGTTCTGATCTTTTATATATATTTTTTCTTATTTTCAGTTACATTGACATACAATATTGGTTTCTGGTGTACAGCATAGTGATTAGACATACAACTTCTGTCTAGTACCCATCTAACACCATGCATAGTTATTACAGTATTTTTTTAAAGATTTTATTTTTAGAGAGGGAGAAAAAGAGGGAGAGAAACATCAATGTGTGGTTCCCTCAAGCGCCCCCTACTGGGGATGTGGCCCACAACCCAGGCATGTGCCCTGACTGGAAATCCAACCAGCGAACCTTTGTTTTGCAGGCCTGCACTCTATCCACTGAGCCACACCAGCCAGGGTTATTATTACAATATTAATGACTGTATTCCCTCTTTGTATTTTATATCCCTGTGACAACTTTTATCACTGGCAATTTGTACTTAATCCCTTCACCTTTTTGTGTCTTACTCTTCATACCCATTTTTCAACTTGTGCCCAGTTGGGGTCCCTTGTTTATTTTTATTCATTTATTTATTTGTTATTTATTTTTTTAAGACTTAATTGACTTTATTAAACTGAATTAGGCTGTATCCCACCGAGCAAGTAGAAGCTCCTCTGGTTTATATCTTTGTTTTATTTAAAATGTTTTCTTAAGATTTTTATTTATTTTTAGAGAGAGGGGAAGAGGGAGAAGGGGAGAGAAACATCAGTCAGTTGCCTCTTGAACTTGCCCTGACCAGGGGCAAAATCCTCAACCCAGGCATGTATCCCGACCAGGAATCGAACCAGAGACCTTTCTGGGACGATGCCCAACCGACTGAGCCACACTGGTCCAGGCGATCTCTGATTTTCCAGTATTTCTTGATCCAAAAATCTTTTCTTTTACAACCCATCTTCAAACACTGGGATCCTTTTGTGCTCTCAGTTTGTGTTTTTCCTTTTCTAATATGCTAAGGCCATGCTACTTATTGACACAGTCTTATCTACATTTCAGTCTCCATTTTTAGATATTATTTATGAACTGCTGTTACTGTGCTCTTGTAACTGGGAGACTATTTATATGCTTCATTTTGAACTATTGTGCCACTAGCTTCCTATATATTATTTTATGTTGTTTGCTGTCAAGACAATTCAGCTGGCTCATGCTATCTGCTTACCTAGATGTCTTAAAGCATCTCTCACTGTCATAACCCTTCCCCTCACCCCCTCACCACTATTTTTGTCCATTTTAGGACAAAAATAGAAGAATGACAGTTGTTTTTTTTTTTTAAACAGTATCTATATTGAGGACTTACTAGTCAAGATAATGGACAAAATTTAATTAAAAAAATTTACTACCCATCCAATAGTGGAATGTCTGCTTAGGTCCAGACTTAATGATTGTGAGAATCAAAGTTACTTTAGTAGAGAGAACAGCTATACTTTCAATTATATTAAAAGACTCTAATATCAGCATCATTGTAGCACAGAAGACACCCCTATTTCTGCCCTTTTGACCAGGGCAGAAAGTTTATTTAAAGAATTAATGGCTGAGTCCTGGCTGGTGTGGCTCAGTGGATTGAGGGCCAGCCTTTGAACCAAAGGGTCGCCTTTTGAATTTCCAGCCTAGTGCACATGCCTGGGTTGTGGACCAGGTCCCCAATAGGGGGTGTTCAAGAGGCAACCACACATTGATGTTTCTCTTCCTTTCTTTCCCCCTCCTTTCCCTCTCGAAAAATAAATAAATAAAATATATTTTTTAAAAAACTTAATGGCCAAGAATTTCCCATGGGAGATATTTGGATGTCCAAGTTCATGAAGCTTATAGGCCACCAAATAAAATTAAAGAGATCCTCTCCAAGACACATTATAATAAAACACAAAAATCAAAGACAGAATCATAAAAAGAGCAAGAGGGGGAAAAAAAAACCTTGTAACTTACAAGCTATCCCCTGTGATGCTATTAGCAGATTTCTCAGCAGAAATCTTACAGGCTGGGAGAGAGTGGGATGTAAAAGAATAAAACTGCCAAACAAGAATACTTTACATGGCAAAGCTGTTCTTCAGAAACAAGTTCAAGGTGAAGTGAAAGGAGAATAATTAGTAACATAAAAACCTGGCAGTATACAACCCATGGTAAATGTAAGTAGTCACCTTCAGAATACTCTAATACTATAATATGGTAGTGTTAAGTACTTTAGTATAAAGGTTAAAGGACAAGGGTATTAAAAACTATAGCTACATTAGTTTTTAATTATATTTTATTGATTACACTATTACAATTGTACTGATTTTTCTCCCTATGCCCCCCTCCACCCAGCACCCCCCATTCCCTCAGGCTATCCCCCTGCAGTTGTTCATGCCCATGGGTCATGTGTATAAGTTCTTCGGCTTCTCCATTTCCTATCCTGTACTTTACATCCCATGGCTACTCTGTAACTACCTATTGTACTTCTTAATCGTCTCACATTGTCACCCATTCCCCCACAACCCACCCCCCAACTATCAAAAGGTGGTTTGTATCTGTGATTCTTTCTTCTTGTTTCCTTTGTATTTTTAGATTCAACTGTTGGTACATACATATTTTTGCCATTTTATTGTTCACTGTTTTGATCTTTTTCTTAAATAAGTCCCTTTAACATTTCATATAATAATGGTTTGGCGATGATGAACTCCTTTAGTTTTTTGGTTTTTTTTTTCTCTGGGGAGCTCTGTTTCTGCCCTTCAATTCTAAATGATAGCTTTGCTGGGCAGAACAATCTTGGCTGTAGATCCCTGCTTTTCATGACTGAAAATTTCTTGCCAGTCCCTTCTAGCCTGCAAAATTTCTTAAGAGAAATCAGCTGATATGGGAACTCCCCTGTAGGTAATAACTTATTTTCTCTTGCTGCTTTTAAATTTTAAGATTCTCTTGTTATCTTTACACCTTAGCATTTAATTATGATGTGTCTTGGGGTGGGCCTCTTTGCATCATTTTGTTTTGAACTGTTTGCTTCCTAGGCTTGCATGTCTGTTTCCTTCACCAAGGGAAGTTTTCTTTCATTATTTTTTCAAATAGATTTCCAGTTTCTTGCTCTTTCTCTTCTCCTTTGGCACCTCTATGATGTGAATGTTGGAATGCTTGAAGTTGTCCCAGCGGCTGCTTAACCTATCTGTTTTTTATTTTTTTATTCTTTTTTCTTCTTCTTGTTCTGATTGGTTGCTTTTTGTTTCTTTATGTTCCAAATCATTGCTTTGATTCTTGGTTTCATCCACTCTACTGTTGTTTCCATATAAATTGTTCTTTATTTCAGTTAGTGTATCTTTTGTTTCTGACTGGATCTTTTTTTATGCTATTGAGGTCCTCACTAAGATCCTTGAGTATCCTTATAACCACTGTTTTGAACTATGCATCTGATAGATTGCTTTATCTTTGTTTCATTTGGCTCTTTTTCTGGAGTTTTCATCTATTCTTTCATTTGGGCCATGTTTCTTTGTCTCCTCATTTTGGCAGCTTCCCTGTGTTTGTTTCTATGCATTAGGAAGAGCTGCTTTGACTCTGTGTCTTGGTAGCATGGCTTAGTGTAGTAGGTGTCCTGTAGGGTCCAGTGGCACAGTCTTCCCTATCACTCAAGCTGGGTACTCAAGGTGTGCCCTTTGGTGGGCTGAATACACCCTTTTGCAGCTGAGCTGTGGTTGCTGTTGGCAGATCAATGGGATCGATTTACCCAAGCCGGTCAGTTTCGAGGACTGGCTATGACTACATAGTACCAACCTCCACCCTCTGTGGAGGATCAGCTATGCAGGGGCAGGGTGGTGGTGCTCTGATGTGGTCTGTAGCTGTGTACTGGGTGCACAGGCCCTGGGGTTTCTCAGGTGGAGCAGGCCAAGGTCAGGCCCCACCTGTATTTTGCCCAGATCCACCCTGCGTGAATTATAAAGCGATCTGAGATGGCTGAGACTTTTGCTGGGCTTGGAGATTCCCAGGTGAAGTTAAGCTGTGAATCTAGGCTGGCTGCTGCTAGTGCTGGGCCTGGGGCTCACTGAGGCCAGATGTTGCTTGTTAGAGGATTTAGGAAGCTGTGAAGCATGAACGAAGACAGCCATTCATGTGGAAAAGCAGCTTGGGTGGGCCCGTAAGTTGGGTGGGAAGGAGTCTCTGGGGATCTCCAAGGTAGGTCAAATAGTGTTAGCCAGGTTGATGGAGTCTCAGATATGGCACCAGCTGGCTAGCTCAGTGGCTGTGTGGTTGGGGGTGGGGGAGCTCAAAAAAGGGACAATGGCCTCTGCTCACCTTGATGTGAGACACCCCATTTTCTCCCTGTATGCTATTGGTGCCTTTCAAGCTGCTACCCAGGTGCTGGAGCGCAGAGGGAGTGAATCTGAGTAGGTGAGTCTGTGTGTGGGTTCTTTAAGAGGAACTGCTTGGGACTGCTGAAGTTTCCTCTACCAACTCAATCCCCACTGGTTTTTGCAGCCACAATTTATGGGGACTTACCTTCCTGGCACTGAAACCATGGGCTAGAGGGCCTGGTGTGGGGCTTGGACTCCTCACTCCCAAAATATCCCTCCCAAATTTTTATTTACCACATATGGGTGTGGGACCAGCCAGTCCCCTCATCTGCACCTCTCCTACCAGTCTGAGTATAGTGGTTTCTTCAGTTCTGTAGTTGTCAGCCTTCCATTCACCTCGATTTATGATGGTTCCCAATGATGGTTCTATATTCTAGTTGTAATTTTGTTGTGGTTGTGTGAAGAGGCAAACCATGTCTACCTACACCACCATCTTACAATAATTTTTGTAACATAATAAAGAGGTGATTTGTGACATGAAAACCGTAAAGGGGAAATAAAAGCCTAGAGGTTTTTATGTGGCTAATTTGTTATCAGCATAAAATGGACTAATACAGCTGGAAGATGTTTTATGTAAGCCTCATGCTAACCAGAGCTGACCTAGAAAGTGGGCAGTGGTGATGGGGGGCGGTGGCGGGTAAGGAAGGTGGCAGATGTTGGTCGAAGGGTACAAACTTCTAGTCGTGAGCCAAAAAGCCCCAGGGATGTAATGCAGAGCATTGTGATGATAGTTGATAAGACTGTGTCATAATTTGGAAAGTTGATAAGAGTAGATTTTAACTATTTTGCTCACAAAAAAGAAATGATGATTATGTGAAGTGATGGAGGTGATAGCTAATGCTATGGTGGTAATCAGTTTGCAGTGTAGAAGTACATCTCAGTTTGCAATGTAGAAGTTATATGTCAATTATATTTCAGTGAAGTTGGGGAAAAAGATTCTACTAGCTAAAATCTTTACTTGTCTCATAGTATAAGACAATGTTCACAATGCTCTTACCACATGATATGTTTAGGAAAAAATTAGAGTCATAAATACTCAGATTTTAATCCAAAAAGTTCTAGTTTACTTGAATATTGTTTAAAATCACTATATGGGCGGGCATATGCAAATGTCATTACAACTTACATATAGACTTAATATATGGATTGATTGACATTAATGCTTCGTGAAAGTATTAAAATCAACCTGAACTATTGAATGCTGTACTTGAATTCCTGAATTTACAGTTCACTTAGGTGCCCTTAGTTGAGGGCAAAACAGTCTACAGTACTTTGTTTGAGATTGTTTAGTGAAGCACTGAGTTACTTGGCTCATTATTTCTGGCACATTTTAATGAAAGTCACCAGTGAAGTTGCACACATGTAGAAAAACTAAAGTGTCCAGGTGCTAATTTTGCCATGGAGGTGCTGCTAATGTGACTAATCTAGAAATTTCCACATTATTGTAAAGATATGAAGCATTAGACTTAGTTTAGGAAACCCCAGGAACTGAATATATAGTTTTCAAGTTTGATTTCATTGAGATCTCTAGTTCCATGATTAAAATGAATGTATTTGATTGAAGCATGTGAAATTGCCATTTTTATTTGCAAAAATAAAAATGGAATATTGGCAATTTCATAGGGTCCAATCTATATATAATTTTCATCTCCTGTCTGAATATTCAATATAAAATGTAAATTTAGCAGGTCGTATGTGTTGAAACAAGTTGCTCCTGGTGAAAGGTGTAAATGTAACACAGTGTCTGATTAGAACCATTCCTGTTTGTAACATTTTAAATTAATTCCGTGGTTGCTTTGAATCAGTTAAAAATGAAAAATTCCTAAAGAGAAAGCATGATATTGAATTAAAATGCCACTTTAATTTCTTTCTAGTAAGGAGTGTGGTAATAGACTATTTAGATTAAAATATTTTTTTTATCAAGAAACTGTTTTTCTTTTTTTAAAGATTTATATTTATTTATTTATTTTTAGAGAGGGAAGGGAGGGAGGGAGAGAGAGAGAGAGAGAGAGAGAGAGAAACATCAATGTGCAGTTGCTGGGGGTTCTGGCCTGCAACCCAGGAATGTACCCTGACTGGGAATCAAACCTGGGACACTTTGGTTCCCAGCCCGCGCTCAATCCACTGAGCTATGCCAGCCAGGGCTAGATTAAAATATTAAAAGGAGAGATAACTTGTTGGCCTGTTTAAAAACAAACATCACAATATATTTATGTACTTACCAAGTTACCTCACAAGGGTCCTGTTTAAAGAGGTGGAAGAGAAGGCAATTAAAGGCCAGAGAGGCCGGAAGGCATGAAGAAGTGTCCCAGGACCTCAGAGCCACACAGAAGACTGAAGACTGCGATGAGGCCATCAGAGGACATGCCAGCCGAGATGCGGGTAGTTAGAGCAAAAACCCATTTCTGTGACATGTTGGGAGTGAAAACTAAAGTGCAGCAGTTAAAATGTTAGTTGAATGAAGTTAGATTAGAGGATGTGAGTGTAATCAGCTGTTTCAGAAGTGTGGTAAAAAAGAAGTGGCCTTGCCTGGTACGGTAGCTTGTTAAGAGAACAGAAACAAGGCAAGATTCGTTGTTATTTCTTTTGTAGTATTAAAATCAGTATGATGAGTCTATTTATAGTATAAGATAAAAGTACAATGGAGGGGTAATGATTCGATAATTCTTTACTCATGCATAGTAGAACTTGAACCTATTGCAGAATTTTATTATTTATTGTTAAATTATTTGGGTCTTTATGTAAAAGGTTGTATGAGTAAACTTAAACTGGCAGTTTTAAATTTATAGCATTTTTCACATTTATGTGTATTCTTTGCAATACAGCAATTACTTTTCATAATGGAGTAGCCAGTACTTGAGTTGTGTGTGGTAGTGGTGACCTGGGTGACATAAATTTATAATTGACCATTTCCTCCTGGCCTTACAGGGGAATAAGGTGATTAGAATTCATTGGTCTTGCGTTGATACAATTAACATAGAGGATGAATTATTTATTTATCTTTTGACAATTTGATTCAACAATGGTTTGTTTTACCTCATTTCTGTATCAGTTTGCCCTGTTTCTCGTGCTGATGTTGATGCACTTGGACTTCTGGTAGCATTACTTCTCCTCTGGCTAAGGTAAAGTGATGGCTAATGAGATCACCAGGCTAATGAAATCCATTCACAATGGAGTAGGGGGTGATGTTCTGGAGGTTCTGAGAATGGCGGCTGTTGTTCTGTGGTGGGGGTCACACTTCTTTCTGCAAGGCTGATGTTGAGAAGACAGTGGAGGTACGCTTCTCCGTAAGTGAGATGAGAGGGGAACTTCACAGTCCAGGAGAGGCCGATTTCGGGGCCTTCGCACATACATTTCTTGGTTAGTATTACTTATTCAGGTTCTCCCTTGAAACCCCGGGCACTGAGCAATAAGAAAAGCCCTGCAGTTCTTACAGAAATGGTAAGCAGCCCTCGCTGCTGCCACCGTAGTCAGTAGTCATCTACCTACCAACAAAGCCAGAAATTCTAGGTCCAGGGGCTATTTTCTATGCTGGATGAGGCAACAATGCTGTTTTCAGTTAAAGAGCCATCACCTGGCTCCAGAATAAGGCATACTCCTGTATGTGTGATGTTCTCAATTGTGCCAAGTTTGTATTCTGGTAACATAGCATACGCACAGTTTGGCTTGACTTTTCCATGAGATCTCCTTAGGTTAAAATCACTTCCTGAGTTTTCCTGTTGGGACACCATTTCCGAGAACTGCCGTTGACAAAACATAGAGCCCTGTTATACCGGGTGTAATAGTAGGTCCTGGTCTTAGGGTAGTTAATACAGTTTGTTTAGGGCTAGTGGAGTTTATATATAGTCTGATTTTAGCAAAAAATCCAGTCCTCTCTCTTCTCTGTGAGTGTGTGGAAACTGTTTTGTGCGCAGAGAGTAAGTGTGGCAGGGAGTACTTCTGGGCAGCTTTAGTTCAAGGGCCAAAAGCATCTGTGTAGCCAGGCCCCCAGAATCAGTGGCACAATGAATAAATTCCTGAGGGGAATATTGAAAATCCAGTTCTAGGGGCTATCCATATAGTATTTGATGAGTCGAGTTAAATTGCAGCCAGCTTCCCAGGCCTGAGGGACATTCGTTCCCTGGTTTTATTGCAAGCCTCCAGTGAGTTGAGTTGCCACCTTCCTGATCATAAAATCTATCCGAGGAATTGGGAAGTGAAGTCTGTGTCCAGTAGTTGCTATTATCAATCGGATTGGATGAACAGCTGTTGGAAACATGTTCAATTGACCTGGAAGGAGCAAACAAGAATAGTTTCAGTGAACACCACTCTTTAAGTGTTTAAAGCTACCTTGATGGTTGCCTTACTTTCCCTATCTTCACTTTTTGATTTACACAGCAAAGTGGGAAAGCAGCTATTGGTATTCAATAGATCTATGTAGTCGGCCATCCCATGTTTGTGTACCACATGGGTAGCTCCAGAGAAGAGTGAGAGGGACGGACTTTTTTCATTTCCGTTTTTAACCTTTGATTTGGGGACCCTACCTCCATCTACTCAAGGGTCAGGTTCATCCATCTCAAGCCCTGCCTGCTCTTCCTTTCCCGTTTTTTTCTCCCACTTCCCTTTCTTACTCCTCCTCCCTACTTCATCTTCCCTGTTATCATCAACTTGTAGGTTTAGCGTTATAGCCTTGATGCTGCTTCTACAGACCCATGGAGTTTGTTAGTTTCCAAATATCCTAATCCTTTCTGTCTTAAGTTATAATACGGAAGAAGATCCTGAAATTAGCACTGTAGTACAATAGTGTCAAGTAACCAAGTCTGTGTTAGGGGGCTTCAGAAAAACCATGTTTTGGCAGTGAGCCCAGATTCCTAAGCCGACTGTGTTTTAAAAGCTCATTGGGGAATTTTTTTGAAGTTCAGCACATTAAAGTTGTATAATTGAATAGAGACATAGTAATGAACTAGTGCTCTAATTTTAATTAACACATGTAAATCTCAAAGAAGCTAGAAAACAATTCAAGCTCTGTGTGGATATGGTTCATGTTTGAGAAGGAAGATGAGGTGACTATCACAGAAGCAGGGATACGCTGCAATATGACAAAGGCAGGTGGCTTTAGATATTGTGGGTAGCTCTAAGTTGGAAAAAAGAGGAGTGTCATACTACTGGGCAGAACTGAATCTGGAAGACAGAAGGGGGAAGTCAGTGATGAACAGAAAGACTATTTTTAAAGTGAGCTCAGCCCTGTTCCATATTTCATGGGATTAGTTAACAGTGTGTGATCTGACTATTAGGGAGATGAGTTTCAAACAAGCTCAGTTTCGTCAGCTTTACCATTCCTTGGTGACAGAACTGCTTACCGGGGTGTGACATGTCCTCAGGTCTCTGAGATTCAGAATGAAAAGCACAGGTTGTCAGAATCTTGGTTGCTTGAAGCAATTCATATTTAGTGAAAGACAAATTGGTTATACCTTGGCTAAATAATGTTTCTGGAAACTGTCATGAATCCAGATAAGATAGCAAGCATCTATTTAACTTAGATGTTTAATTTGAACATAGAAGTCCCCCAGCATTAAAATTATTTATGAAAATTTCCATAGAAGTTACCATATAAGTATGCTTCAATATGAAACAAGTTCTAAGAGAATCACTAATACAGGTTATCAAGTTCAGAGAAGATGAGCAGAGATAATAACATGGCATTTAACAGACACAATACACAAACACTATGCATAATTTCATTTTATCTTCACAGCAAATATATTGGGATAATTATTATCCTCGATTTACAAATGATAAAAGTGAAACAATAAAATTAAGTAGCTACCCAAGGACTAGCAAATAGTATATTATAGGGCTATATTTTGAACCCCTGTCTGACTGGATACTGAGTTTTAATTACGATACTGCCTGTGTTTGCAGTATATTGTGAGAGAGAAGCTAAAGGGAAGAAGATGGTCTTAACTCTACCAATAGAGATTGAGCTTGTTATCAAGCATTTTTCTAATTACGGTGGACCATGAAGTTGCCATAGATGATTAGTTCCTTTCTGGAATTAATATGATTTAGGAATATAATAACTAGACAGAGCATGGTCTATGTGATGGCTTGAAGGTCCTTGTGGGTTTGTGAGTGTCTGACAAATCTGAATATTTATTGTATATATGGTGTAAGATGGATACTGTATTTTGCTGTTGACTTTTCTTACAGAATATAGTCTTAACATTTTTTCCTCCTGAAAAATCGCTATTTTCCTTATAGAATTACTGGAAAACATACAGAGAAGAAAATCTAACACTCATAATTTTACCACAGTTAACATTAGTCACTCTGTTTTAATCTTAACATTTTAATCTTAGCACTCTGTTTTAATATTTTAACCAACATTAGTCAATTACTGCTTGTTAGAATAAAGAGTCATTGAAAATATAACACAAAAAAAACAAAGCAACTATCACAGTCTTACCTTGTGTATTGTTGTTAATGACAGAAGTAGGCCCATGTCTTGTTGTCAATCAGTTTTTGGAGGTACATGTGTGACTTATCACCATTTCAGTAGAACCCCGGCTAAATATTGTGTCGCTTGGCAAAGTTTTGCTAGTTCTTGAGAATTTACTGAAAGCTGAATGTTCTATGCCTGACTACCAGTCACTAAGAAAATGTATTATATAGTCTTTGAGCCCATACTTTCAGGTAACCCAAATGCATTTGCAAATTAGGGCAGCTCAGAAAGAGACAAATCAGATAAATCATGTGACTGAGTAAATGATGAGATCCCCTTAAAATAAGATTGAAGTTTTTTAAGGTTTTTTTAAAGATTTTATTTATTTATTTTTAGAGAGGGAAGGGAGGGAGATAGAGAAACATCAATGTGTGGTTGCTGGGGTCATGGCCTGCAACCCAGGCATGTACCCTGACTGGGAATCGAACCTGCGACACTTTGGTTCGCAGCCCACGCTCAATCCACTGAGCTACGCAAGCCAGGGCTAGATTGAATTTTTATAGTCATCACAGGATGAGTCTTCCTCTAAGAGGCTGTTGATAAAACAAGCAGTTTTCCAGGGCGGAAGAGTCAAGTTGGATGTACTACCCCATACGAATTTGGTTCTTATGCTCATACCAAGAGAGAACATTGTAGAAATGGGGAATGAGTGGATCTGTTGAGTAACTTTAATAAGAGTCTCAGTCATATGATTGTGCCTTTGCTTTAGTTGGCTTGACGGGGCAGTTGGCCGAACTCAAGGGGAAATGGAGGCTGCCAGTGCTACCACTGCTGATGCTGAAGGTGTCCAGAGACTGTAGATGACTGTACAGATCTTTCCAGACAGACTGGAACAGAGCCACTCCATCTGCTGAGAAATGTTGTCATTGGACATAGTCCTTCTGAAGGTGTGGCTATGTCCTGTATGACTTCCTCAGGGATTGAGGACCCAGGAAAAGGAGGGTACTTGGATAAGGCAAGGAGGGCTTGTGAATACCAAGCTTGACTAACTGATTCTAAGATAAGGTCAGCATAACAGGAGGCTTTTCTATTTTTGTTCTGTGGATTAGGGTGTGCCTCTTTATCTCCCACTCTGTAGAATCCGATTTTTCTAGTAACATTAATACAGTAGAAGTTGTCAGTCAGAATCTGCCAGTGAAGTAGCGGTTAGTACATACAGAAGGAATGACCTCAGGGAAAGCAAAGGAGTATTCAAGGTTTGTTGTCAAGGGCATTTGCTTTAATGAATTCTGTGATACTACTGTATGCAGTGGCCTTGTAATCTCATGCACCTGGTATATTTGGAATAAACTTGGGATTAGGAATGGGGGTGATTTGTCTTAAGGTAGCAAATAAGCTGGGGATAGATGATGCCTCATCCTTAGGGATCCAGTGAGTCACTAAGGTTGGCAATGAAACGGAATGGCTGGCTTAGTTTCGTTGTTATTTCAGTTGACTCCATTGTTGTGACTGGAATTAGCCCTTAACTGTCTGAGTCTTCTTTGAGATTTTTAAAGTAATCTCCAGCCTTCAATCTGATATCCTCAAATTTGAGCAAGATACTTAGATGAAGCATGCTGTTGAAAAACTTGAGTTAGCTCTGGCAACAATATAGAAACCTCATGTTCCATAGGCCAGTGGAATTCTACAGTGACCTTGTAAAGCAATGACATACCTAGGATCTTGGGCTCTCACTAGAAAATTCTACAGTTGCTTGTTTATCTTGCTTCTGAATGGGCTCACAGTCACTAAAGAAGGATCCTGGTGAGAATAGCATGCTCGGGTCTATAGCAAAAAGAGATACTCTTGAACACCAAGAGCTTCAGCAGCTGCTTTAAGAGTAATTACAGGAAGGAAACTTGACTTGGGGTGGCGAACACATAATGCAATACAGATGATGCATTATAGAATTGTACATCTGAAACCTATATAATTTTTGTAACCAATATCACCCCAATAAATTCCATTTTTAAAAAAAGTAACTTCAACTATAATGGTGGAAAGCTTTTTTGAGCCTCCTTGAGTGCTAAAAATGAAGATTTAAAAGAGTAACACAGCATGGATTGTTGCTTTATTAGCAATCCCATAGTTTTATGTAGTCCTTTGGAGTGTATATAGTATTCTCATATACATCATCCCACTGCCACCTGCAATAACTAGGAGGACAAGGAGGACAGGCATTCCAGTCACTAATTTATAGTTGCCGGAACAGAGTCAGAGTGGCCGAGTATGATGCGCAAAGGCACCATGTGTCTGATCCAGACCCAGGTGTTCTGACTTCAGATCGGAGGGTAGAGGTTTCTGTGGAAAAGTTGTGGGTTTTGGAGTTAGAAAGTTTAAATCCAGTTTGTCACTTAGACTAGTTACACAATTTTGAATTATTTAGCTGATCTGAGCCTCCGTTTCTTAAAATAGAAAAAAGAGTAACACCCTGCACAGAGATTCTGAATAGTAATCGATGTGAGGCACTTTGGGCGTTACCTGGCACACACGTAAATGGTTCGCTCTACTACTACACCTTTTCCTGTTTCTTTTTTCCTCCTCGTGACCTTTCTTATCCTTCCCTTTCCTGACTCTTTCCATGTGTCCTTCTCTTTGTCTTGTCCTTTGTCTTTTCTTTCATCCTTCCCTTTGTTCTGCCTTGTTACACTTCTCTATTTCACACCTTTCGCAACTAGACCAACAGTGGATCTCCCGGTTAGTGGCCCCTGGAGTTACTAAACATGCTCGTTTAAGTAACAGCCCATAGTTGGGCTTCTGTCTAGGGTTGGAGTCACTCAGCCAGTGTCTGGATGAGACACTAAATGGAGACTCAAGTAAGAACCCTCACAGATCCAGAAAGACTCTGAGGGTGGGGTAGCCCTAGTTCACTGTTGAAATGAGCAGGCATGCTATACCCAACAATTATGTGTAAAAAAATTCTAGTTCTTTCAAGAAAAGGAAAATAGGATTTATTTTTAGGGTGAAATAGATTTTGTTTTTAATGCACCCGCAAGGCTTCCATTTCTTCCCTTCACCTCCAGGACTTTCCAGTATAGGAACTGCCATGGAGTCCACAAGGCTTTTCAGGATCCCGGCTCTGCTGACCTCTGCAGCCTCGTTTCCTGCTACTCCCCAGCTTGCACTGTGTTGCAGCAATACCAAATTTCATGTGGCTTCCCAAACACACTGCTGTTGAATGTTTTTGTACCACTAAACAGGTCCTTCTTTAATCCTATGGGGCTCTTCTCCTTTTCTGGCTGGCTAACTTCTTCAGCTTTAAAAATCCAGTATGACATGACCTTATCCAAAAAGTTTTTGCCAACATCCTCCCAAAATTAAGTTACTGATTTGTCTTTATGTCTTATGTATGGGTTGGTTATTGCATTTATTTCACTATATTATAATTTTTTATCTGCACCCAAAGACATATTTATTGATTTTTAGAGCGAGGGGAAGGGGGTAAGAGAGAGAGGGAGAGAAACATCGATGTGACATTGATCTGTTGCCTCTCACATGCACCCTTACCAGGGATCGAACCTGCAACCTAGGCATGTGCGCTGACCGGGAATCAAACCCTCTACCCTTCAGTTTACTGGACAATGCTCCAACCAAGTCAAATAGGCAAGGGTTACTTCACTATATTACAGTTTTTTATTTTTATCTTTTAAATTCCTGCATACACTACTGGGCTATTAGACTGAGTTCCTTGGCAGCAATGTATTCATATGATTTCCTACTTCTAGCTCAGGAATCTGGAAAACAGTAGGCACTCACCAAATTCTTATTGAATGAATACATGAATAAATGAAAAAGAATGAAAAAATATGCAATAATATATGTGAAAATATTTTATAAATTGTGAACCACTATGTGGGAGTTAGTTATTATTGACTTTACTATAACTCATAATTTTTTGAAAGTCAAATAACTTTCTAGAGAAGAACTTCAAAATTTTAGATTAAGAAGCATAGTAAACAACATGGTTATGTCCATCATGGAAAATTATTTGGGGAAAGTAAAAAATACTCAAAATGTGAATTATTAAATCATGTAGAACTTTACCTTTAATAGATAATGCATGGATACAGTGTAAAATTCATAAGGTACAAAAGGAACATACTATAAAATACACAAAGTTCATTTTCCACTCCCTCACCCTGGTTGCCAATCTCCCAGTGTCTCTCCCTTATTGTTACCATAACATCCAGATGTATTCCATGCTTATCGGGCATATATGTGTGAGGATGCTGCATTCTGAAAGAGAAAAGGACTGTTTTCAATTAGAGCATGGTAAAATAAAATGGTACGAGAGGTAAAAACTTAGTTCCCAAGATTTAATTTATTTGGGGAGGTTGTTTCAAAATTTGAGGAACTTCATAGTAAACTTTGTTTTAAGATCCTGTGGATTAGCAGCATCGTGAAGTGTATGATCTCCCCTCTGATTTGGTCTATTCCTCACTCGGTCTCTGATATGAAGTTTCGTTCTCCAGATCCTGCCCTTGCTCCGCACACAGCTGCCCTGGCCCTTTTGAATGAGGACACTGAACCACTCGGAGAAGGAACCAGGCTCGCTCCTGAAGGGTACCTGAAGGGTAAAGAGAGTGGAGGCTGTTTGTGTTTGCAGGGAAACAGAGATCCCTGGGTGCTAGCACCATGATTGGTGACCTCTTCCCTCGTCCGATAAGGGCAGTCCTGCAAAGTCTTCCTAGGAGAATTATCTTCCAGGCATCCTGGCAGTTTGACCTTCCGAACCGGTGAAACCTGTTCAATGACACGTGAGATAAAGTCTGAACTTGCCTTTAGGAAGACGTTTTAGATTTGTTTACTCTGTCCCTGTGGCAGAGCATTGATACCAAGAGTTCAAGATCTCTATTAATTTTAATCAGAAACCAGTTTTTTAAAACCTAAAAACACATTCTTTCTCAGGCATGAAGTCCTTATGGAAAACACAGACTTCAAGTAGACATCACAGAGTCATCATTAAAGTTGTTAAAATACTTGGCTAAGTAGTTCACTAAAAAAAAAAAAATGTTTACCTAAACCTAGCAACTACTTAATATGACTGACACTCTAACTTGTATCTGATTAAATTCAAATATTGTTTTTCTTCTGAGACTGCATTCCTCCGGGTCGATTGTTATTTTCGAGCCTTTGTTAGTGCTCTGAGACTCCTACATTTGAGTTACTACAGGGGGCAACTTGGGAAAATTGAGCCCTATTTATTTTTAACATCTGTAAGAACACAATACTGAACCGATAGATTAGAGATACTTAGAGGCTTACCTGAAACTGACTTATTTTCCTTGGAAGGCATATGGTAAAACTGGATAAGAGAATCATTTTCCAATAACAGCAACATGAGTATTAGTCCCAGCGAGCATATCCATGGAGACAGAGGTGAGCGCCAGCAGAGATCTGGTGTGGCTGAAACGCTTCCCATCCAGTTCAGCCACAGATGGCTGCTGGCAGTGCCTGCTCCCCTGCGTTCCTCACTGGTTTCCACGGCCTCAGCATACACTTAATTCTACACAGGTAACTGGGTATCACTTTACTGAACCGCAAACGGCTTAGAACAAAAGCAACAACATGTGAGCTCAACCCATTAATACTTGTTGGGAAGGGGGAAATAGATTTTGTCTATCTTGAGAGCAATGTGTAAAGTTTAGAATCCTTTTTTTTCATATATTATTCACATTAAATAATAGTTAAAATAAAAATAGGAATTTTCCATTAACTGTATCTCAAAACATCACTGCTCTGTAGTCACAATGAATTGAGTGAGAGAGGGAAACTACTCATAGATAACATTTTTAAAAAGATTTTATTTATTTATGTTTTATAGAAAAGAGAAGGAAAGGAGAAAGAGACAGAAACATCAGTGGGTGGTTGCCTCTCACAAGTCCCCCATTCAGGATCTGGCCTGCAACCCAGGCATATGCCCTGACTGGGAATTGAACCAGCAATCCTTTAGTTTGCAGCCTGTACTCAATCCACTGTGCTACACCAGCCAGGCTCATAGATAACATTTTGACAGCATCTGCCTGGCATTGCTCCCTATCTCCATCCAGCTGCACCTGGAGATTAATAGGGGACTCCAAAAAGAATGAATCAGTGCAGTAAAAACAAACACAAAACAACAATGAAAAGCCTTCCCTGGAGACAGCCTTGTTCCCAGTTTCCTCGGTGTCCTTGGATTAGACCTCAAGGCTCCCACCTTCTCAGCATCTGTGTTCCTCTTTTGGCCGTAGCAATCTCCCTTTGGGGAAATGTCCCTCTCACTTCACGATGATCTGCCAGTCACAGTCACCTGTCTCTCTGGCCAAAGGGGTGAGCAAATGACTCAGGCTTGGTCTCATTATCCTCAGTGTCTTGGGGAAAGACCAGGTTTGGGTAGGAGATCCAGGCTCAGCTTACCAGAGCCTTTCTCTGTTTTCTGGGATTTTTACATGGAAATGCTGGGACATAAATCCCTCCCTTTCCTCTCGAGTGCTGTGTTAACCTGCCGCTGCCTGCCACCACTCCTGCTCCCCACTCCACCGCAGTGCTCTCCCAGCACGTCCAGTCCGCCCCCACCTGGCTTCTGTGACTTGTTAGGGAACAGCATCAGACACAGGCACTCTTGAACGTGCGGATTAACCCACCCATTGTGTTACCAGCCTATTCCTTTCCAGCTCCTGTATCTGCTCTGTGCCAGTGGGTTGGTCTTCAGAGCATTTCTCAATTGTGGTGAGCATGAAGTCAGAAGAGGCCCAGGAGAGGTGCAGCAGGAGGAAGGCTTCTCCTGGTTTCAGTGAGCGGTGATGACTCTTGCCTACTGCTACTGTAGGGCTCACCAATGTTGTATGTGGAGAGGGACATCCAGTGGCACGTCACAACAACTGCACGCTGTCCCTCGGTGACCTCACAGCCTGGCCCGGGCCCAGCCGCCCTGATGTGGACACCGGCATGTGTTCTCCACCTGACATCAGCAGGGGCACCCGGCCTCCCTGTGTGCACCCACCCACCGGCTGGGGCTTGCTGCGTCCGGAGGGCTGTTTCCTGCTGCCTGGTGATGTGGGCCCCCTTTGGCTCAGGCAGCCTGGCCAACTCCCCTGCCATAGTAGGGGTGGCAGCACACCCTCTGATGAGATCCCAGTCCCACCTTTGGGGAGTGGGGCCACCTCCGAGTCCTCCCTTCCTCGGGCATGTCCATGGACATTCCTTGGGCATCCTCTAGAGTTCTCTTTACATCTTTGGGGAGGTTTTTTTTAGTTACTGTTCTATTCTAGTTTAATCATTCTTTTTATACAACCTCCCCTGCTCAAATTACTGTATGTTTTCTATTTTCTGATTGGGCCCAGATTAATTCACCCTTTATTCTTAACGTTACTTCCAGTTCCTGTGATTGGCTCGGCTCTTTTCTTACCTCTGTGTTGTTAATGTTTTATTATTCCATCTCTGAAGTCTAAGTAAAATGGGAGAAGCAATCACTATTTTACCTTTTTTCATGCATATATGAAAGACGTGGTACATTCATTGTAAAGTGACATTTCCTGTTGGTTGTATTTATCATCTAACAACATTTCTTTATATCTTGGCTGGACTTTTTCAGCCTCTTCCTGTCTCTGAGCGTTTCCAGGAGGTTGGGTCTTGACGCTTGCCTTCTCTCTGTACCTTCGCATCCCACATCTTGAACTGCATCCCGAATTCTGTTGGAACTCTGGGCTCACGCCTCCAATGTCATCTTCAGTCATTCTCCACCATCCAGGTGCTGGAAGGTAATGCCCTATGTTTTTCATTGGACAGTCAAGCCTGCATTAATTCAACATGCACGAGAGCCCATAATATGCAAGGTGCTGTTCTATGTGCTGGCCTTGTGGAAGTGAACAACTTAGGCAAAATCTTTGCTTCTGTGGGGTTTATATACCATGGTTAACCCTAATCTATCCTTCCAGACTCATCTGCCTGCGTTTACTTGTGCTCCGGGGGAAAAGGAACTTCATTGTTGTTTCCTGGCTCTCCCCCAATTATCATACCTGACATGATCTTGATCCTCTCCATCTAAACTCCAAACCCATCTGTGAACCCTCAGCAGACAAGTCCCGAAACATTTCTTATAACAGCGGTTCACATTTTTCCATAGCAACTTATCCGAGGGATCACATATGCCCTTTGGTAATAGTGGCTCAGTGTGCATCTATTTTCAATGAGTAATGGGCAAGTTTTTACCCGAATCTCAACATGTAGGTGTGAGGACGTGGAAAATATTAAAATCTCCCCAGTGATTCTGATACGTCTCCTTAGAAGGGTACGTTACGGCTCCTTCCCTGTTGAGTATCGCTGGTCTATACTTTGTGTTTCTTCATTAAATGCTGCTTTTAAAATATTTTCTATTCAGCTCTCGTGTCACACGTCTTTAAATAAATGGGAATGTATTAGAAAGAAGTCAGTGGAGCTAACACTTCTTGAGAGTCTTCCGGGCCTGCAACTTCTGGTCGTGTATGTAGCACACAGAGTGTTAATATATATATATGTACATATATATTTTTTTCCAGCTGTTGCCCAATGCTTTCTTTTTTTTTGCCAAAGAATCCCTTAATCTTTTACTTCATGCTTAATTTCAGATAGAAAAATCAAAGTTATACCTAAATATGAGTTAAAGCTACAAAACTTCTAGAATAAAACTTGGGGGAAACATTTATGACCTTGGAGTAGGCAAAGTATTCTTAGATATAAAAAGCATGTGATTACAACAATGGCTTATTTATTTAAGTGGACGATACCGAGTGCTGGCAAGGCTGGGGGACAGGGGACTCTCCTGCATTGCTAATGGAGCTGCAAAGGGGCACAGCCACTTTGAAAAACATGTTGACAGTTTTTTACAAAGCTAATCACATACTTATAGAATTTATGAAATGCATAGTTTATTATTATTTTTAGTGGTGATATGATATGACAGGACCCAAAATTTGAAGCTACTTTAATTATTTTTAATGTTTCAAATAAAGTCAACATAAAATATTATATTAGTTTCAGGTGTGCAGTGCAGTGGTTAGATAGTATATAACTTACTAAATGATCATCTCGGTAAGTCTAGTGCCTCCTGACACCCTACGTACTCATTGCAATGTTATTGGCTGTGTTCCCTCTGCTGTTGCTTTATACTCCCATGACTATTCTGTAACTAGCACAAAATTTGAACCTACATTAAAGATAAGCAGCTTCCTTTTCAATGAGTCAATCCCTCCTTAGAGTATCTCTTAATGTATTTTTTTCTGCTCTTAAATCAGCAGTTGGCTGGCTGTTCGTTAGATCAACATCCCCACCTCATTAGGCTCCAATACAGAAACCGCTTCCCTACTTTAGACTTTTTAGTTGCTTATCTATATCCTTTTTAATTTTTGCAACATTGTTTCACATGAGGAGAGTAGAAGTAGATAGACTCTAAGACAGGATTTCATCTTGTCTAAACATAAAAAGACCATTTCATTAAAATGATAACTGGGGGGAAATGTAACAAAGCACTGGCAACATGTTTGAAGCTGCCTTTGGGAAACTGGTGTTTTTGTATTCGAATGAGTGCCACCCTGAAGGTGTCCCATATGCACAGAGGTTCAGTCTTTGAACTCCCTGTGAATAGAGTGATGGTGCCAGGAAGAAATGCATGTTTGTCCGTGAACCAGAGTGTGGGTCTGTACAAATTGCCATTTCTTTTGCTATAGCATCTTGGAGTTAACGACTCTTAGAATCTGTTATTCTGATGAGTTCTGAAATAGGAAGCACCCTCCAGTCGACAGTGTGAGCTCTTATTAGGCATTTAAGGCTTTAATAGAATAGTAAGTGCAAAGTGGTAGAATGAGTAAGAAGATGCCTTTAAATGGAGGGAGTTAGGAGACCTGGCTTCTTGTTCATTTTTGCAATTAACCAGCTGGGGCATATTGGGAAAATCGCTTCCTTTCTCTAGGTCTTAGACTGTGCAGTGGTTAAATCAGAGAGGGTCAGTTTAGAAGCTCCCTGTGGTCCTTTTAATCCTGCATTTTACGATTTTGTAGTTATAGGTGTCAGGAAGATTATGAATGTGAAGCATTCTCCCTCGTGGCAATCAAGTCAGCTAACAGGAGCAACTGCCCTTGTTACTTGGCTCTCAAGAGGGAAGCACTTCGGTGACTCCAGAGGGCTGAAGAGACTGGACCTGTCCAATTCCATTCCATACTGCACACTGTTGAAGAAATCCTAAAACAGATTTACTGGATAGATTGGGAATATGTGATTTAGTCAGTTAGAAAGCTACTGTCTATTTAAATATGTGGGAACTTACGGGGTTTTTTTTCCTATTACCTGCAGCAAATGATGGCAATTAGAATTTAATTAAGGTAGGCTTTGCCAGAGTATCAGATTCTGTGTTTCTTTCAACGAACAGGGTGATAGTAGAAGTAAACAATAAAGGATGATCCCATGGTTTGAAAATCTTGATTTTAGGGTACTAGTCCAAAAGAAAAAAACATTTCATATACAAGATCTAAAAGCCATGCCGATGGAAAACAATCTAGGGCTAGAAAATTAATTCGAGTTGTGAGTTCAGAAGGATTAGAGACTGCGTCTCTTATTCCCTCAGAACCCCCACAGCACATAGACAGGTACACCGCCTGCAGTGGTTGCCTAGTAACTGCTTGTTTACGACAACTGTGGAGGCCACCTCTCTTCAGCCAAATTCCCTAACTAGAAAAATCAGGGGAAACACAGACATTAAATAATTTATTTTATTGATTACCAGATTGCTTTTTGTTAATTTCCCATATTTCTGTCTTGTTATGTTTTAGGAGAACTAGCTTTAAACAGCTGGATTAAAAAAAACAACAACCTGGTCTGACATTTGCTTTTTTATGGGATAATTTAATACGTTTCCATTTATTGTGGTTATTGACACATTAGGACTGCAGAAATAAATCTTATCGTGTCTTTCCTGTTTGTGCTACCTTTTCTGCATCCTTTCTTCACTTTTGTTGTCTTTCAAATGTATTGAGTTTTCTCTTTCTCTTCTTATTTGGTGTTTTCACATGCATTAACTTGGAAGTAGTATGTGTTGGGTCTTTTATTTTGGTGGTTATTCAGATTATTTTAATAGGAATACTTGTCAGAGTTTATAGTTATTCAATAGTTTCACCTTCCAACAAATGCCAAGACCTTAGTATGTTTTAACTCTGACTACCCCTTCATTATGTGTAAGCTACTATAACCATGTTGTAGGCCAATTATTACCATTGATTTTTATTACATTGTAATCAGTGTAGTCCATTATTACAAACAATCAGTGTTGTTTCATTTTACCCACATGTAATCAATGTCTGCTGCAACATTTCTTTCGCAACTGAGTCCTTCCTTTTAAAATTCCTTCAGTGGTCGGTTTTGGTAGTAAAGTATTTCTGTTGTTATTTGTCTGCAAAGTATTTAATTTATTAATTTAAATTATCACTTATTCTTAAAGTATAGACTAATAGACTGATAGCTGTTTTATCTCAGCCTATTGAAGACATCATTTCACTACCTTCTGGCTTCCATTATTGCTGTTATAAAGTCAGTTCTCTGTCTGATTGTTTTTGTGTTATGAGTAATATGTCTTCTCTCTACATGCTGTTGTCTTTTTGTCTTTGGTGATTTGCCATTGTGACTAGGTATGGGTGTGTGTGTGTGTGTGTGTGTGTGTTCACTTTGCTTGTTTTGTTTTGTTTGGTTTCCTTGGATCTGTGTCTTTTAACACTGCTGAAAAGTCCCCAGCCATTATCTTGGCAAATATTATTTTTTTCCCTATTCTGTTGGGTCATTCTGGAATGATAATTAGACCTCACTCTGCATTTCATGCCTTTAACTTCTATTTCATATTTTTGTCTCTCCCTAGGATATATTCTGAATTTTTTTGTATCCTTCAGTTCTCAGGTTCTATCGTCAGGTGTAGCTAACATGCTATTAATTCAATTTTTGACTTAATAGAAATTATATTTGGTTCTCTTTAAAATCTGTTTATTCATCTTTAGAGTCTCTTGTTTTTACTCATATTTGAGTTTTCACTTTTATTTCTTTAAACATATTAAACAGTAGTTTCATATTCTATATCTAATAACTCCAACTCAGAAGCCCTCAGGGGTCTTTCTGCTGTGTTGTTTCTACTTCTTATCCGTGGGGCTTGTTTCCCTGTGTGTCCTGTGGTGTTCGGTTGGGAGTTACTCCTTTTCCTTGGATCTTTTGGGGAACTTTTGAGGTCTGGGTTTTCTTCTGCCAAACATGTAGGAGACAATATCATCACTTTGGGGAAAATGTCCAGCCTAAGTTTTTTGGATCACGATGGCAGTGTGAATTCAGGCAGGATGTCCCTGTTAAAAGTCGTGCTGTAAATTACTGTCAGAGAATGCTTTTACTCCGTCTGAAGATCTGAATTTTTTTTTTACATTTTTGCCATTTTTATCCAACATTGTATTTGTTTCTATTGGGAGGGTCACTTAGGGTGTCTTAGTGGCTGTGCTGCGGGGAGTGAAGTAGTTTTACAAAGTTCCAAGTTGAATGCAATTTGTTTTTGACACAGAGTGCAGCGCCACATACTTTGGATTAAGTTCAGCAGAAAGAGTGAGACTTTGCCCTGCTGGTGTGGCTCAGTGGGTTGAGCACCGGGCTGCAAACTCCGCTGAACTGAAGGCTCCTGGGTTTGATCCCTGGTCAGGGCACATGCCTGAGTTGCCCGCAAGGGTCCCACTGGGGGCATGCCAAGGGCAGCCGATTGATGTTTCTCTCCCTCTTTCTGACACTGGCCAGCTTTCAGGATTTACTCTACTTAAATTAAGATCTGCATCTTGCCTTTGAAATGTGAAATTTGAGTTTTAAAAGAGACTTGGATGACATCCCTCCTAGTAAGTTAATGTCAGCGAACGAACAGGTTGTACTTATTTAAGAGGGACCATTCTGGGGCTGGTTCACACTTGGTACTTGATGGGAAGGTGTGCTCACCTGCTGAGGAGACAGCCAGCTGTGCCCTGCTGTCCCCCGGAGACAGCATTCCTCCTTCCCTTCCCTTTTTTCTCTTTTGATTTGCTCAGTTGCCCTGGGGCCAGGAACAGGTATTGTGTCCTAAGAACATTTCTGAAAAATACTTTGCTTTGGAAATTCATGTGAACAAGTAAGATGGTGTTCCTAGAAAAGGCACGTAAGACTGTCTCCCTGTGTCTCCCTCTGTGGGACCCAACCAAACCGGCTGAAACAGACTTGTCAATCACGCCAGCTCCAAAAAGAGGGAAACTCCTCTCAGCTGCTTGCTGCTGCTTGTGGCCCACACAGCCTCCTGATGTCTTCCAGCTTCCATTTCTTTGATTTGCTTCAGGCTGCTGACGGAAACTTCCATTATCCCTGGGGAAGTGGCAACTGAGTGTGGTTCCTCATTGTAGAGGGGCAGCAACTCATGGCCAACGATGAGACCATCCCCTTGCTCCCGAGTGGTGGTCAAGCAGGCAACCTAGAATGCTGGTCAGAAAGAGATGGTTGCAGAGTTTGGGATGTCTCAATAAAAGATCTCTCAAACAACAGCTTATTTGATAATAAAAAAAACCATTTTGAGTGTCCACTGTGGCCTGGCATTGTTCTAAGTGCTTGGGATATAATAGCGAGCAAGGCAATCCCATTCCTGGAGTGCACAGACCTCCATGGAGGACAGACAAGAATACAGACGATTCCATCACAGGCACTCCTCCTTCCATTGTTCTCAGCTGTATTGCCTTTCACAGATGTTGCATTTTTTTTTCAAACTGAACACAAGATCCCTCCACCAGCAAAAAGACTGTGACTCACTGGGTTGTGATACTCATTCTGTTGAGGTGGTCTGGAATGGAACCTGAGTTATCGCCGAGGTAACACTGTGGTTCTGTAACGGAGTTTAATGAGGTCCTGGATGAGGAATGATAGAAGCTATGACCTGAGTGGATAGAAGTCTCTGTCCACTTTACTGGTTCCACATTGAGCTTTTAGTCAAAATTGTAATATTGCAACACATATAACCACAAAACATATAAAACAGTATGCTAGTAAAGTTCTCTCTAGCATAAAAGATATGAAGGGTAGAGGAGGGTGGGGTGAGAAAAAGGGCAAGGAATGATGATGAAAGTATTATAATTATTTGACCCTTTTGGACCTTTCAGAGGAGTTTTAAATATATCAGAAAGGCTGTTTAATAAGCATGTGTTGGTACACTCCCCTGGCATACGTAACTCTCTGAGAAGAGTGGGAAAAGGAGGTGAAGAAAACTTTAGTTTGGAACTAAGAAATCCAACTTTAGTATTTTTCCTTGTTTACAAAAACAATCTTATTTTTTTAAATGAAATCCTTATATAAAGAATATTTTTTAGGGCTGTGTGCTATGACAATGATGGATGCATGTCATAGTATATTTTTTGTCCAAACACACAAAAGGTACAGCACCAAGACTGAACCTTGATGTAAGCCGTGGAGGCTGGGTAATAACAATGTGCCAATATAGGTTCAACAATTGTACCAAATATGCCACTCTGGCGGCGCATGTTGACAAGTGGGGAGGCTCTGCCTGCGTAGGGCAGGGAGTGTAGGGGAAATCTCTGCAAATTTGACTCAATTTTTCTGTGAATCTAAAACTTCCCTACAAAAATAAAGTTTTGATTAAAAAAGAGAGAGTAGACCAATTTTACCTTTTGGGTGTGGGCTCTGGGCATTTGCCCCTGCCCAAGTACGTAAATCAGATGTTACAGCCCGAAGAGCCCATCGATACACAGGCTCTTAAATGAACAGGAAAGGCTCTAGCACCACAATGTGTTGGGGTTTTCTCAGGAATAATAGTTAAATGTAGCTTGATACTCTCGCTGGAGCATTAAGATCGTTCTGTTCACTCCTCAGCCGACACGCCTGAGTGCGGGCTTACTCAGCAGCGTCCCCTCTCTCCGTGCCACAGGCTGCTTGTCTGCACCTGACTGCCTCTGCGTCCTCTCAGCTGGAGTCTGGGCACAAAGGCAGAGCTTGATAGTTCAGTTTTTAGTGGCCGTCTCCATGGTGATTCTGACAGGAAATAATCTTTGACCCTTCTGCTACTGTTTGTAGAAGCCGGACTCCAGGCCTGGGAGCTTTCTTCTGCACCCAGCCCGCAGAAGCCGAGGCTGCCTTGTTTCCCTGGTATCCTGGCCATCTGGCCGTGCTTTCCCTAGATCAGGAGGTCAGGCAACTACCATCTCCCCTGCGGGGGAGCAGGTGGAGAGGGTGTGCGAGTGGGAAAGCCTAGTTTTAAACAGGGCAGACTGTGGGCACAACACTTACCAGGATAGCCTGGCATGATTAGAAATCTTTGTCTTTTTTGTATCATCAACAACACTCTTTTGCTTGGTATGCCTTTCTCATTAGCCCTGCCTGAAAATTTCACTCATTCTCTGTTACTGAGAAAGAACACTACATTATTTACAGAGCTAAGTTTTAAGTATCTGATCATTTGCCACATATTTTCAGGTTACAAAGAGAAGTCGTCTTAGCAAGTGGAACATATAAGAATGTTTCATGAATCCCAGAAAAACGAAATGCCATTTCTTGGGATATAGACTGTAGGCAAACCGCTGTGTGGGAGCCCTGGGTACCAGTCAGTCTTGGTGGAAGCGAGTTAGGCCTCAAAAGAAAGGAGGGATAGTGCACTGAAGAGGATAATTTGGCCTACCTCATTCATTTTCCTTAGGGCAGAATTAGTGCATTCTGCACTTTAGCTGTCATCCACCCAGAGGTAATTTTTCTAATCACCAGCAGGGGGACCTAGCTGACCGTAGTCAGGTGATTGCATTTGGAAGAGAAAAACCTACTGGCTTTCAGTTAATTTGGAAACTTCTGTTTTGCATGTTGCCTTTAAATCAGATGCAACTTTGTGTTTTATGTGGATTTTTATTGGTAGGTTAAATACCTTCATTAAACTGAGGTTTTGGTTGTCATTCTTGATTCCATGACAGGTTCAAGTTTTAAAAATTAAGACTTTTTATTGTTGTTTGGTTTCTGGTTAGCCAATGTGAGTTTTTAAATGCACCGTTAGGGACATTTTATCCATTCGTGTGAAATCTCAGATAACTGTGGCTTGCACAGGAATCAAACCTTACCCTTTTCTTTACTTCATACTTTATATCCAAATCCTCTTGGTTCTGCTTTCAAAATAGAAAGGCTTATGGTGGGGTTTCATGCTAGCATTTCTGAGTTCATGGATTTATGTTATCACTTTTTATCCATTTTAAGGAACTGGAAATATTCATATTCACCTAAACTGCTTAACTGATTTAAAATGCATACTTTCATAGAGAAAATATATTATATTTCTAAATCAAGCATGTCTCGGCATTGCTATCTTGTCCACAACACCATTATTTATTCCCTGGAACAGCCTTGTAGCTTGTACCTTTGCTCTCACCTCCCCTTTCCACCCACCTGGCAGCCCAGTTTGGGCCACCAAATCTCCAAAGGTCCAAATGTTTAATATTTTCAAAGAAATTTGCTTGGTGGTCACCTCCCCTTTCCTAGTTTGTCTTCACCTTATCCGGCTGACCATGCGGACGTCAGCCCCTGACGGGTGATGCAGGGGAAACTGGAGACGACAGGAGGAGGAAGGAGGAGATGCTGTGAGGGCTGAAACACGTAGAGGTGAGCCATGGGAGGGAGACTCTAGTTCACGATGGACAGGAGGCATTTGCAAAGGATTCCACCACTTAGTGACGCACCTTAAAATTTTTTGCTTCAAGATAAACAAGTCTCAGGACAAATGTTTAATATGACCACAGACTCCAAAAGGTACAAGCTAAAGGTCACATAACTCAAGATGAATACGGTCCAGGAATTTTCAAGCAGAGATAAATGTGGAGCAAAACAAACAGGATGACCTCAATGAGTATAATAGCATTAAATGCAAGGACCAAGTTCAAAAGGATTTTTGTCTTTAAGGAATTTCTTTTTTTCTGCCAGATTTCTGTTTGTAAGCTTCAAACACTATTCCATTCTTGATTCTATCTGAAGTATGACTAGGTAGGGCAGATAAAACGGTAGCAAATTGAATGCCAGTCAACAAACTTACTGTGTAAGAAATTTCTGTTTATCTGTAACCTAATTTCTGTTTTGAGCTCCCATTGTTCCAATTCAACAGAAATTAGTCTCTGTCCCCTTGGGGATTTCCTCCCACCCTTCCGAATGTTGCATCTGATTTCTGGGGCACGGGGTGTGTGGTCTGCGCCTGACCGCTGGTCATCGTTTGTCCACACTGCCACCCACTGTGATGACTGACACGGGGGGTGTAAGAACCCCTACCACCCCAGCTCCCACTGGGACCACACACTCAGTCCCCAGCTACAGCTCACAGCCACTTCTCTTCTTTCTACATCTCTTGATCTGGGAATCCACCGATCTTTCCGGAGCTTCAGTAACCCCTTCTTTCCATCTGACGTTTGAGTGGTTGAAAGAGAAGGGGAGGGGCAGGCCCCCGTTCAGGGGCTACATTAGCATCTGCATTCTGACTTCTTTTCTAACATGTCTCCTTCTCCACGCCTGGGGAATCTTTGTGTAGTCTTGGGTAGGAGCTCTTTCTGTAAGTTACTAAGTGGAAATCTAAATCTTACTTGTGGTCCACATATTTCCCATTCCTGTTGGAGCCTGGATTTTGGAGACTCAAATGCCAAAAAATAAAAAAATTTTAAAAACCCTCATTTTTTCCCTTTGCTTTCTATTAACCTGTTCTGTCTTGGAGTAATAGAGCTCAGAATAACCTACCTGCTATTTGAAAGATGGTGAGAATGAAAAAGGTGTACCCCAACTCATATCTCTCTATTGATTAATTCCCTGGCAGAGGCAGCCGGAGTGACATCTGAAACAAAGACTGACCCTTTTAATGCACGCTAAATCATGCATATGAGCTCCAATGAAATGAATAGGAGCCTTTTAAGAAAAAATACTATTATAACAAGGGAAATTATTTAGGATAATTACATTTAGGGTGTAATCAGATTATATGGAGTCCATCTCTGCTATGATCTGGCTGTAGAACCCTGAGCCAATCACTTCACCTTCTAGGCACAGATTTTCTCACTTTTAAAAGTGGAGTTGATAATGTCTACTTCACAAGCTTTTTGAAATAATTAAATTGCATTAAGTAATCAGGCTGATGCGTAATAATCATTCAGTAAAGGCTTGTGTGTTTGTTACTCATCCATCCATTCATGTGCTCATCATTTCTCCCATCAGGCATTCACTCCTTACTCCTATATAGCAAGACGATAGCCACTGTTAATAAACCCTTTGCAATCCGAACAGACCGGTCATCTGGATGTGACTGCCCTAGCCATATCACAGGTGTAAGGCCTAAGTGCCATCAGTGAAGATGAACCCTAGATTCACTACTCCCATGGATCCGAGGAGCTCATGGCGGGGGCCTCCCCTTGGCCCTCGCTGGTTTCTAGTCAGCGAGTTTTTGAGCAGAAACAAAACCTTTAATGACAGAGAGCCTGCAGTTTTGCACAATACAGACAACACACCCCCTCCCTTCTTCTCTAAATGAATGTTATCAGCGATATTTTCCAGGCTTTGGGTAGAGAGAGTTGAATGGGCTAAAATCTTTGATCCAGAGCAGAATTCATAACTATTCTTTTTCTTTTAATTGAAGTATAATTTTCATACAATAAAATGAACAGATCTTGAGTGTTTGATTCAATGAGTTTTGGCAGATCTATACACCTATTTACCCACCCCAGACAAGAATTTAACATTTTTATTACCTCCATCCACCCAAACTATGCATATGCCTGTCTTAGTCACCCTTTTCCCATTATGGCAGATTTTTTTTTATTGTGAAAATGACCAAATATTCTTAGGGATGTCTTCTATTTTATTTAACTTTTGAACTCTCGCCACTTTCTCTCGTTGGAAATAAACTAATGAGAGCCAATGTCTGCTGAGGGGTCAGCATGCATTATCTCAACATTCAAAACTGTAAAATGGAATTACTTATTCCATCTTACAGATGAGAATAATGAAGCTAAAAAGGGACTGAAGTGCGTCCTCCAAAGGTCAAACAGCTCTCAAGTGGCAGAGCTGGGTTTTGAATTCAGACTCGTCTGATCCTGGAATCTGACTTTTCCCTTGCTGTGCTAAAGAGCAGACACCCCCGGAGGTTTATCTAATGCTTGCAGCTTTCCTGGGTCTGGAGTTCCGTGCATCTGCCATTGTGATGAAAGGAGAAAGAATACGTTGGTGGATTTAATGCCATCTCATCCTTTCATTCCCTTGCGCCTGCCAGATTTGTACACGTTGGCCGTGGGGACCGAGTGTGGATCATAACAATGAGGACAATCGTGAGGGCAAACACTCTGAGCACTTGCTGTGTGTCAGGTGCTGTTATGAAGCACTGCACCTGAACTTCCTTGTTTAGTTCTCATAGTCGCTGTCACAAGGGGATTTGTTATGAACGTTTTTTATGGACTGAAACTCCGAGGCTGAGAGAGAGAGTGCCTGACTGACTTGCCCCAGTTGGAAAGCCGGGGGGCTGACTCTGAGCCTTGTAAGGCCCTCCTGACTGCCTGTTCCACCCCCCGCTGTAGACAACCTCTGATCCTCTGTTCGTGTCCTCAGCCCTGTTAGTACAGAAGGGCGCTGGGTCCTGCCTTGACTAGACCTCACCTGTGTAGATATGTGAGCGCGAACCCTGCCAGCTGGCTCTCTTTTAGATAAGATCCTGTTAGTCCCAAACACTGAAGTCCACCTGGTTCCCAGAAACTTGGAAAAGTGCCGGCTGGTCCCTGGCCATGCGGTGAGGTAGATGAAGTTTGTCGTGGGCATTTTCCCTCCTCTGCACTCTGCTGCACGCTCCAAGTATCGTGTCAACCAAAGACTTCTCTAACTTGCAATTCCTGGAGTCCAAAACTTGCCAGGGAGACTGAGTCTTTCAACCTATGCCTGTGTACTTGTTGAGACCCCCCTGATGCTCCCCCTCTGCCCCAGCCTGTGGGCTTGCCCTTCTTTGTCTGAGTCAGTTTCCCGCTGGCTTCCCCAGCAAAGCTTGGGCTACTGTGCTCATGGTGGAGGCTGGTGGAAGCACTCCAGACACCCGAGGCTTTGTAGAGATAGGAACCCTATCTATTTTGGCAACGTCAGTGGTGTGTCTCCCAGGACTAATAGGAAAGGAGCAGAGCAGCCTTAGTGATTATAACAATTAACCATGTGGCATTGAATCTGTACCCTCTACTGTCCTACGTACTTTATATGTATAAATTCATTTAATCCTTACAACAGGCCTATGAGGTGTCCAGGCCTCATAGACACCTCATGTGTTTATGGTCAAGGATCCAGCAAGAATTAGGAGGTGCACACAGATGGAATTCTGAAGAGACTTTAAAGAAGGGACTATCTGCAGATGTGTAGCAGATTTCAGGGACTCAATCAGAGATACTGAGGTGCCCAAGGAGGCGTGTGGCCAGAGCTCCAGCGGTGTGAGGGTGGGGGCAGCAGGTGAAGTGAGCAGTGAGGTGTAAGGGGAGCAAATATTGAACACTCCCCTCCTTTTTCCAATTTCCCATTGACTGAGACAACGGGACTCCTGGGGTCAAGGAGTTCTGGGTGAGATAGATAGGCTTGAACTGTGAGTCACCAAGGGGCTCAGCACAGGGTGGCAGGACAAACAGAGAATGACCAGTCCATGAAGAAACCGGGGCGCAGAGAAGGGAAGTCACACAGTTAGGAAGGGGCAGCACTAGGACCCGGCCTGAGGCTGTCAGTCTGTAGTATTGAGGGCTTCTCTCACAGTTACGCAGTGTCTGAGAGTTTCCAAAAATGCCTTCTCCGAGAGATTTTAGAAGGCTTCTGAGGGCTTCATTTTGGAGGAACTGGCCCAGTCATATTATTCCCCTTGATGTGGGACAGGTTCTGGGACAAGGCATCTGGTGACCACTAACGGATGGCACCTTTGGGGTGAATCTGATCCAGTCCAATGCACAGAGACCCATATGTGTCTTAAAATGGTTCCCACTGATGGCAGAGAGAAGCCCCTATTGCAGGTAAGAGAGCTCCACTCATCTGTTTAAAGTGTCCCTGTACACGGTAGATCCCTAGCAGAAATGACTTCATGACAGACACAGGGAGCCGCTGGCCTCGGCCAGTTCCGTGTGTTAATGATAAATAACATGGTCAAGTTAATAAAAAAGAGAAGGTTATGACAGTAAGTTTGTCAGCTGACCGTGGATAAGATGGAGAAAATCATTTTGTCTCAACTCAGGAGAAACTGAGACCTGTGGTTTCTGTGTGAGAGAAGTCAGGGCTCAGTTAGAACGACTTATGCAAAAAGGAAAAACAAGTCCCCTCACCTGAGCTGACCCAGCGGAGGAAGACCGACCACACGCAGTCACTGTGGAGACACTTCCTGTGGCAGGAGAAGAGGGGGTGCAGAAAGACACTCCTGTGTGAGAAAGACAGAAAATTCAAGAGAAATGAATGCTAAGAATAAATGTTTTTTTATATATTAAAGAAGTAAAACTCCCATGACAGCCTTTTATAGTTCATTATTTTATTTCTAATTAAGTTTTTTCTCTTTTCTCCTTCACAAAATTAGGCAGCAAGCTGACAAAAGTACACTTTTTATGAAAGCCAGAGGCTTCCATCAAGAAAAATGGGGAGTGTGGAAGAGAGAAGTTTGCAGTAAGGGCACAAGAATGTAAGAAAAATGTCAGCATTTCTTAGATAATTTAGGAACAAAATGTGTCACGTGTAACAGGGTCCCATGGCTTGGAATTAGGCCTGTGCCCTGAGAAAGGACAGTGGCCCCACGGACCCGGCAGCCCTGTGCTGGAGCACGGTACGGAGTAAATAGGAAGTCCTCAGCTAGTAGTCAAACCTGGTGCTGTCTAGAGAACACTCTTTTCCTACAGATTTTTCTCTCCTGCTCTTTATTAAAAAGTTGCCCTTTTAAAATTCTATGTTTTTAAATAATCAGATATGTGGGAATTGGCTTTAGGGACACAGTCTTCATTATTTATCATCAAGATGGAATATTATTGCCTGATTTGTTATTCTTTCCAGAAGCTAGCTATGTCTAAGAGTTGGGTATTAATAATGTTTATTATATAGTAGGGTTTCAGATTCCAGCTGGCATGTTTTAAGCCCTAAATGCTGCAGGTGTATTACATAAACAGTCACACATACGTGAGAAATGCACTCCTGTCCGTCTTCATGCTGACTCCAGATTTCTTAAGGTGCTGAGGGACTGGCCACGGCCATTTGGGGCCATAAAAGACCGTCAGAGGGGGCTCCATTGGAGCAATGATCTCAGAAAAGGAGAGTCAAAAAGATAAGTAGACTAATGGATATGCATTTGGCTTTTCAAGGACTGGCATCCTCTACCTGCATTTAAAAGCAAAAATTAAGAATGGAATATAAATACCATCATGCCATTAATGAAATAAAAGATAAAGTTAGATAATGTCCTTAAGAATTCTAGAAATAGTAATATTTAAAATATTACTATTTAAAGGACATCTGTTTATAATTGATATATATAGGAAGTGGCCATGATTATGGTGCATAATCAATTAAAAATAATGTGTGATCAACATTGTTTTCCAGTCAGACTTTTATAGGGACTTGGCTACTAAGGTAGACGAGATATAAAAAAAGTAAATGAAAAGTATGCTTTGTGTCTACCATGTCACACTTTGGGAGGTAGGAAAAGGAAAATGTGTTTGACCTATGGCAATGCATCGTCACTAACTACCTGCTAACTGCCCTTGAGTTGCTGGAAAGGCAAAGTTATCCTTAATGGGGAGCTAACTGCTAACTTACAGGCTGTGATTTTACAACAGAATTCCCCTGTTGGACTCTGTGTCAGCTGCTTAGCACGGTCTCCTAAGGCACAGACACCCTTTCCATTTCCCCAGGTGCCCTTAGCTGGAATCTGGGACCCACCTTGAAGAACCACACGTCTCCCGGCTTCAACCCACCCTCCACAGCCAGCTGCCTTCCCACCCCGGCAGTCCACATGCCTTCCTGTGTTCTCCTCCTCTAACTGCCTGGGCCCTCGCTGCCCTCGATAACCTCTGTCTCTGGGGAGATGACACCCAGCACTGGGGCTGAGTGTTTCCAAATGTGAGAGACACACCTAAGTAGGCACCCCAACTGGGGACTGAACCCACAACCTAGCCAAGTGCCCTGACCAGGAACCAACCGGCAGCGACCTTTCACTTTCCAGGGCGACACCCAACAAACTGCGCCACACTTCAGGGCTGAGATAATAACTTTTCCTCCCAGTTTGTAGATGATGGAAACAAGAGTCAGAGAAGTTAACTCTTCAAGGTCACAGAGCTAGCAAAAAAGAGAACAGGAATTAGATTTCAGAGGGTCTATCTCCAGAGCAAAGCACTCAGTCTGAAGTGGCTTTGCATAGTTTCCAGTGGCGTGCCTGCAGGGACGGTTGCATGCCTCTCATCTTGCTCTTATGCAAGCCGTCTGGTCAATGATTGATGGCCTAAGGGTCCATATGCATGTCCACGTCACGTTCCCACTCTGTGTTCTGAGTCCTGCCCCTTATGTTTTCCCTGTGGCCACACCGTTTGCTTCCACAGTGTTCTGAGCACAATATGAGGGGAAGCTCAGCTAGCTGGTGAGTGTGCTGCTCATCACCCCCACTGTCCAGATATTTGACTCTGTAGGAAATCTCTTGTCACCTACAGTCCTGGATCCAAGCGCTGCCTGTAGACAAGGGGAGAGGGGCTGGCCCTGTAAGACAAGGGCCTTGTTGGAGTGCCTATGAAGCTGCGCCTTTCAAAATTCTTGACCACAATTTACCACAATAAATATTTTTCTACTGCATTTCACAGCACATACTTGCATGCAGAACACCAAAACAGAATGTCATAAAACAACACTTTACTACATGGGATGTGCTCTGGAAGTTTCTGTTCTATTATATACATATTTTTTAGAAGATGCTGGTCCAGTTTAGTAAATTGGTTTCACTAACAGGTTACAACTGGCTGATTGAAACACCACAACAAAGATTTGTTTTTAACTCAACGTATAATAAATTTTCACTCTAATAGATTTAGACCCCATAATGATTAATTCCTTGATTATCCATGAAAATATTTGAAACTTGTGTCTTTCTCTGTTCCCTATCTTTGCTGGAGATCAGGATGCCCTTACAGGCTGGGGCACATCATGTGAGAAATATGTTAAAATTAGATGCACGGGGGTTGAGATGGTGTTTGATTAGACACAAAGAAGATTGTGTGGCCTTTCCTGAATACGTGCCAGCTAGGATTGCCTCTACAGAATTGTTATAATCCTTTAAAGTATTAGGATTTGGTCAGTTCCATATTGGGGATGACTGGAAAAATTTGAATGCAGTCTAAGTCTTAGAGAATTATAATCATATTAGGTGTGACAATGGTATTGTGGTTATACAGGAAAACACCTTTCTAGATGTTTACATTGAAGTATTTATGGGTGATGGGTCAGGGCGTTTGTAATTTACCTTAGAAACCAAGTCTGACAACAGAAGACATGGGATGGGCAAGGGGAGAGGCAGTGCTATCGGCCCAAGGCAGCAGCAGCACAGCCGCTTCTCCAGTCCCCTCTGCAATGAAAACTTGCATTGCTGGGGGTGGGTAAGAAAGAGGAGAGGAACTTCCATGGACCCGCTGAGAATCAGATGTTAAAAAAGCATGGTTCTGGTTCTGAGGTGGATGGGGTGAGCACGCTCCTTCTTCTCTCCCCCACGGTGTGCAGCTATAAAACCTGAAAAGCCAGGAGCAGCTATGTGAGGATGCTGAACATGTAATAGGAACAGGCAGATTGGGGAAGAAGACCAGAATTCAAAGTAACATGAAAATTGGTAGTGAACTTAACCTAGAGTTGTTTTGAAACTCTAATATTGCCAAGCCTGAATGCACAACTATCTGAAAACTGTGAGTGGGCATCACAGTGGGCAAAGAGAGTTCTGGAATCCTCTAGTGCAGGCACGAGGAGCAGGAAAGGGGCTAGACAAACATTTCTTAGATGTAAAACCTAAGCACAATCTTTATTTTTAAAAAAGTTTGATAATTACACTTCATCAAAATGTAAAACCTTCACTCTGTGAAAGATGTTATTGAAAGACTGAAAAGACAAAGGACAGACAGGTAAAATTTTTGTGAATCCTATATTTGACAAAGGGCTTGCATTTAGAAAATTATGAAGAACTTTCAAAATTGATAATAAGAAAACAAATAGATCTCCACCCGCTAAATGGAGAAAAGACTTGAACAGACACTTCATCTAAGAGGGTATATAGAAAGCAAATAAACACATGAAGAATGTTCAACATCTTTAGACATTAGGGAGATGCTAATTAAAACCACAGCGAGACACCACTAAACACCTATTAGAATGGCTAAAATAAGAGACTATGATAATAGCAAATGCTGACAAAGATGTAGAGCAACCAGAACTCTTAAACATTGCTGGTGAGGTTGCAACATAGTATCATCATTCTAGAAAACTATTTGGCACTCTCTCATAAACGGAAACATATACTTAATGTACAACACAGCGATACTACTAAGGGGCACATACCCTAAAGAAATAAAAGCTAACATTCACACAAAACCTGTACATGAATGTTTATGTCAGCTCTATCCGTAATTGCCAACATTTGGAAACAGTACAAATGGCCCTCGATGGGTAAATGGAATAAACAAAGTGTAGTGCATTCATGTATTGGAATGCCACTCACACAACAACTTGGATGAATCTAAAAGGAACTATGCTGTGTACAAGGTATCGGTCTTAACAGGCTACCTAACATATGATTGCATTTATATGGCATTCTTGGGAAGACAGCTTTACAGTAATGAAGGACAAATTCGTGGCTGCCAACAGTTACAGGTGGAGGGAGGATGTGACTATATGTGATATCAGGAGTGAATTTTTGGGGGGTGATAAAGCTGCTCTGTATCCCAGTTGTGGTGGTGGCTATATAAATCTATACATACATTAAAATTTATAGAACTGCATACCAAAATGTAAGTGCATCGTGGAACATTGTCTAAAGAACTGGCCTCTGATTTCAGATTTTTACTTATTTATTTATTTATCTATTTTTTGTTTTAATGATTTCAGATGTTTAGTTTTGAGTTCTAGCTCTACAACTCACTAGTTGTCTGACCTCAAGCAATTTACTAAATCACATGGGGCCTCAGCTTCCTAATCTGTGAAGAGGGATAATAATAGTTTCTATCTCACAGTTTCTGTAAAGATTGAGTGAATCAATAGTGCCTATGTATAGTAAACACCAAAACTTTTTATCTATTACCTTTGTTACTTTACTATCCCAAGCTATTAACATAAACTGAATTTTGTGAATATTGAATTTTTGTCTGATCTAATGCAATCTATGTCTCGAAATCTTATCCTCTAGAACAAATCAAAACAGAGAGTCTTAAGAACCTTTATTACTGTAGAATTTGTTTGCTTGGTTTCCTTTTATTCTCTGGGAGACACTAAAGGAAAGAACTTAATTATTTATACTCATTAAACTAACGCTTGTGAACTCATTGTGGGGCCTGGGCGAGACTTTAGACCAGCTCACTGAAGTAGCAGCTTGTGAGTCCTGGACAGAAGACTGTGGCCGCCAGAGACCAGCACGATTCACAGGAAACAAGTTCCCTGGCTCGGCTTTCTCTCCTTCATCAGTAGGGCTGCTGTTAGGGACGTGTGGACCATTTCAAGGTCCTTGTGAAACTCTCGTGATATTCTTCCGTATGCGATCGAAAAATATAGGTTGAAAGAAATACAACAAGAGCACTGATAAGTGATAATCCCCCAAATCTGGAGGGAAGTAGATCTTTCTTGGTTTTTCCCTTTGTCTTTCCTTATTAAACATCTTCTCAGTGATTTGATTGCTATGGAAATAAATGTTAATAAAAATATCAGTAGATTCTGTGAAGATGGAAGGATTATGTACACAGTTAGATATCAAAATCAGGTTTTAATAAATTATTTTTAAAAAAGATTTTATTTATTTATTTTTAGAGAGGAAAGAGAGAGAGAGAGAAACATCAATGTGCGGTTGCTGGGGGTCATGGCCTGCAACCCAGGCATGTGCCCTGCCTGGGAATCGAACCTGAGATGCTTTGGTTCGCAGCCCATGCTCAATCCACTGAGCTACGCCAGCCAGGTTTTAATAAATTCTTGATAGCTAAAGGGATGAGATGAAGCAAACAAAATAAAATCAATGTATACAACATTTAAGGTTTTGATTTTGCATGCAGAAAATCAGCCCTATAAATTGTTACAATATTTCTGAAAAAGACCTATATCAACTTAGTAATGAAATATTATTTTGATAACATGTAATAAGCATATCAATCATATAGCAAACAAAAATAATATATACTATAATACTTCATATGAAAGAGGTTGTAGTTTCACTGTGCTCTTCCTCATCAGAGAACACCTAGAAAATTGTGTTCAGTTCTGGACACCACACTTTAAAATGTAATTGAACAGGGACACGATCCAAGAAATGTTGGGAAAGGATGTAAGAAGGAGGAAACAGAGTATAATGAGTCGGAGATGTCAACTGAAGAAAGAAAGTCAGGGGAGAGTCTGATAGCTCTTCTCCCCTTTGAAAGGAGAGCATATGGAATAAGCATTAGAGTTATGAAAAGCTTTCATGGGACAAACTCAGAAAAGAGGTGGAAACATCAGGGAAATGATGTCAGTCCAATGGGTGGTGGAATTGCTATCCCAGCTGGAATGCATTCCCTTGAGAGCTTTGAGTTCCCTCGCACTGAAGACGCTCGTGCACAGGCTGCTTGTGATTTATGTTAAAGAACGCAAACATGCGGAGAGTGCCGAGCCAGACTGAATGTCAACGCCCCTCCCACATTTCAAGTTGTGTGATTCCAGTGACCAAATGTCTGTCCCTCCTTGAGGAAAGGAAAGAGAAATAGCCAGAGCAGGAGAGCCAGGCCTTTGTAATGGTCTGAATGGGCTGTTTTGATGACTGACAGATTTATGACGGAATAATTTCCTTGGTTTGTCCTGCAATGAGTGTTTGTGCCTTGGGTTTGCAGCAAACTCCTTGCCCTGTGGATATTTCCAGCTGGGTTTCAGAGAAAGGAAATGGTTTTGCTTAAGTGACAATTAACAGAATTCCTGCTGATTAATTTTTTCCTTATTGTTTTCATCACAGAAAAATAGGTACTATTTGTTTCAGATTAATAAACCAAAAATATTATAATTTCAAAATAAGTTTAAATTTACAGAGCATATTATTTCTTTAATGCCTAGACATTACATTGATTCTTTTATTCAGAACGCAGAGGTATGGACTGTATTTGTACCCAGCAGCATCCTAACACCTCTCACAGCAAGTGCTGACTTTCTATCAGTCTGTTCACTTTTCATGCTACAAATAAGAGTTTTCCTAAGTTCCTCTCTTTCTCTGTCTCTTGGATTATTTCATGTTTCCTTTCTCTTTTAAACTTCCCACTTTTGAGACAGGATAGTAAGACACAAAAATTCCTTGTGAAGTAGAATAGGAAAACTGAGAAAGATGGCTGAACACAAAGACAAGTAATTTATAGCCAGGTGCAGATTGTCACCAGGACAGAACTCCCCCCGGGTTAAGCTCTTCTTCCTTGGCCTTCTTTCCCTGGAGATAACATCCAAGCCTCAGCTATGTTTCAGCTCCAGGCCCAGAAAAGCAGCAAAACCAGGTGGGTGACCCCAGACCAGCTACAATGACTAATGACCGCCCCCCTCTCCTCCTTGCCAGCACTCAGTGGAGACCATGAGCCTGAAAGGGCACACCTAAAGGACTGATGACTATTCTACTGAAACCCCCCTGAGAAGAGACATGCCTCAAGACAAAGGACCCAGTGTGTGTTCTTCCTCTGGGGAGCAGCCCACACGGTTTCCTTCTTCTTCCCACAATTCTTCCTTTACATGCACATTTCTCCTTAATTCTAGGCAATGGGCACCTGGCAGCTTGTCTCAGGCTCACCCCCTGAACCTGTCCCTAAGGCCCCCTTTTCTCTGACTTCCCAGTGAGCTAAGGCAGCCCCGCCTAGGCTCTCCTGTTGCTTCTTCTCTGCTAAGCCCTTTCTTGTTGCATTGCCCCCAGCTTTAATAAATGTCCCCTCATACTTGCCTGGACTCATGTTTTGAAATTTTTTCCTACTTAAAGTCAAGAACCCACACACTACTGCTGGCCTGAGCCAGACCCACTCAGGGCCAGGCCCCTGTCCAGTAATGCTTTCTTCCATTTCTCTCTCCTTCATCCTAGTTCATCAAGGAAAACAGGAATCAGATGGGTGTCTCTCATCTTCCCATAAACAATTGTATGAACATACCCATTTCTGTACCCGTCACCTTCCTCTTTCCTTCTGTTTCAATGAAAGAACCGTGCCTCATTTTTTTTTTAATTTGCAAAAAGCTTTTTGATGAAGATAACTGGGAGATAGCAGAGTAGAGAGTGACAGGGCACGTACGAGCAGTATATATGAGGCAGCATGTTTTTGCTCCCAGAAGAAGAGAAAAACAAAACAATTTCAGAATTCCTACTGTGCCATCTGAAATTGGGTTGCATTCAGCTTGTGACATTGAGACCATCAGTGCGCGAGCATTTATTGCCCTTTTAGCTTGTATGCAGCAAACAGTTTTATGTTTGGAGGAGCATGTATTGAAATTCAGGTATAGCGAGCACATCTCGGTTCTGCCTTCACCACAGGCATGAGCTTACCTATTTCCTGAGTCTCTCCAGGATTCCTCCCACTATAGATCTTCACATATTTGTATGTTAGACTTTTCACCTGAGAGGAAGTGTTGCCTGTGCTTCTGGCCGAAGAAGCAATTACTGGGCGTTGCATGGAGAATAGAACTTTGTCACACTGTTTAGGAGATCGTTAACACATAACTGGCCTTAGAACGTTGGTGTCATTCTACTACCCTCAGGACACAGCTTCTAACAGAACAAACATGTTGGTACAATTTTCTGAGAGTTTGTGATGATCTGAACCCCGAGAGATAGTGTACTTTACATCTTTTCTTTCTCTTTATTGTTCTCCCGTCCATCCTCAAATCCTTTGAATCCACCTTTAAGATGACGTTGAATCAGTTCACTACACTTCATGTCTACATCACCACTAGAGTTCACACCAATATTAATTTTTACCTGGACTACTCTTATTAAACAAAAGTAGGGTTCAGCTGCTAGCTGACAGCCCTAGGCCAGATCCAAAGACAAAGGGTGGTGAGGGAGGAAAAAGCTCTTTATTAAAAAGTTCCACAATTTGGGAGGATGGGGAATTACTGGCCCCAGGCTCATCTCTTCTGGAAAACCCAGACAAAACCCATCTGTTCCCAAAAAGACTAAAACTCCAAACAATGCCCAGAAATCCCACTACACCCTCATCTACCCTTTGGGGTCCAAGGCTGCTAAGTGGACGGATCTCTGGCTTCAGGCTTCTTCCTGGGGTCTGTGCGCTGGCCGGCGCCACCTTTGCCACTCAACTTCCAGGACCTAGCTGATCCTGGAAATGCTTTGCCCCGCATCTGCGCCAGTGGATCCCAAAGGAAGAGTGCGTTTCTCTCTTCCCTCAGTTTAAATTTCCAGCCCAAACTTCCGCGCACTGTGGGTGGGTCCAACTCCCTGAGTCAATCACGTTCTTTTCCCAGGCTAGACTGACGGAACAGCGCCTTCTCCTGCTAGCATGTTGACCTTTACAATACACTTGCAGCTGTGTCCTCCGGGAGTCTCACCTTCAGTCAGGGACCAAATGGGGGTAGGAGGGCTTTTCCCCTTGTCAATCACTCTTACTAGCCATGCCCATGCTAAGCGCAACGACTTCCTCCCACCACATGTAACCTGTGGTCACTACCCCCCCCTCCCCCCGCTTGGTTATCCAGGCAACAGAGCTGTGCTTGGGGCGTGGGGGGACGCTGGCAGGGTTCCTCTCTGCTCCCCCTGGCCAAGCCCCCCGTATTAATACTACTTTAGCCTTCTCACTAGCGCCATTATATCGTTTCTTGTTCTTGAATTCTTTCCCCACACAGCAGCAAAGCAATCTGGTGTCAAATGCTGCTGACCAGGACCAGTAGAACGGAAAGTTGTCAATTAGACAAACAAGTGTAGGTGTCTAGGTAGTTGAGCATAAGATTCAGAATTCAAGTTGGAGTCAAGAACTTGTGAATGAAGGCAGACAGATAAGAGATCCAATGCCTGAGGCCTGGAGTACTCCAGTGTTTAGGTATTGGGGACATGAGGAGGATCCAGCAAGGAAGCCTGAGAAGTAAGTAGTTAGTGAAGGACCAGGAAAGCCAGAAGAGTGTAGTGTCCTGGAAGTCAAGTGAAGAAAGTGGATTCGAGAGGAGGGAGTCACCCACTGTGTGAAAACCTGCTGGTGGGGCAAGTAAAATGAAGAAGAGGACCGTTGATTTAATCACAGGTGCCTTGCCTACGGTAGTTTCAGTGGTTAGTGGGGGCAAAGCCAAAAGATTCAAAAGAAAATAAGACAACGAAAATTGGAGACAGCAAATGTGCACAACTCTGTTCGGGAGATTTTCTGAAAGGCGATTTTCTGCAATGGGGGTGAGGTCAGAACAGCAAGAAGTGTCGTAGGTGCATTGGCAGGTGCTTGTGGAAGTTCTGTTACAATTGCTTCTATTTTCTCAGTGAAACAGGAAGTGAGGCTATCAGCAGGATGGGAGTAAGGGTTGGGAGGAGCTGTTGGCATTTGAGGAGGAAGGAGGAAGGAGAAAGTATGAAGTCGTCATCTAGAAGAGGGGGAGAGGGGATGGATTAACAGAATGTATTATGATTGTTACACTGCCTAGAGGTCAGGTGGTAATGAATTTAGAATGAGACTGGTCAGTGTGATTTTACATTTTTCTCTTTTAATATTAGTCAGCAGCGCAGGTGTAGAGCAAGCCGAGCACTGGCTTTAAGCAGTGTTGAGTTTACTAGGTGAATAACACAAGGAGAAAGAAGAGGAAGAGAGTTGAGAATAGTGTATGGGAGTGGGAGTGGTTGAATTGACTCTAATCCAACTGAGAAAGAAAAATAGGATGTATGAGAGGCAGATTACTACATAACAGTGGTGGGCCAGTGGGGTGATGGGGATTAGGAGCTGTTGGAGTCAGCGTAGTTAGAAAGATAAGAAGCAGATGGTAGTAAGGAAGTAAGCTGCTTCAGACTGATACTATAGGTTGTAATTACTGGTAATGATAAGATCAATGGCGTGCTCATAGAGTGAGCTGCTGAAGCAGAAAGGAGGCAGTGGGGTTAATTAAGTCAGAGGCCAGGGTGTAAGAAAGATCATTTATATAGATATTGAAAGTAATATGAGTTATGAACAGAGAAGGGATGGCAAGAGTAATCGTGAGCCAGCAGGTAAATCTGCGAGGAGTTGAGAAGGACGGCTCAGGAGTCCACGGATGACTGTGACAAGGATGATGGAGGTGTATTCATCGTTTGAGGACAGAATATTCAAACCTGGGCACAGCAGGACAGTAAAACTAAAACCATAATGCTGGACTGTAATAGATCTCATAAAAGGTGGCACTAAGTGCTATAACAATGGTTCTCAAATTTTAGCAAGGATCAGAATAGTTGTTAAATGATTGTTGACATACAGGTTGCCGGGCCTCAGAGGCTCTGATACGGTAAGTCTGGGGTGGGGCCCAGTAAGTTTCACTTTTACCAAGTTCCCAGATGGCACTAATGCTGACGGACCATGGGCCGCATTTTGAAAACCGATGTGCTATACAATTCAAAATAGGGGAGGATTGCTTCTGGCACCAGAGATCAAGAAAAGTTCATGGAGGACATTCTTTATTTCTCTGCATATTCTTTGAGGCAACAGAGTTTGACGTAATGGAACACCATGTGTTGACTAATAAGGAGTAGTACTTTTTGGGTCACACGTTTACTTACTCTTCAAATCAGAGGTACAAAGAAAATGTAGTTCTTTCACCTGTCTGAAGCTTTATTGTATGAAACCAACACACTGTATACCTTAAACTCATGCAATGTTATATGTCAGTTATATCTCAATAAAGCTAGAAAGGGAAATAAAACTTTACTGTCTCAAACCGATCTCATCAAGGCCCCACCTGCTGGATGACTAGGAAAAAGAGGACTTCACTCTGTTTAAAATTTGATCCAGTTACATCAATTTAAACAATCTCTTTAGGTAATTATGTAAGGTCTTTTATGTAAAATGTTTGTTCTTTTAGATTTCATGTGGAGGGATGTGGTTTTGCGACCCTGTGGCTTTGAGGGGATAGTTCCTCGTTCTGTGCTCTGGCTTCTCTGTCCTCTGTGGCAATGTCTGTCATCTGGCATGTTGCCGCTTGCTCTGCTGGTGTTTGTGGCGGAGGTCCACGCTGTGTGACTCATGGTTGTGTCACTGAGCTTGATCCGAGCCCAGTGGTTCTTCTAAATGGCTTGGTGTTACCTTGCACACTATGGTCCCCTCTGAGTTTCTTCCCTGATCTCTATATGGACACAGCCCTAGTGGGTTATGAATCATCTCACCCTTCACCAGAGGGGGAAGGATTTGCTACATTAGCCCTGCAGAAAATTCCGTTGGGTCTCAGTTCATGTGCCTTCACATTCTACCCTTGGGACCAGCATTTTGGGTCTCATCTATATCACGTGGAAGTAGAAGCAAACTCTGGGGGCCTGGTTTCAAACCTCTCTCTCTGCACATTTACACTGGGCTGCCTTTTTTCCCTCTGGCATGGCATCCTGCCTACCTCATAGGTGTGGGGACTGCCTGAGAGTCAGCCTTCTCCTGGAAACCTAGCTGGAAGCAGGATGAGATGCCGTCCCTGCCCTCAGCATCACCCTTAGAGTAACCTAGAGTAACCTCCTCCTTCCTTCTGTCTCTACGGCCCCAGAGTGAGGCAATCAGGATATTCCACCCTGCCTCCCTTGCCTCCTTCCTTGTCCTTCTTTTACAGTATTTCATTCATTTGAGGATGCTCTCTCCAATCCTCTCTGTATTTTAGCATCTTTGAAATTGGGTCTTAGAATTCATGTCATGTCCTAGTTTAACTAGGAGAATGTTTTCTTTCTTGGTGGAATAATGGAACATCTTACCAACAATGCTGACCTAGTGCAGGCTCTATAGAACACTCCATCTCTTCATTTCTCCTGTAGCACGTTCTCCTACCTTCCACTTGATCTACACAGCTGAGTGCATTAATGCCATCAAAGGCAACCCCCCTACCCTGTGGCAGATGTTTTTTGTTGAGTGGGAGCTAAAGCATTTAGTAAATTCATTTTCTACCTGCCCGGATTTCTACCTTACTGTCTTGATCAAGAAGCCCCAGCCAGACACTTCTTGCCCTAGTACTCTAAACTTCCAATGCTTGGTCTCTGAGGTGGATGCAGCACTGAAATCTGATATTGGGGTTGGGGGTATGGTAGGGAATAAAATGCATCTGTTGAATAGTTGCAAAATGTGATTATCTGTTACACTCTTAAAGTATCATAACAATAAATACTTTTATAAGGGTATTCGCTAATACAGATAGCATCAATTTCATGCATAGTTTTTAATTTTAATTGTTAATGATAATTAATTTTCTAACATTGATTGGAAAGTAATATAGATTAAACCACCTTCAAAGATTTTATTTATTTATTTTTAGAGAAAGAGGAAGGGAGGGAGAAAGAGAGGGAGAGAAACATCAATGCTTGAGAGAATCAATGACTGGCTGCCTTTCACACGACCCCAACTGGGGACCTGGCCCATGCAACACAGGCATGTGCCCTGACTGGGTGTCCAACCAGAAACCTTTTGTTTTGCTGGGAAGATGCCCAACCCACTGAGCTACATGGGTCAGGGCTATTCCATCTTTAAATTCAATTCTTTATGATTTAAGTAAGCACTTGAGAAACAGAGCACATAAAAATTTATTCATAATGGAAGTATGTTAATTGCCCACTCTTTAGGAAAAGCTGGTTTCCAAATGATTTAGATAGGATTTATTTTTTGAAAACTTATTATTTATATGAATATACATGAATAATCAAAAGGATATATCAATATGATTAGAACATTTTTCTCTGAAGGATATTGGGTGGTTCTTTTCCTACTGTCAATCATATTTTCTACTTTTCTACTATAAGTGTGATTTATTTGCATATTATTTTTAAAAATTAGGCAAAGCTTTTTACTGCTATTAGGATTACTGTTATTAGGATTAATAAGGAAAGATATATTTGTATATGACACAATACTCTGAGAAGAGAATGAGATGGTTATAATTTAATTCCTGATTTATGGTTAAGTCACCTAATTTATTTGGTCCTTAGTTTTTGTTCACTTGTAAAAGGGGAAAAAATGCTCTTCATTTAGCTATGAAGATGTTATCAAGTCTATTCTTTTTGCGAGATCAATAGGAAAATTGAGTTCAAAACAAAACAAGAAAATGGGCCAGAAACAGATACCTAAGCTTACACTCAAGTCTGTACGGCTCTTCCCTGAGAGCAGGAGTCACCCAGAGAACTGTTTCAGTTCCGCCCCCATTTTGCATTGTTAGTAAACACCAACAGAATTAAATGTGTAAACTTCTTCACCTATAAAATCTGAAAGGAATTTTAAAATATTAACTGAAAATGAGATGTAGAAATCGTCACCTTATTAGTGTTCCCTTTGGGATATTAAAGTAATGAATACTGTTGATGCAGTCATGTCTTATAGTGAGCATGAGTAATATGAGCTTATGATCCTCGATTCCCTTCATTTCTCCGAGGTGCACCCTCTGCTCCTGCAGTATAGCTTGAATCGTATGTTATAAATTATGTCGAACAACTTGATGAATAAGGAATTTCCTGTTCAGCTGGCACAGGCAGTGTTCCAGGAAGATCAAAGAACTTTCATTTCAAGGGACATAGTGCTTTGTAGAAACTGGCCAAGAATAGAGATTTCACCCTTATGCAACTGTCACAAGTTTATATGGGAATTTTCTTCAGATCCCACAAAGTTTAATATAACCTTTGGAATGTTTACCAAATAGAGAATAGACGCATTTTTTGCTAATAAAATCTGATTTGAGAAATTCCTCTAATTCAGAATAAAGATGAAAAATATGAAGGTGGACAAACTAAGTATGTAGCTGGAAGCTAGTGGGTGCTTTTTATTTATTTATTTATTTGGATTTTTTTAAACTTTATTTTTTTTCACATTTTTTAAATTGTTGTTCAAGTACAGTTATCTCCATTTTCCCCCTGCCACTCCCCCCACCCTAGCCATCCCCACTTCTCACCCTTGATCCTTCCCCCTTTGGCTTTGTCCATGTGTCCTTTATATTGGATATTTTTTATTACAAATTAGAGGATTGATTAAAAAACGAGAAAAAGCAACTTTTTTTTATTTTCCCAAAATGGTACCAAAGAAACAAATTCTAATAATCTAATAACATACATTGTACTTTTGTTTGCATTTACTGATATGTTCGATAATTTCAGACCAGATAATTTTTTTTTTACATTTTCTCCCTTTTTTCAATGTACCTATTTAAGTGTATATAACTCAGCTGGACATAAAAGTAATTCTGAAAATTGTAAAAATGTTAAACTATGTCATAAGTGATAAAGTCATTTTGAGCAGTCCTCGTATAAATGGTTAGACCAAGAGAGTTTTGTTATGATAAATCACATCAATTGTTAATGTTCAGACACTTAGGTCTTTATCCTACAAGCAGACCACATTGTTGGGAATGACTTCGATATGGAGGATTCTTCCTTCCTGGCCTTCAGTGAGGTGTTAGTTGAAAATTGCCAATGAGCAATAGGTAATTGACGATATGTGTTGTTGTTTGATTTGATGATCACCACGGTTTCCTGCTTTGCTTTGGCTTTGCAAACACGTCTTTACCATTCACAGTAATACACACTAAACAACAGCACATGACCAATTAATGTATCCTGCAATTTTTTCAAATGTAACATAAATCCAAAATACACTGTAGATTTGATCAAAATTGATGTGCAAGTATTTTTATTAGTTGTTTGGGAACAAGCTGTATCCTAGAAGCAATCAAAAGCTTGGGAAAACAAAATCAGAAAATCTCAGTGTTCAGTTGTTTATTATACATGGGAGACCATTATTTTCAACCAAAATGGATCTTTTTATTTCTTGTAAGTCAGTCACTGGAAGCACTGATGTTCTGACACCAAAATAAAGAAGCAAATGCATGCCAGTGAGTCAGCTGATCCTGGAGCGTGGACTCTTCTTATCCCCACTGGCCTGCCTCATTCTGCATCCATCCCAGGCGGTGTTCTTCACCACCCTCTTCATTTCCCTCCCCTGGCCTGCCTTCTACTCTTTCCCTTCCTTTCCTTTCCATTCCTTTGGCTTCTTTTTTTTTTTTTCTCTGTCCATACATTTTAAGTTTGTGTAACTTAAAAAAAATTCCTATCTTTTCCTTCTTTAAAATTGATAAAACACATTTGCAAGTGTCAAGATACACTACCAAATAATACTGTATTATAAGAAATTCACACACACAGACTGAAAGCATCATGCATTTACTTTAGTTGAGAATACATTATGGAAACAAATAATAAAACATGTTTGGCTTTTATAAGTAGAAAATACTATTCCTACTGATGCTTGATTTTACTAGCTATTTTGGTGAACTAATACTTTAATGTACTTTGTGTGGAAATATTTTGTAATCCCTTAATTATCATACAAATTACTGATATCTGTTCTACCCTTGAGAGTCTCTATATTCACTAATTATCTTAAAGATGTAAGTTTTTAAAATTTTTTTTGTATGTGTGTGCTATTATACTTCCTGTTCATGGGTGACAGTATATGGTTTGATTTTTTCCCTTCAAAATACTGATTTTCTAAACTCTCACCCCCCCCCCACCAGATTCTTTCTTAATAATACACCTGACAACACAGCCCTGTCAGAGGGAAAGGGCAGCCCAAGAAATTCAGGACCTTAACTTTGATTGTGAAGTTGAAATATAGTTAAGTTGTTCAGAGAATAAACAAGAAAACATGAAGTATTTTTGCCTGCCTGTCGGTGGGTGTAGCTCTGAGAGAGGAGAGACGACGAGAGGGCAGTTGCTCATCTGTTCTTCTCTGTTTCTGCAGCGTCATCCCTTTAAGAGGAGGAGTGCACGACAATTCTTGATGAGATTCTAATGCATAAAGGGTAATTCAGTTTCACCTTAACTCTAATTTTAGAAATCCATCTTCAAGCATGATGCAACTGGACTACATAATTCATAAAACATTTAACTTTTTCCTTAATACCTACTTGATTTTACACCACTTACCAAAATATGCTGGCATTTTCTAAAGGATGTTTAGGTCAGAATTCTTGAGGGCAGAAACTGTTTTTTGTCGCTCTTAAAAATTGACCACTTATCATGGTTCTTAGCACATAGGAGCAGTTCTGTGCATATTTGCTGAGTGAATTAAGCGACTGCCAGTATGTCACATTAACTTCGAATAAGCTGTTATTTTTAAAGCATTTACAATGTTTACATCTATTCTCATTGTAAGAATGGTGTCAGGCGGCTGACAACACAATTAATTTTATGTGTCCAAATCCTGTGTCTTATTGGGTGACACGGTGGCCCAGTCATGGATGGGAAGAACACAGGGAGAAAACGAAGACTGATGCTTTCGTCTATTAGGTCAAAGAAATGGGTGGATATTTAGAAGTGGAGCAACGTGAAACCATCCAATGCGATATAAATTTCAACAGGGCTCTTGGGAAAGACCAAAAGCTATATCAGAAATAAACAAGAATGGTGCCTGGTGGCTGATGCCCCCTGGATTGGTGGGCTGTGTTTAGCAAGGGGTGAGAATAGAAAGAATGAGCTCTTTCCTCTCCATCTGTTTTTGGTCCAAGAATAGGCTGACAGTAAGAAAATCTGTGAAGGAAACAACAAGGTAGATAAATACTAAGTTGGAAGAATATACTAATGACCAAAAATCAGATGACTCAAACTCTAAGAATGCAAAGTAAGGCTAATGTAGATTTGTAGTATAGCTGCTGAAAAACCAATATGGTATACATTTTCATGGGTGTGTGTATATCTGTGAATTACAGGAGATTGTACATATTAAGAAAGCTTAGAATCAGAGATATGGACAATTATGGAACAACTCTAGGGGAGATGTGGGAATGGAGGAATTGTGACCTGTGAGTAAAAGAGTCTCAGAAGCAAACGGAACAGATATTGCAGGTTTATTTTCTTAAACTTGCTAGACTACTCCCTATCCACCCTTCAGTTCCACCCACGGTCATCTACACATTCTTTTAGAGACTCTTAGACAGCCTACAAGGAAGTGAGCACACATTCAAAGCTGGCATTGCATTGTCTTATTTTACTTACAAACATGGGTAGGAAGTGACGGGGGAGGCAGGTGTCCATCCTGTCAGGGAAATGAAAGTCTGTGTGAGACAGTTGTGATGAGTGCAATATTTGAAGGTAAACTGAGTTTTCTCTAGCGTAATCCTACTTCAATAGGAAAAATACTAAAGATTTATGCAATAGTCTTAAGGCATTCTGGAGAGTAGATGTGATATGACTTGGGAGAATTCAGGGAAGCTGAGTTGAGGTCCACTGTTGGAACATCTGTATAAAGCTCAGATTGAAAAGAGTTTAGCATTTTATCTCTCTATCAGGACTTCTGCATCATTTATTGCAAGGTTAATTCAACAGCAGGCTGCTCCAGTTTGATAAGCAGAGATTGTAACGGGGAACAAGACCAAATTCTTGCTTAGCCTAAGGCCCATAGCTAAGGGAAAAATGATAATAAGTTTAGTTGCAACACTTTCCTGGAACATACGTACCTAGAAATCTGCAGACTCTAAACACTGATAAGGTTGCCATGGAGAACTACATTCCAATCTTAAATCTGTCTCTGCTGAGAAGGGCGGATTTGAATTCTACAGGCTTCTTGAATTTTCACCGAGCCCCTTTATCTGCTGCGATGTTCTGAGAGATACCAGGAGACACAGACCCAGCAAAACCTGACTAAAATGCCATAAAGCTGTGTGTGCTCTGCTTATGGTTTCAACACAAAGAACATGATCAACATTTTCTTTCTTTTTTTTAAAGATTGTATTTATTTATTATTATTTTTTTTAGAGAGGGAAGGGAGGGAGAAGAGAGAGAGAGAGAGAGAGAGAGAGAGAGAGAGGGAGAGAGATGAATGTGCAGTTGCTGGGGGCCATGGCCTGCAACCCAGGCATGTGCCCTGACTGGGAATTGAACCTGCGATGCTTTGGTTTGCAGCCCACGTTCAATCCACTGAGCTATGCCAGCCAGGGCAACATTTTCTTTACAACAGGCATTAATAGAAAAAGTTCAATGAAAACACCAAAATCAAAAGTTTCCTGGCATGTCTTCTGCACAGCGGAATCTAGTGATGGCTGTCTCCACTGCTCCACCTTTGTGCTCAGAGTGGAGCTCAGTGTGTCTGCTCAGAGTTTGTTTTAAAAAATCTTTCTCTTAATGTCTTTTGAAATTTTTCCATGTCAAAGCAAATGTCATTTATTGCTGTGTGTTTTCATTTTAAAAATAATATATACTGTTCAAAAGGTTAGGAAAGTAGAAAAGATTATTCCTAGTTTTATCTTGCAAATTTTTATTTCTAACATGCTTTTTCCTACATTTTAGTGACCATGTTCAGTAGAATTTTTATCTTGCTTTTTAAGTTATGATATAAATCATTTTATATATTATGAAATATTTTTTTAAAACTTTATTTTTCAATTACAGTTTACATTCAATGTTATTCTGCGGTGGTTAGTCATATTTCATACTTTGCAGAGGGCTCCTCCCCAGTATTTCCGGTCCCCACCGGGCACCACACAGCTATTGCAGTGTTACTGGCTGTATTCCCTGTGCTGCGCTTTGCATCCCCATTGCCATTGTGTGACTACCAGTTTGTACTTCTTGATCCCTTTACCTTTTTCACTCAGTCCCCAAACTCCCCTCCACTCTGGCAACCATCCATCTGTTCTCTGTATGCACGAGTCTGTTTCAATTTTGTTTGTTTATTCTGTTCTTTAGATTCCACATCTAAGTGAAATCATATGGTATTTGTCATGTCCTGACTAACCTGTTTTACTTGGCACAGTATCTTCTAGGTCAATCCGTGCTGTCGCAAATGGTAAGATTACATTCTTTTCTATGACTGAGTAATATTCCATTTTATGTACCACTGCTTTTTTACCCACTTGTCTATTGATGGGCACTTGGGTTGCTGCCATATCTTGGCTATTGTAAATAATGCTGCAATGAACATAAAGGTGCATATATTCTTTCAAATTAGTGTTTTGGATTTCTTTGGATTTAAACCCAGAAGTGGAATCACTGAGTCATAAAGCAGATCAATTTTTAATTTTTTGAGGAACCTCCATGCTGTTTCCCACAGTGGCTGCACCAGTCTGCCTTCCCACCAAGCACACGAGGGTTCCCCTTCCTCCATGTCCTCACCAGCACTTGTTGTTTGTTGTATTATTACATATTCTTAATAAAACTCACAGACTGCATACCATGTCAGCTGCTACAGTTGACATTAGTAATATGCTATTGTTCTATATTTATTTTGATTCCAATGTTTACTTTTATCAATACTGTAATAAACATAATTATAAAAAATAAATATAATTGCAGATAAAGGTTTTTTATATATAGAGTTATTTCCTTCAGGTGTATTGCGTAGTTCCATATCACCATTTAAAATGGTTCTACAAGATTTGAGACTTTTTTTCTGAGCACTGGTTATACTAAAAGTTAGCTTTGCTAATCTGACACATGAGAAAAGATATCTCACTATTATATCACTTCAATTTCTTGCCTATAATAAAACTCTTGCTTGTAATATTTGTTTTAAATTGTTTTCTCATTTTTGTTTCCTTTTAAATTATGTTTATTAAAATTTTGATGTTAAAATTTTAAATTGTTTGGATTTACTTGTTATTTTGCTTTGCTTTCATAATAATGAACATGTATTTCTAAGCTAAGAAATCCCTTATTCACAAAGTGTTAAATATTATACTTCATTTTTAATATTGAATATAATATATTCACCTGAATTTTTTTTATCTTAAGATACCATGTGATATCCTAAAACTGTGCTCACCTGGTATTCTCCATATAAGTAAATAATGATCTTTTTGATGCTTCCATTATCATATATCGAGCCTTACAAATAATCAGGCCTGAAGTCCATGGCTTCGTGCCTACCTGTACAAGAAGCTGCTTCAGCCCGGCCCCTGACCCCCTAAGATGCCTCGCTCTGACACTACACGTACAGGTCACACATTTCCAGGAGCCTCCCTAAGGAGGCCCAAGTTTCTGACCTCTGTAAGGTTCACACCCTTGGTGCTTTCCAAATGTACCTAGCTAGCATTTAACTAAACACAAGCACCTTGCTCCTCTCAGTCCTTTAGCTATTTACTTGGTCTACATAGCACTAAATGACTTGGGAAGATAGGAAAGCCCAGGGGAAGCAGGCCCATCTCCCGAGCATTTGCCACAAGCAGAGCATGAAAGGGAAGTATGAATAGGATTCAAGAGTGTTTCCTGAATGACTTCAGCACTGGGTGTGGGTGTGAGGGGAGATGCAGGAGAAGTAAGTACAGGACAGAGTTCTTGCCTTGAACAAAACCATGTTTTGGTTGGGTAATCAGGCTCAGGGTATATACGTCTGAAATAACACACACAAGCAAGTTCATAGTGCGGCGGTGTACACAAAAGAAAGGAAACCAAGGCAAACTTGGAGAACGGGTTGGGTGTGACAAAAAGACTTCAGGAAGTTCTCCTTGGGCACATATTTGCAGGTTTTGCCTTTTTTCTGTGTAGTAGGGCTACTTTTTCTCTTCTCCCCATGTGCCTTATTGGGTGACCTTTGGTATGTTCCTTAACTTCTCTAAGCCTCGGTTTCTTTAGCCACAAAATGGGGCTAACAATAGTGATGATCTCCCGGGGGTTATTAGATAATGTATGAAGAGTGCTCAGCAACAGAGACTCAAACATGAAACTTGTTAAAGTATGTTAGTCTCCTTCATCACAGTCCATCTCTTTTCCCTCTACCAAGAAAATAAGTTAGAAGAATTCAATAACCACATGATTTCACTCATATGTAGGTTAGAGAGCTGAAAGCAACCAATGAATAAACTAGAAAAACAAACAAAAACTCATAGACACAGACAACAATATGCTGGTTACTTGGAGGGAAGGGGGTTGGGGCATAGTGAGGAGTAAAGAGGGTTAAATATATGGCGATGGACGATGATTTGACTTTGGGTGGTGGGCACACAATGCAATGTACAGGGGATATGTCATAAATTTGTACACTTGTAACCTATATCAATTTACTAACCAATGTCACTCCAGTACATTTAATTAAAAATAATTATTCTCATGTCTTTCCCATTGGCATTTACCAGTTATCGACTTTGGCCTTAGCGGTCTGTTTCCATTCATTAGAAGAAGTAAACCTTTCAGAGTGGTCCAGGATACCGGGGCATCCTGGAAGCTGGTAGATTTTGAGAAATCTCTCATCTTGGAGATTTGGAGAAATATCTCTTAATTTGAATTTTAGGAACTGAACTGTCCAAGCTTCCCTGCTTGTGATCATTGGAAGTCTGTACGAGGCGGCTGGTCAAAGTCCTGCAGTACATCTCCCCACTGTCCTCCAGGGGACCACAGGCATGACAGCGTCCTTTGTTGTTAGACGGCAGTTTTTCTGTGGGTTTTATCAGCTCTCTTCTGGGCAGAGATAAAAGCTGTCGGCCGGTAGAACAAGGGTTCCTGTGTGACGTACTGAGTGGTTTTGCAAACCAGCCTGGACATTCACCCACTTTGTTTTCTTGTCTCAAAATTTGTTTCCTCAATTATGTCTGACATTTCCTTGTTAAAGATTAAATTTTGTTCCCTTACAGACATTTAAAAAATTCAGATGCCTTTGTCAGAGCTCAAAATTGCAATAATTATGCGACGTGAACTACTGCTTACTGAAGGGACTGATGTGTGAATGAAAGAGCTGTTGATGTGCAGTTACAGAGACGGGTTGGTGCTGGCATCATCACTGCGGTGCCTTCTTACACAGGTTACACCGTCTTTCATGTGTGTGTGTTTTCATGATCCTCAATATTAATTTTCTCTCAGATAGTGATATTTATGAAAATGGCTGACATTTATTCAGGACTTACTTTGTGCTACATGACACACCAAGCCCTTTAAACGTATTTTCTAATTTAAACCTCACAAGGACGATAGGAAGTGGACACCATTATTGTCCTCATTTTACATATAAGGAAAATGAGGCCTCAGAAGTTAAGTATTTCAGTACTTACTGGCAGAAGGTAAATTAGTGTGTTAGTAACTTAAACCAGTTCTAGGCAATGCTTGTATTCTTAAGTATTCTGGTGTACAGTTATGATATCCTTTTTAGTGATTGAAACATGCTGTCCTAAGATTTAGCTGGAAACATAAAATTGTACTTTGGAAACAATTGTTGCAAATGGAAGTAGTCAAGATTTAAAATATTAATATATTTTTCTTTAAAATTCCCATTCTTGCCCTGGCTGGGGTGGCTGAGTGGATTGAGTGCTGGCCTTTGAAGCAAGGGGTCGCTGGTTAGATTCCCAGTCGGGGCAAAGCCTGGGCTGTGCTCCAGGTCCCCAGTAGGGGGCGAGCAAAAGGCAACCACACATTGATGTTTCTCTCCCTCTCTTTCTCCCTCCCTTCCCCTCTAAAAAATTTTTTAAAAAATTCCCATTCTTCTCTGTTATCATGACTGGGCCATGAGCAATTCAATAGCAGGCAATATAAATATATCTAAGAGCCTGTGACCCTATCAAATAGGTCAAAAGAATTTTTTCATTTTTTAAATTATATTTTATTGATTATGCCATTATAGTTGTCCTGATTCTCCCCTCTTTTCCTCCCTCCACCTAGCACCCACTCCCTCAGGCAATCCTCCACCCTTTTTCAAGTCCACAGGTCATGCCTGTAAGTTCTTTGGCTACTCCATTTACATCCCCATGGCTATACTGTACCTACCTGTTTGTACTTCTTAATCCCCCTACCTCTCCGACTATTCTCCTACATCCCCTTTCATCCCTTTATCTTTAACCTTTGGCATTTTAATTATGATGAAACTTGGGGTGGGCCTTTTTGCACCCCATCTTGTTTGGGACTCTCTGTGCTTCCTGGACTTGCCTATTTCCTTCACCAAATTAGGGAAGTTTTCTCTCATTGTGTTTTCAAATAGATTTCCAATTTCTTACTCTTTCTCTTCTCCTTCTGGCACCCCTATAAAGTGAATGTTGGATTGCTTAAAGTTGTCCCACAGTTTGCTTACACTATCCTTGTTTGTTTTGGATTCTTTTTTTCTTCTTGTTTTTGCTTCCTTATCTTCCAACTCATTGATCTGATTCTCAGCTTCATCCACTCTACTATTGTTTCCTTGCAAATTGTTCTTTATTTCAATCAGTGTATCTTTTGTTTCTGACTGGATCTTTTTCATGCTATTGAGGTCCTCACTAAGATCCTTGAGTATCCTTATAACCACTGTTTCAAACTCTGCATCTGATAGATTGCTTTATCTTTGTTTCATTTGGCTCTTTTTCTGGAGTTTTCATCTATTCTTTCATTTGGGCAATGTTTCTTTGTCTCCTTATTGTGGCAGTCTCCCTGTGTTTGTTTCTATGTATTAGACAGAGCTGCTATGACTTGCTGTCTTGGTAGCATGGCCTAATGTACTAAGTGTCCTGTAAGGTCCAGTGGCACAGCCTTCCCTATCACCCAAGCTGTGTACTCAGGTGCACCCTTAATGTGGGTCGAGTACACCCTCCTCTTGTATTGAGCCTTGGTTGCTGTTGGCAGATCAATGGGAGGGATTTACCCAGGCCAGTCAGCTGCAAGGACTGGCTGTGACCACTGACCACAAACCTTCACTCTCTGTGGAGGATCAGCTATGCAGGGGCAGGGTTGTGGTACTCTGACATGATCTGAAGCTGTCTGCTGGGTTCACGGGCCCTGGAGTTTCCTGAGTGGTGCAGGCCAAGATCTGCCCCCACCTGTGTTTTGTCCTGGGCCATTGCCTGCATTGTTAAGCAATCTGAGATGGCTGCTATTTGTACTGGGCTTGGATATTTCCAGACAAAGTCAACCTGTGAATCTAGGGTGCTAGTTTTGGGCCTGGGGCTTACTGAGGCCAGCTACTGCTTGTTTGAGAGGATTTAGGAAGTTGTGAAGCATGATCAAAGATCAGCCATTCATAGGGAAAAGCAGCTTGGGAGGGGTCTGTGGGGTGAGGGCCCAGAAAGGGGACAATGGTCTCTGCTCTTCTAGATGGCAGACACTTCAGTTTCTCCCTGTATGTCACTGGTGCCTTTTAAGCTGCTACCCTAGTGCTGGAGCTCAGAGGGAGTGAGTTTGAATAGGTGAGTCCATGTGTGGGTTTTTAAAGAGGAACTGCTTAGGGCTCTTGCAGTTTCTTCCACAGACTCAGTCTCTATGGTTTTTGCAGACAGAGCGATGGAGACTTATCTTCCTGGCACTGAAACCCTGGGCTGGGGGTTGCTGGTGTGGGGCTGGAACTCCTCACTTCTGAGATATCCCTTCTGAGTTTTTATCCACCACACGTGCATGGGGGACCAGCCCATTCCATGTCTACGCCCCTTCTACCAGTCTGGATGTGTGTAGTTTCTTTAATTTTGTAGTTGTCAGACTTCCATTCAACTAGGTTTCTGATGGTTCTGAACAATGGTTGTTCCATATTTTAGTTGTAATTTTGTTGTGGTTGTGCGAAGAGGTGAGACATGTCTGTGTATGCCTCCATCTTACCAGAAGTTCTGAAAAAATATTTAATAGAATGTTAAATTGGGAGTTTCAAGGGAGGCATAAAATACAATAAATAAGATCAAGATACAAATTTTGCAAGGAAACATTTAAAAAATCAGGGCTATAATGCTTAAAAATCCTTCTCCCAGATCAAAGATATAACCTGATTGGGCTGTTGGGGATAAGAGGATTTTGTGATGACGAGTGCTTTGGAGTGAGCTGCTGCTGTGTTCTGAGGCCCACCCTGCCCCCATGGCAAGGCAGAGGGCCCTGAGTTGAGGGGGTGGGACGTGGGGTGAAATGTAGTGATTGACTTTCCTAACTTATCTAGTGAGAAGAACTTCAAATTTGCCACTTGAGGAGTTGGTGTTTGTCCCCATCAGGTAGTGAAGCAATGCAGGCTGATGTCAGGCTCCAAATTTGGAAACAGAGATGTTAAAGGTCAGGAAGTGGGCTGCACAGCAGTTTTGGCAGAAAAATCAGATTTGTTGCTGCTTCTACGTTGGTATGTGTTTCTGTAGTTTTCAATGCTAAGGCATTGTTTCTAGTGGACCAGACCTTGAAAAGAGAGCTGGTTTGGAATCATTCCTAAACTCTTATCTACCAGACAAGAGTTTGACAATGATCAACACTAACGTTATCCACAAGGGGGCTGATGGGCATCATGTGCTTGAGGTCAAGATACCTGGGGAAGGCCACATCGTCACTTGTAGTCATTTGGCTGGAAATGTCTAATCACATCTAATTATGAAGAAATAAATGTAAGACAAACCCAAACTGAGGAATAGCCTATTCCTCTGTATTCTCTTTAAATGCCTCTGTATTCTTTTTAAATGCCAATGTCATTAAAGAAAAAGGATGGCCAAGGAATTGGTACAGATCAAAAGAGATTGATGAGGTGTGACAACAAAATTCTGTATGTGTCTTGGAGGAAAAAATGCTATAAAGAACATGATTTGGACAATGAAACATTGAAATAGGGACATCAGATTAAAGTTTTAGATCATTGGTATATTTTCTGGACTTGAGAGTAGCTGTACTGTAGATATATGAGAATGTCTTTGTTCTTAGGAATACAGTAAGTTTTAGGAGGTAATGGGCATGTTGTATGTACCCGGTTCTCAGATGATTCTGAAATAAATTTTGTGTGTGTGTGTGTGTGTGTGTGTGTATAGAAAAACAACCATAAAACAATGGTGGCCAATTATAAAAGTTGCTGAATTTGGGTCAGAGTTATATATTTTGTTGGCAACTTTTAGATTATTTCAAAATAAAAAACAAGCCATTTTGTCATCAAGGCTTTCTCACTAGCCAAGGTTTGTTTTGGCCTCACCCCTCCATGCCCACACACAACCACCCCCTTTAGAAATGCTAATAAGCAGCCCCTCCCACCCCATCCAGACCTGCTCAATGAGAATCTCACAGGATGAGGCCCAGGGAGCTGTGTTTTTACAAGCTCTCTAGATGGTTCTTATACACACTTATGTTTGAGAAGCACTGGTTTAGACTAGTCTGGACCCATGCTTGGAGCTGGCGGTGGTGTTAATCCCATTCAGGCTGTTATGTTAGACATGAGGAAAGGTGGACAGATGTCAGGGAGTCAGGCACAGAATCGGCCACTGTTGTGAGGATGGGGATGAGATGCCCCTCTACATATGCCTTATACCATCCACCCTTCTTCTTCTACCTTGTACCCAGAGGCCCCAAGTACACACATTTTTTTTGCCCCAAATTTCACAGCAGGAAGTACAAATGATTAGTGTATGTACATTAGAGAATAAATCCTCAGAAATCTCCGTAGTGAATAGAGATTGATTATGATGAATTGACAGAGTTGTCCATTCTGGCCTAGTGAAGGAGTAAGGGTTGGTAGGGCTCTTGCCTTGTGTCCGGAAGATACTTTGTAAAGAGTGGTAGTGCCCACGAGGAGAGGCACCTGGCCCCAAATGTCCTAATGTAAGGCAGCTTGGTTGCTACGTGGTATGTCAGCCCTGTTGATCTGAGTAGGAAAAGGGGAATTAGAAAGAAAAAGATTGAAGGAATGAAGGAGACAGTGGAGCAGCTTATATACCCATTCTGGTGTGGTAAGTTTACATTGCAGAGCTCAGTGCAAAATGAAAATGCGGGCCATTTGTTCAAAAGTGATCAAGAATTTTGAGATGGCACCAGCAAAGTATCAAACCAGGCACAGGCCCTTCTGTGCACGTGGGCCCCAGGCTACTGCACAGGTGGCACGACCATGAAGCAGGCCCTGCCTGAATCTCCCATGGGCAACAGAAAGGAAAACTTGCAACCTGGGTTGGCCAGACAAGCGGCAGTTGTTAAGAGAGCACTGAAATAACACAACCAGTTCAGAACGATACATTTGCCCATTTCATTCTGATCTGACTTCACTATCCCAACACCCAAGGAGCTCAAATGTGAAACTGTGTGGGTAGGAGTGGAAGAAAAGACCACATGCCTTCCTCATGGTCGTCCCATTGACCTGATGTGGTCTAGAAGAGATGAGACCAACACTTTAAACTGGACTAAACTGGGAAGTGTGTGTGTGTGTGTGTGTGTGTGTGTGTGTGTAACAAAGGAGAATAACTAAATCTAAGGGCTGTCCTTGAAATATCATTGAGGAACAGAATATGTAGATTTTATTGGTGCAAGGGAGTCATTTAAAAACCCACATTTTATTTGTACCTCATGAAGCAGATAGCTCATTAAAAACACTTATATATTAAAAATTATATTTATTACAAGGCAGGAGAGTGAGGACAGCTACTCACGAGAGGCTCAGTTGACAGACAACAGATTGCAAACCCTTTCATTGCTAGTATTGATCTGAGCATATCCAAGTGAACACAGAATCTAAATTACCCTGATCGCATCTGTGATGGAAGAATTCTTTACTGGACCTCATTTTTAATATAGTCAATCCTTCGGGAATAAACATTTCAAATATTACACTCTGCTTTTTTTAAATTACTTCTCCCTGTAAATGTTTTAGGGCAATGATGACTAGGGCTTTTGCACATGAGACTCTTTGAATGCCATTTGGTTGAACTGATGTTCATGACAATTACTGTTGTCACCATTAGAGGTAATAAAATATTTAAGAATTCAAAAATTCTGCATGAGTTATTTATCATTTCATTTATTTACCAAATGTATATTGAAGTCCTAAATGAATAATTGGACACTGACCTCATTCTCAGGGGTGCTTCTATTTTGGTAAGACTCAAGATGTACAGAAATAAGAAGCAGGCAGGGTGGAAAGGGTTAAGAAGGGCCTTCAAATGGTTGTGCTCTTAGATCAGGCTAATGGGCTCCTGTTTCGGACACTGAGTTCTGGACAAAGGGGACATGTCCACAAGGTGTCTGAGCTTTCTCTTCTCCCATCTCTAGACTATACCTGGGTGTCTGGATTCCAGAATCCCATGCATAAATGGGCCCCTACTCGCCTTCCCAAGTGTGCACTACACAGCTGGTACGCATAGGAGTGGTCCACAGTGTGGCCCAACGGTGGCTGTTCGCAGTGATGGTGGGCAGGAGGAATTTGTAAATGAGTGCCAACTCTCCCTGAAGTACTTTGAATAATTTCTTAGCTTAATTAGCAACTTTTAATATTTATAATATTTATGAGGGCCTCCAATTACTCTTGCCCAGGAGACCCACCAATGTTAGACCCACCAGGTAGGCAGAGTGGCCGGCCTGGCTGCGGGGAGTCAGGAGAAAAGGGAACTTTGCCTTGGCAGTACCTGGGAAGCTCCCCTGGGGGAGTGGGGCTCGGGCATGTGGAGGTGGGAGGAGGGAAGGAGGAAGAGGAATTTCGGGAACAAGGACCAATCACACTCAAAGACATGGAGACGAAAAATGTCAGCCCATATGTGGGGAGTCTGGCTTTTCACGAGAAACCCAGACGTGGAAGGGTAGAAACTAGGTTATAAAAGGAGAAGGAGGCCAGATCATGGGCAATGCAAAAGGCTGGGTCATGTTGAAGTGTCACATATTCTGAGCGCAGGGGAATCCATTTAGATGGACTGATGTTCACTACATCTGACATTTGGGCCAGCGGATGAAAGCCTTCGAGGTTCCTTCTGCAGACAATGAGGTGTCATGGAAAGTTTGAGTGGTTTTGATCATGTCCACTCTGTAAGGTGAGTGCTCTGGCTTTCCATGAGGATGGCAAGTCTGGGAGACTGGAAGGGTGGACATCAATGAGCCAGCAACAGTATAGAACAGAGAGAGGATAGCAGGGAAGGTAAAGAAGACACATTTTGGAGATAATTGAGAGAAGGAAATAGGTAGAGGAGGGAATGAAGACCGACTGCAAGACTTTGTGCCTGGATTCTTAAGAGGTTGGTGATGCCATTTGATGAAAAAGATGATTTGTTTTGGAAAATGCAACATTGTGTTTACAGTTTGAAGGCAGAGCTGGCAGAACTGCTGATGGATTGAATGGGGGGCATGAGAGGAAGGAGTTAAAAACAACTCCAAGGATAATAGTCAATAATATTGTAATTACCACGGTGCCAGGTGAATATTGAAAATATCAGGGGGAACAATTGGTAAAGTGTATGATTATCTAACCACTATGCTGTACACCTGAAATCAATGCAAAATAATACTGAATATAAACTATAATTGAAAAATAAAATTTAAATTAAAAAAATAATTCCAAGGTTTCTGAGCTGAGCAAACGTAGGAACAGAGTTGCTGTAATAGTTAATACTGGGAAGACCATTTTAAGGAGGCTTTGCCGTTGCGGAAGCAGCCTTCGCCGGTTGCTTGACCACCTCTGCCATCCAACACAGGAGTGCGGCTCAGTCCAATCCTGAGACACTATTGGACACCTCAGTGGGCAGTGGGTGGAGGGGCTGAGGTCAGAAGGAAGAAAGACATTAGGTTTGAGTAAGTTTGTACCTGTTCGTTAGCCATTAGCATAAATACCCACTTGTTTTGTAATATGTTGTCCACAGATAGGTTGTGCCTAGAGGAAACAATAAAAAACAGTAATGACTTTGATCAATAGTTGTTGAGCAGTGCCCTGGCCGGTGTGGCTCAGCGGTTGGAGTGTCTATCTATAACAGGAAGGTCGCAGATTGGATTTCTGGTCAGGGCACATACCTACGCTGCAGGTTCATCCCTGGGCCGGGTGCATACAGAGGCAACCGACTGATGCTTCCATTGCACTGATGTTTCTCTGTCTCCTTTCCTCTATCTAAAAAAGCACATGAAACTGTCCTCAGTTGAGAAATAATAGTAGAACATCCACTAGATATATGGCACAGGAAAGTGCAATATGAGGAATAACAGAATGTAACTTGTGCATCTCTTTGATAAACAGATACACCCATTTCCAAGGTCCTCATCTTGTCTGACTTAAGTTTTTGAACGGCTCATATGACCAATGTCTTGGAGGCACCCAACAGTAATGTTATGTGTATAGACAGTTGAGGGCTTTTAGCATATAACAGGCATATCTAAGTTGCTAATTAACTTTTCAAAGGAGAACACAGAAGTAAAGACAGATCTGTCAGCTCTACAGTAGGACAATGACTGGGTCTAATTTATCTTAATACTTACAGGCTTTGCACTGGCATTTCCTGGATTCTGCGTCTAACACTCTATTCTCGATCCTCCGGGCTTTCTAAACACAAACATTTGAATATTAAGCTTATTCTTCTTTCATGTTCCATTATGTGTTTATAAGGCTCAACCCAAACCATTTTTGAGCTGTAAGATACTTTTCAAGTGTAAATTACAATTTTGGCCAGTTGCACAATTTGGCACACACCCTTCTGCATGCCCTGAGTTCCTCTGCTTTTTTGCAAACCTGGCTCTGTGGGGATTACCTGGGTCACAATTCTCAGGGTGGGGAATGTCCTAACCACCACCCAAGGAGTTCACCCTCTCCAGGTGGTCCAGAAAGACAGGGCAAAAGGCTTCTAACACGGTGTTATAGAATGACGGGGGCTACAAAAGGAACAGAGAAGGTGTTGAGCTTTAAGAGCAGCATTTTAAAAAAGATTTTATTTATTTATTTTTAGAGAGGGAAGGGAGGGAGAAAGAGAGAGAGAGAGAGATAGAGAGAGAGAGAGAAACATCAATGTGCGGTTGCTGGGGCCATGGCCTGCAACCCAGGCATGTACCCTGACTGGGAATCGAACCTGCGATGCTTTGGTTCACAGCCCGTGCTCAATCCACTGAGCTACGCCAGCCGGGGCAAGAGCAGCATTTTTTTTTTAAAAAGAAATATTTTTCAATTACAGTTAACATTCAGTATTATTTTTTATTCACTTCAGGCGCATCGCATAGTGGTTAGACAATCCTATGCTTTACAGCGTTCCCCACACTGCCAGTTCCCACCTGGTGCCACACAGAGTTATCACAACGTTATTGACTACATTCCCTGTGCTCTACTTCACCTCTCTCTGACTGCTTTGTAACTACCAATTTTAACTTAATCCCTCCACCCATTTCACCCCCCTCCCATAAACCCCCTCCTCCCTGGCCACCATCAGTTCGTCCTCTGTATCTGTGAGCCTGATTCAGTTTCATTTGATCATTTATTTTGTTCTTTAGATTCCACATATAAGTGAAATCATACGGCATTTGCCTTTCTCAAAAATCAGCGGCTTTAAAAGTAAAGAAACGAAGACCGTCGATGAGACAGTGGCTGTGGGCTCCAGAAGGCAGACGGCTAAACCTGGGCTTGGAGTCAACCGCGGGAGGTGCAGCCTTGGAGACTTAAAAGAAAGTTCACCGCCAACCGTTGGCTACAAAAATTGTTGGCTCGGCCAAGTGACGTTTCCCTCCTAGGGGGCTCACCTGCACCTGGACGTCTGCTGACAGGTCAAGTTTCACTAACGCCATGTACTTGAGACAAAAACCAAAACTACATACTCCAAATAGAGATCCTTTCTTCTTCCCTCCCTCCCTTTCTTCCTTCTTCTGTCTCTTCTCACCCTCTTATTCTTCTTTCCTCAGTATGTATTTTTTATTTCTGTTGTTTTTGTTTACTTCAATACCTTCCCCTCCCTTTCTCAGCAAATACCCACCCCACCCTCCCCACTCCTGCCACTCCTGCTCCTCCTTTTCATCTGCCGGCGAGTCGCTGGTTCACCCCACCGCTCCCTTCCTTTGCACCCGCCCTCTCGCCAATTCTCCTCTTCGCTGCCCCCTTCAAGCTTCAGGAAAGCATTTCGCCCCGCCATCCTTCACTGTCCTAGGCGGTGACTGCCGCAGCCCAGGTCTAGCCTTTGCTGGGCAGCTAGACCAAGCGACCTCCCCGGCCCTGGGCCCCTGCCACCCCTCCAGCGCCTCCCCTCGGCCCATCCGCACGCTGGCAGACTAGAGGCTTCCCGGGTGGCCAGGCCTCCCCGGAGTTGCACCGCCCCTGCCCAGCTCCGCCCCAGGCTGCTGTTCCCTGATTGGCCTTCCACTCCCTCCTCCCCGAGCTCCTCTCCTCCCCTTCGCCCAATGGGCACCACCACCTAGTCCAAAAATTCCCCCGAGGGCAACGAGAGGCTTGCAACTACCAGCTCCTTCCCGGTGGTGTTGACTGCATTGGGGGGGCGCAGAGAAGGGAGGGGGCTGGGGGAGGGAGGAGGAGGAGCAAAGGTGTTGGAGAGAAAACTTCTGAAAGGAACAGGAAACCTGCTGGGGAGGCGGCCGCTGCGGATCTCGGGGCGTCAGGTCTACGCTCATCGCTGGGTGTTCGTGGCTGCGACTTTGCTCCTGCCAGCTCCCCCGGCTTGGGGCAGGGCTTAGCCGACAGTCAGGTCACTCCAGCGGTGCCCTCTGCAGCGGCTCTCGGTTCGGCAGTCGTGCGCTTCGTTCGCCTCTGCCGCGGCTGCTCCCTGGAGAGGGCTGCGAGGCGCAGAGAAGAGGAAGAACGTCTACTTTGGAGCATGAAGCAGTATGTCTGATAAAATGTCCAGCTTCCTCTACATAGGGGACATCGTGTCTCTGTACGCGGAGGGCTCGGTCAACGGCTTCATCAGCACCCTGGGGTAAGCCGAGGGTGGGCCAGGCGCGTCGGCGTCTCCTGGGAGCTCTGGGAGCACGTCCCGCTCCTCCGTGCGCCGCTGCCGCGGAGCGTGGCCTGGCTGCCGGGCAGGGTTTGCGCCTGTGGACAGCGCGCGGCGCTCGGCTCGCCTGCGCGCAGGAAGCGGCCCGGAGAGGCACGATTTTCTCATGAAACTTCATCAGCTTCAACTCAGAAGCACATCCGAAAAGGAGGAAGTGATTCAGAAGCCCTGAGACAGGCCCAGCGGAGAAGTCTTCGCTGGCTTCTCTACGGGTTGTGTGATCACAGTGTTTGTTTTCCCCTAAAGGTGAAACAACGCACCTCCCCTCCCCATCTTTTCTCGCTCCCGCTCTCAACCCCTGTCTCTCAGGGCCAGGTTTGTAAGAGCTGGCGATAAAAGTCCATGGCCTTGGACATGACACTCAAGCGAAGTAGTGAGCCAAAGTGTGGCTTTGCCCTGCGGGAGCAGCAGCCCGTGCCCTCTTCCCTTAAGTAATTTCCTTTTGGCCTTGCCAAACCGGGACTCGCCCCACTGTCGGGGGCGGCCAGGGGCCCGCCAGGGCTGTGGGACCCTAACAGGTAATGTCGGCCTCCTGGGCGCTAGAACTCAGACCGGCTTTCTCCACTTCCCCGGGCCTTGGCCCACCGAAATGATGAAGCTCTTCGGGCACTCGACTAAGTGCCGTGCTCTTGAGATTCCAGTTGATTTATGAATGGGATGCATATATATGCAACAGTGTGCTAGATGGTGAAATAGGATTTCCGTGATTGCTAGTATTTTCTCTGTGTTTTGATTGAGAATACCAGTTCACAGTTTAAATGCAAGGTGTGCATTTATGCAGATCGGTGTGCATATGTTTCTTTTGTTACCCCACGGTCTCTGCACGTAGAGTGCTGAGTGTGAGAGAATTCAGACTGCGGGCTTGGTGGTGGCTGGTCACTGTTTTCCGCTGTTCGGTTTTAGAGTGCGTGACTTACCCGGCAGTGTCCCCAGACTGTGACTTCCAGACATGTTACAAGGAGTGGTGCCTATTTGACAGGGGTCGTGGAACTCACCAGCATTTCCACAGTTTCTGTCATTAGTGCATCTTCCCGCCCCCAGCGGGTAAAAGAAGGGAGATTTAAGTTAAACTCTTTAAGATCAATGTCATTTACTTGTGAAACTGAAATGTAGGGGGAAAAAACAACAACAGCATGGCCAGTGCTCATGCCGAGTTTGTAAGTCTTCTGAAAGAATTCGTAGGGTAAGTGCAGTTTCAGGGACCCGCCAACATTTTGCAGACGAACTCCGCTGCATTTCACACTTCTCCTCACACTCTGCTGTGGCAGTTAAGCAGGGGGTGCATCAGAGTCAGAGTGCTTGGGGTCAAATCCTGGCTTCTCCACTTGTGAACCTTATGACCCAGGCAAGTTACATAATCGCCCTGTGTCTCAGTTTCCTCATGCGAGAAAATGAAATAAAATAAATGGGAACAATAATGGTTTCTGTCTCCGAGGGTTGTGGTGAGGAAGTTAATATATGTAAAGTGTTAGCATGATACCTGTCCATTAGTAAGCACTAATATAAAGTGTTAACTGTTGTATCTGAGCAATAGTTACAGCTGTGGACAAAATAGTAAAAAAGAACCAGGGATAAAGTGTAAAACAGACCAACAAAAGGTCATGTTTTTATAGTGTATGGGTAACTGTACCTATATATACAATGCACATACACATATATAATGCATATGTATAATGCATATATGCATATTATATATGTATGTATATAATATGTATATACACATACATACACATTTAGGGCTTTGGATGGGAAATCAGGAAGCTACAACTTTAGCAGTTGTGGAGTTTGCCCTGCTGGTTTTAGAGATAGAGAAACTGAGGGGAAGAGACTTACTACACAAGGAGCAGAGGACATTAATGCCAAAGCTGGAACTGTTTCCCTGTCTCCAGATTCTCACTTAAGTGCTAGTCTCTTTGGTTGCACATCATAATCTTTAAGCCTCGAGTTAAAAATAAGCTTGACCTTTCTTGGAGCATATATGTTTGTATAAATATTTCTTATTTGTATTCAGGAGTTCTTGCTGGTGTTTTGAAAACTGAATTTCCTTAGAATGTGTTTGTGCAGCAATATTTTTCTGTTAACAAACTGAGACTTGTCGAAGTTAGTATGACAAGACCTTTGTGCAGCTAATTCTAAATTGAGGAAGGATCTTTAGAAATGCTGTATTGGTGAAGCTTGGTGTTTTGATTTGATATTATTTTTCTTTAACTTGTGGAACCTCATCGCCCTCAGATTTTTAGGAGTGAAAAAGCCCTCAGGAGCTTGTGCCGTGCCACATAAAATGTTCTCTAGGCAGAGTAGCATCACCTGCTGTATTCGCTTACAATGCAATTGGTAGAGATTTATTCTGCGAGTTGGTTTTAGGGCTTTGAAATCAAAGCAGCATGGTAGTTATAGTTTTTCATTATATTGTTGTAGGATCAGTATTTATACACTTTCTGTACCAAAGACAGAGTGCGTACTTACTTCTACTTGAATTTCCTTGCTCTTCTGTTAGTTGAAGATCTTGGTCTAGGTCTGCTGCTAATTAGCCAGGTGACCTTGTTCATGTCATTTATTCTTTTTCTGTATCCGCTTGTCTTTGGAGACTAAGGACGGTATATGCTGTGTCCATCCCCTGGGTGTATTGTAAAATTGAGGGAAAAAGACAGAAATGAAAGAGTCCAATTTTTTTAAAGTTACTAGGAAAATCCACATTATGCTTATATTTTTGTGGCCCTTAAATTTCTTCAAAAGATGTGTGATTTGTTGAAGTGAATCAGGAGCTGGGTCGGAGACATTGGCATCATAGCTATCCAACAGTGTTTGTTCCACTTAACATTAAAAACTCAGTGAAAGAGCTAAAAATGAGGTCTAAGGTTTCTGATTTTTATTTTAGATCTCTATCTATTTGACATTTTTGACAGCAGGATGGTTTTTTAATTTTAATTCTTTAATTTTTATCCTTACCTGAAGACATGCTTCTTGATCTTGAGAGAGGGTAAAGGAGGGAGAGAGAAAGAAGGAGAGATATATGGGTGTGAGAGAGAAACATACATTGGTTTCCTATCCCACACCTGACTGGGAATTGAACCTACGACCTGTCCAACTGAGCCACACCTCCCAGGGCAGGATGGTTTAAAAAAAAAAAAACCCAACATAGGGTAATTAATAAGAACAGAGTTTACACATTTCAAGGTAATTAATATTTGTCTGCAAATAAATTTCACCTGATTTTTAACATTGACCTGTAAATAAATTTGTGAGGCTATACATTGTTATTATTTAGCCTGGGAAATTTTTGCAATAAGGTAACACATTTTTTTAGCTGAAAAAAATATCCCACTGAGTTTTACTATGTTAGAGTTTAGCAGGCCCTCCTTAGAGACCCTTCCAACTTGAAAAGTGGAGGGATTTTCTTAGGCTCTGTGATACAGCTCATAAATGTGGTTTTTTCAGTCTGTGTGAAATTAGAATGCTCCAGTTGCAAAGATTTGCATTTTCCCTTTTTCCTCTAGTTACTCTTTAACCAGTATTTACCTGATGCTTCTGAATCTTGCATTATTGCAAACTGAGGTATTATTCTCCCTGTTTGTGTAGGTGCAAGAGGGGCCTGCTTTGTATTTTCTAACTTAATTTTTCATCTAAGGATCTATTTTGGAACACTTACATAGACTTCAGGAAAATTGCTTTAAATCTTACTGAATGAAGATGGTGAATATATTTTAAATAAATGAATTTTTTGCTACTGGCACATTTTAGGGTTATGGTTTCTATTTTTCCTTTAAAAGGGAAGGGGGAAGGTTTGGAGTGTGTTGTACAATTTCCAATGCAGTATCGATTGTCCTTTTCCCCTCCCTCCATTATCTTTATTCTGAGATTTATTTCACTGGTTGCTGCCACATCAGACACTCCACATGTCTGGGTACATCAGTTCAATCAACGATCAGGCCGCACACAGTGGCAGTGAACATAGCAGGATTCCCAGGATGAGTAGGATAGTGGAAGCAGTGAAAGGTATATAATTCCTTCATTGTCTCATTGTCTCTTCTCTGCAAGGTTGATTTAGATTAGTAAATGACAAGTGTGTATATATATATATATATGTATTGGTGTGTGTGTGTGTGTGTCTGTATTCATATGTTTAAGTGACTGCTGCCTTTGGCTTGAAATGTTTTCTTAGGATCTACCAAGAGTCAACACCCACTAATTCAGGTCTCAGAAAACTATTAGGTGACCACATATTAAGGCAGTGACTGCAAAGCATCATAGTGGTCTCATGAGCAATTGGCAAGCTTTGGTCAACTGCATGTACAACAATAGTCCCATAAGATTATAAAGGAGCTGAAAACTTTCTATCACCTAGTGACTTCTTAACCATGTTAATGTCTGAGCACAAAACATTACTCATGTTTGTGGTGATACTGGTATAAACAGACCTACTGCACAATAAGTTGTATAAAAGATAGCCTATGAAATTACAGCATAGGCTAGAGAATCTAGGTTTGTGTACGTGCAGTCTATGATGTTTGCATGAGGAAATCACCTGAGGACGCATTTCTCAGAAAGTGTCCCTGTCGTTAACAGGCATATCTCTCTAGTCTCATAGCCAGAGAGCTTGGGGCCCTCATTTTTACTTCATGCTTGATTTTGGCCAACAGTGAACTTATCAATTCCTTTGTTTCCATCATCAAAGATGGACATCAGGTGGGGTGATGGTGGGTCACACAGCCTATAATTCTAAGGTAATTCCTTAGATGAACAAAACTGTATAAATGGTTACATTTTATTGTTCTCAATTATAGTTCCTTAAATTTCCCTGCCTGATCTTTTTTCCAGCTTAAATGTTTTTATATTTAATGCTTACATGTTGGATTTATTATCTTTTCTTCTTTTGCTCAATTATGCTAGTTATTATAGTTTAAAAGTCTTTTCTTAATAGGACTGTGTGATTAGTGTAAAGTCATAGATTAATGAAGGAATGGTTATAGTCAACTTTTATTTTTGCATAATTTGTGATGTAATCTTTAGTATTTTCCGAATAGAAACTTTCCAAGTAACAGCCATTATTTCCTGCTAAAACTAGGCGTGTAAACTTAACTTTGTTTTGACTAAGGCGTATGTTAGTGTGATAAAAATATTTAAAAATTCATTAGACATTTGCATGTGTTGCTTAGTGGGGAGGAAGAAAACAATATAATCTTGAACACTGAGTTGTTTTGGAAAGTCTAAGGATTGGTAGTGTCATGTCAGCTTGAGTACAAAGAGATTCTGAAGTGGTGCACATAAAAACTATTATAAGCTGAAAGGTTGACTGTTTCTTAAACTTAGAAGTCATTCCATAAATAACATTGCAGTTTTTAGACCCTCTCTTGGAGAGATCAGTCAGATAAACAGTCATCCCTCTTCAGGTGCCCCTGGTGCTTGGCTTTGGTGCAACAGAATTCAGAGGCAACTGCTTGGCCTCACTCTAGGTTTAACAGAAGCTTGCTTTTCTTCCTTCCTTCCTTCCTTTCTTTTTTCTTCCTTCCTTCCTTCCTTCCTTCCTTCCTTCCTTCCTTCCTTCCTTCCTTCCTTCCTTCCTTCCTTCCTTCCTTCCTTCCTTTCTTTCTTTCTTTCTTTCTTTCTTCTTCTTCTTGTATAGGTAGCACTTTGGATAATCACGTTTTCCTTTTGGAACAGTTCTTATACAGGTACTATGTAGATAACTTAGAGAATATAGACAGAATATCATAGACTCAAACTTTAAAACTTAAATTCATGTATAAATATAAAAGAAGAAATAGCTGGACTTCTATGACAAATTTAGAGCATAATAACAATGAATTTTACTCCTTTTTTAAATGACAGAATTTGGTTACGGAGCCACCAGATTATAATCAAAGTAGTGAAAGTTCAATGATCATTCACTCATTCATTCATTTATTGAGTGTGTAACACCGAGCCTTTGCACTGTGTCGATGCTTTTTCTGTGATCATCTTTCCACTCCCGTGCAGGTTTAGTTGGGGAAGTTTAATACACACCTTTAGGAAGTTATTATTCTAATTAGAAATATGTAAAATAAGATACATGGAAAATAGGAAAGAAAATCAAATAGTGTTGACACTGCACGGTGAATGGATGGGTGGTTTTAAATTCTGTGTCTGACATATTTTCTAGATTCTATGCATGTTTCATTAATTACATATCTATTACTTTTATAGTCAGGTAAGTTCGCTAAAATGAAAATAATGTTTTTAAGGATTCTTCAGTTTCTTATTACTGTTAATGGACAATATTTATTTTAAAAAACATAAACAAAGCATTTTTCTGGTCATGGTCAGTGCAGGAAAACCACAAACTAGGAAATTGCATGTTGCTGAAATAGATGGTCATATGCTTCCCATAAAATATTTTTGTTCATTGTTCATATTGGTATTTTAAAATGTATTATGGAAAATTATTTGGCCAGTAATGCTGAGTAATTACAGGTGCTTGATTTAACTTATGCAGTAACTGTATGGTTTAATTTTAGAAGATGTCTGTTTACACATGTAGGAAGTATGCTCTTTGGCATGACTGTCTCGGTTATTTTAGTAATCGTAGTATTCACTATGAAACTTTTATTGCCTGAGTTAGTTTCTTTAGGTATTAGTTTATGAGGAATTGTGTGTGTATGATTGAAATCGATCGATTAAATGTTTTTTTGACTATCTTTGAAATGGATAGATTAGGTCTCTTAAAATCCACATCAATGGTTAACAATAGCCATCTTATAGTTTATACTAATACACATTCACAGACCCCCAACTCTTAATTAAGAATAAGTTAAATTGTTTACAGTGGACAAATTTGATAAGCTGCTTTAATCAGGCAATCAAGGTTATAGTCACCAGCTGATGTCCTGTGATGAGAGCAGCCCTTCACGTTTGCAATATTTTCCCCCCCAAAACCTCACTCCAGTATAATTAGGAGAAAAAAAGTCCAAACTGAGGGATGTCCTAAAAATATACCTGACAAGTATTCTTCAAAACTGTCAAAGTGATTTAAAAAACAAGAAATGAAAAGACTGAGAAATTGTCACATTGTAGACTCAGGAGACATGATAACTAAATGCAGTGTGGTATACTGAATTGGGTCCTGGAACAGAAAAAGGATGTTCATGGGAAAACTATTGAAATTCAAGTAAAATCTGGAGTTTTGGTCATAGTAATGTGTGAACGTTCATTTCTTGGGTTTGATGTACTATGGTTATGTAAGATGCTAACATTAGAGGAAACTGGGGGAAGGGGTGAAGGGTACGTGGGAACTCTGTGTTATCTGTGAAACATCTCCAAAATTATTCCAGAATAAAAAATTACATAACAGAAAAGTAAATTATCAAGTTATTCAGCTTTAATCCTACAATTAACAGCATGTCCACGTCATGAAGGAAGACCATGCAACTTTCCTGGTGATGTGGTTTATGTGGGAGCTTGCTGCAGATTGAATCATTAATTCACTCAACAAACACTTAATGAGTTCTGTGTGCTGGGGATACAGTATGAAGAGATGTCAGATATTAGGCAATATTTAATTATTATCACAAAACACTCAAACTTCCTTTGAGAATTTGTAGTATGACATTTGACTAGGATTGATGGGAGACATAAAGGCATTTGAAACCTTTTTTGCTTACAATATTTTAAATGCCACAACATAAGGAACTGACTTTTTAATCCTTGTATGCTTAGCACCCAACATAATTCCTGGTGTGTATAATAATTCCATAGGAGGTGTTTAATAAATAATTGTGAAGTCAATATAGTAGTTATATGGTAATGGAGATAATACTAGTATTGAATAACCACAACATAAAGCAGTTTTCTTCTCAATGCCATAATGATTTTGAAAACAGCATCACAGGGAGTCAGAAAAGGATTCTTTGTCTCTGCCTGGCGTGACCTGGGAAGGCTTCCGGGAGGAGGTGGTATTTGAGTTGAACTTTGAAGGACAATTAGGATGGCTATGTGTCTCAAATCTGTGCCCATAATTTCATCATATATTGTTGATAATTTTTTCTTTCATTGAAAAAAATTGGTGAAGTTTTACTGTCCATTCTAATAGCTACAAAAAGGAAGCTAACAATTTGATGTCATTGTGATATGCAAAGCTAGAATATATAATCTATGAACATATTTTATGCTTATTTACCAAATGTGAGAACTTTAAGTTTGGTTCAGACCCTCTGAGTTTATTTAGATCACCTTCATTCCTTGTCATGTATGCTGAGTTTAACTGTGATAATGAGAATAGGACTATAAAGCCCAGTAAAGAAGAAACTTGGCAATTAGTTGGGAGAATTTATGTAATGTTTCCTACTCCCTTGGGTGTTTTCTTGTTACTCTTTTCTTCCTTATTTCTCTCCATTTCCAATGTTTCAGAGTTTTTCTTCATAAATCAGGAACGTAAAGTCTTATAGATTCTTGGAAACTTTGGTAATAAGGACAACTTTTGTAAAAATTTTTAAAAATTTATTTTTAGAGAGAGGGGAAGAGAGAGAGAAAGAGAGAGAAACATCACTGTGTAGTTGCCTCTCGCAAGCCCCCTACTGGGGACCTGGCCTGCAACCCAGGTGTGTGAGCCTAGGCTGGGAACCTAATTGGCGACCCTTTGGTTTGCAGACTGGCACTCAATCCACTGAGCCACATCAGCCAGGGCAGGACAACTTTTTATCTAAAATAGTTCTAAATGATTTTTTTCCCCATTATAGTACCTATGACTGTTCATGAGGACACACACATGTACACTCACAAACTCCCCCTTGGTATAGATGGAATACCGTCTATTGTATTGTGTGTGTGGAGTCCAGTATACCCCATTTTCCTTTTGGTGTTTGAACAAGTGATAAAAGCTGTAGATAAGAGCCCCATGAATGCAGAGAAAGACTTAGGAAGTGAACAAAAAGACTAAGGAAATGAACAAAGCATAATCTTTACCTAAATTCTTAGAATTCAAGCATGATTATTGAGGTTCTACTACTAAGGTGTTTTATCCTCTGTTAAAACATCATCATAAAAATCTCTGTGAAAATTACAAAATGCTGGACTTTACTGTTACGTTAGTTATTCAATTTCTCAACATAGTCCTAGAGAAAAGAGGTTTTTAATTAAGTAATTCCTAGATATCTAGCTCTCCAAGACCTTGTGGTAATGACTAATTATGAAACAATCACTAACAGCAGACATTATTGCTCTCCACATATTATCTCCTATTAAAAAGAGGATTCTTCAGATTGTGTAAGGAATTATGTGAATCATTAGAGCTAAATATAACAGCCCAAACAAACAAGCAAAAACCAATGAAAAATGAAAAACAAAACTGAATTAAAAAGGTGTCGACTAACTTTTCTAGTGGTAAATCGAAGTATATAATTGGTAAAAATTTCAGACAATAAAGTGCTTTCCAGCTCATGTTTCAGTCCACATGTAGTTAAATTATTTGCAATCTTTGTATTGAGTTGTCTCAGAACTTTTGAAAAACAATCTATAGGTATTCCTCACTATTGTAATTCTCATTACCTGATCTCAAAGCCCAAAGGATTTGGAAGGCAAAGGAGACTTGTATATCACTTTGCCCAGATGGATAAAGCTGAACAATTGAAAGATTATTTTATATTAGAAGTAAGGTTCTTTTGTGTGTAAGGAGCAAAAACCATCTCTGGCTTAGCTTAAGCAAAGAAGGCAATTTATTACAAGGATGTTGGAGGAGCTCCAAGAAATTGAATGATGAGCTCAGCGACTGAGTGTTAAGAAAGGCAGACTCCCAGGGCTTCTGTTGGAATCTCAATAGCAGATCCGTTTCTCTGCGTCTTGCATTGACATGACTCAGATACAGCAATTCCTCAACTGTGTGTCTCTATACTTAAATTTCCAGTTCAGAGTGACAGAATTCGGCTCCACTTGGATTATTCACTTACATCCATGAAGGCAAGTCTCAATGCCACATCTGGTTACCTGGGAAATCACTGTGAGCAGGGTTTGATTTCTGAGGAAGTGTGGTATGAGGGACAGAGAACAAAAAGGACCAGGACATGAGCTTAGATGTCATTGCTTAGTAGGTAATTTAACAGTAACTTCATAGTGCCTTTTAAAAGAAATTGTGGTAAAATATATATACCGTAAAATTTATCATCTTAACCATTTTTAAGTGTAAAACTCAGTGGCATTAAGTAAGTGCATTCACAATGGTGGGCAACCATCACCGCTGTCCACTTCCAGAACTTTTTCATCATCCCAAATAGAAACTCTCTACCCTTTTGACAATAACTCCTCGTTTTCTCTCCCCTGCCCCTATCTTCTTCCCTGGTCTATTTTCTGCCAATGAGTTTATCTATTCTAGGTGCCTTATATAAGTGGAATCACACAGTATTTGACATATTGTATCTGGATTAATTTACTTAGCCTAATGTTTTCAAGATTTATCTACCTTGTGGCATGTATCAGCACTCCATTCTTTTTTATTGCTGAATGATGTTTCATTGTAAGGATATGCCACCTGTTTGGCCATTCATCAGCTGATGGACATTTGGGTTGTTTCTACTTTTGGGCTATTATGAATAGTGCTGTTATGGATATTTGTGTGCAAGTCTCTGTGTGAACATATGTTGATAATTCTTTTGGGTATACTTAGCAATGGAATTGCCTCAGCCTTTCCTATTCTAATTTTCCTGCTTTATATTTTTTTCACATTATCTTATTAGGTAGAATATATTTTACTATTTATTGTATCCAGTGTCTATCACCTGTTTATTCCTGGTAGAATTTCAGCTCTTGAAGGCAGGGATCTTTGGTCACTGAGTATCTCAAGGGTTTGACTCCATAAATATTTCATGAATGAATATTTGTTGAATTAGAATATACATATCCTCAAATCTCTATGTAACTGCTCACATTAGTTCCTCTCTGGAAAAAAGCCAGTGTAATTGTTTTCACTTATTAAATATTTTGAGAATCTGTGCGGGTAATTCTTTTAAAATGGATGAAAGTTGTCATTGGATTTATGGTGCCACTAAGTCTTGCTATATAAAATAGAAACTTTAATAATCTCTTGGGTCATAGATCTGTACTTGCCTACCCCAACATCTGATAAAACTTATAGTTTGGAAAAAGTAATTATATAGCTTCATATAATGGTTTGCATGTTATAGCCACCTTAAAGAAAAGTTGTTATTTTTGAAAGTTTAGCTTTGTTTTCACATGTGCAAAGAGTGAATTTCTAAGCATTTTGTGGGATTTCTTAACTTAGATTGGCTCTTTCTCTTGATCGATAATACTGTAAACAATGCATGCAGTACTTTGACTACTGTTGGCAGAAAATTTAGTTGGAGATAATTTGCTAATATGAAACCAGAGAGTAGTTGAGGAATAAATACAAGGGGACACATGAGAACTTGTAGTTTTAATTTTATTTTTCCAGACAGATTGAGGAATGTGTCTGGAGAAGGTTAAGCATATAAATACAGGTTGAGGAGACCCACTGGTTAATATATTTGTTGCTCATTAATGTGTATGCTATCTATTGATTAAGTCTTTCATAATGTGCTTTGCCTCAAGCTTATTCCCAAAGATACTGATTTGGCCATTCTCTTTAAGAACTTGCAATTCAATGTTGTTATCCGCTCTTATTCTTGGATTCCTTACAGATAGCAGATTCCTTACAGAAGATGAGAACTTCTTTGAGAGTATACTTGCATCTAGTACACAGAAATAAAATGAAAGATATAGGTATGTACAGATTATAAAATAATGTTTAAAGGTAAAACATCCTAGTCCCTCTAGTTCTAACATGTTATGGTCCTCTATGATACATGTTTAAAAATGTTTAAAAATGTAATATCTTTAGAAAAGTAATTTTGAGATGAAAGATACAAAATATTATCAGAGTTTTGCTTCATTTCTGTAACATCCAAACTAATCCAGTTGAAGCACGTCATACCAATTAAAGACAGTGACTTAGAAAATCTGTTACCCAAATCAACAAATACTGTTACCTTAGTAATTCAAAGTAAGTTAATGATTTAAGGACTAAGTAACTTGTGTTTGGCTAAAGTGTTCAAGGTCATTGCTAATATCAGGGACACAACTACTTAAACATTTGCATTTCAAGTAGATTTTTGGCTTCAACCATGTTTTCAAAGAGTGTAATTTCAGCCCTAGTTTGTTTAAAGAAAATCAGGGAAGGTAGAGAAAGGAATTTCGTTGTATTCAGGGCTATATACTTGAGGCTAGGCATGGTAAATATTGTGACATTTTAAGTTAAATCAAGGCTCTTTGACAATGAAAGTGTTATTTCAAACTTTACTAAGTTAATCCATCTCTAAGATTTGGTAACAAATGAGAAAAGGGCCTTTATTTACCTTACTTCCCTATTGACCTGGCAGGATATGATTTAATAGACGAGTTCCAATTCTAAACCCTCGTGAAGAGTGAGCCTCCTTTCCTGACCAGTGCAAATGAGGTCGTTGTTATCTCTTGGGGTGAAACCACGAGCTCATTTCTCAAGACTTAGCTGCTAGAGAATCACTCACAGTCTCTAAAAATATCATAAAATTGCAAGCATTAAAACACTTTGTTAATTGTTGGAGCATCTGAATAAAAAATTGTTTAAGTAAATTATCGTGTAGAGGTTTCAAGAGGCAGTAATTAGTTGGGCAATAGCTATCCTTAAAGTTACACTATAAACTTTTCTTAAAGAGTAGATCAACATTCACATTTTACATTTTTTTCCAAATGGAAGTTATAATGAATATAATAAACATCAAAGAATTAATACCAACTGCACAATTTAGTTTGAACCCTAAATTAGAAAAATGCATATCAATTTCAATTTCTATATCTATATTTATTCCTTCAAATTTGTTTTTTCCCTTCTTCCATACTGACAGAAGTACTTGAGTTTGTAGATATGCAGACTCAAAACCACATTTCCTGGCCTCCCTTGCAGCCAGGTGTGGCAATGGACTAGACTTCGTGGTCAGGCCTTACTTAAAGGAGGCTTTACACTGCCCTCCTCCCCTCCCCCACCCCTACCCCCCCTTAGTTCAAGTGTTTCTAATATAGACAAGGATAAAGCCATCTTGAACCATGCTGATGAGGCCAGTCTGTTAGGAATAACAGAGCGTCAAGAAATGAACCTACTGCCTGGACATCCTCACATCCTGGCTCTAATGTATCTACATTAGGTGGAACTAGATGGGCTGACAGGGCCAGATCATGCATTCCCCACTAAGCAGTGTGAACCCACTGAAGGAGTTTTAAGCAGGAGAATAAAATAATCAGGTTTTGCTCTAGAAAGATCAGACAGTGGTAACAAGGAAGAGTGTGGGAGAGGGCAGCAAGTGGTAGGCACGGGAGGAATCAGGGTGACACAGGAAGGCCGCCTGACTCAGGGGGCCGTAGTGGGCCTGAAAAGTAGCTTGTCATGAGAATCAGCAAAGTGCCAATATCTCTGTTTGGTGTTTCACCTTAGCCCTGGAAAGATTTAAGAATTAAAATATTCATTGTTACCTTTGAGGCTTCATTACTTTTAAAAATGGAATATATGGACTTGTAAGAGGTTTCTGTTTTATTTGCTTACATTTAGATAAAATGTCATTCAGCTCACCGTAACTTCCTGCTTTCCAGGGTTCTGAGATACAAGCCGCATCTTGTACCATGCTCTCTTCCTCTAGCCCTCTGCTTCAGGCACAAACGTCTGTTATTTTTCCCCTGTTTTTAGTTGCACAGTAATTCTGAGCTCCCTCTTGCCACAGGGCCTTCTCACATGTGCTTTCCTCTGCCTGGTAGGTTTCCCTCCCAATCTTCATGCCTTTCACCTGAGCAGTACCTGCATGTCACTCAGATTTCAGCTCCATGACTCACCTGCAGTGACCTTTTCTGATCTCCCAGACTGTGAGCTCCTTTTGCCTTATGTGTGCTTACACAGCACCATCTTCTTCTTTCAGAAGTTTTATTACAGTTGTCGTTTTAATTGTACTTCTATTTCTATGATTGTTGGATTGTATGTTTCTCCCAATGGACTTTAAACTCTGTAAGCTTAGCGACTGTGTTGTTCACAAATATGTCCCCAATGCATTGCAGATGTCACATAGTAGGTATTCAGGAAATATATTGAACAGATGAACACCATTTTAGCGCCATGGTTTAAGAAGATGGGTTTTTGATTCAGACAAACCTGGTTTCAAATTGTAGCTCCACTGTTTTGTATGGTAGGATCTTTGGAAGTTAATACTAAGACCTCAATTTCCTTATCTGTAAAGTGGTATTATTCCCTTATTTATATATTGCCTGGATGATTAATGGCAATTAACATATGTAAAACATTTAGTAAGCATCAGGCACTTAAGTGTTAAATAGGTGGAAACCATTATTTTTATTATTATTATTACTATGACTATCACTATCATTATATCTAAAACAAAAATCATCATGGCCCTGATGGGTGTGGCTCAGTTGGTTTTGGGCATCATCCTGCAAAGCAAAAGGTCGCTAGTTTGATTCCTGGCCAGGGCACTTGCCTGGGTTGTGTGTTCAGTCCCCCTTGTCTGGGCATGTGCAAGAGGCGGCCAGTGGGTGTTTCTCTCTCACATTGATGTTTTTCTACCTCTCTCCTTCCCTTCCCACCTCTTTAAAAATAAATAAATAAAATCTTTAAAAAAAGAAAAAAATCAGCATGAATATTTTGGGAAGATTGGCTGAGTTCATATTGCACTGATGTTAAGAGTTCTGTTATGTGATGTTTATAAAATTTTGTGGTAAGTCAGTTTTTAAGCTGATATTTGTTTAGTAGGCTGTTCAAAGGCACAGGGCTTTATCTGTTGTTTATTTTGGTTTTAGACCTTTTTCCCCCTCCTTACTCTGATAATGCAGATGAATAAATTGCAGGCACTTTATATTTATTTTTTCTAGTGATTTGATACATGCTGTCCTTTGATGTAATGCAAACACCTGAACTGTGTCAACATTAGTAATAAGCCTAAAATTGCTTGGCATATATATATACCATATTATCCTTGACTAGAATTTTCAAGTCTTGTTTCATTTTAGAGCCAACATGTTATTTTAGTTGCTAACATTTCATTCTGACTAGAACATAGAGGTAATAGAAAACAATTTTGTTTTATTTATTAAGACAAAACAAATGTTTCCTTTGGAGCCATTAGAATAGAGGTTTCTTTCACAAGTTTCCACTGGACAGCTGGTGCTACTGTCCTCCCTCTGAAGTTTCCTGCTGGACAAGAATTCCTGTTGGACATCTGTGACTGTTAGAGGGATTGGCAAAAAACATTTGTTTAATTTGGATAATTAATCAGTTCACAGATAAATTTGTCTAGGCCAATTTTGTCATATTTTAAACTGTGACTAATCTAATTATGATGGCTGCTTCTCTTGGGAATGCTAATAATTTCTAGACAAAACCGTAGGGATCTGAAAGGGGGAGAATGTATCTTGCTCCTGTCTCTGAGGTGTGCCTGTGAACAAAACTTATTCAGGTCCAAGTCTTCTTTTAGTTATGCTATAGAGGGCATTTTACTATAATATTTACTGGAATCTGTATGTGTGTGTGTATACAGGTATATGAGTTATATGAACCGTTGAAAATTTAAGCACTAAAAACACTTTAAAAAAAGCAATTTGCAAATGCTTGCTTGAAAATTTCTCTTACATTTCCTTTCAGCTAACATGAATTCCTTATGGTGCAATTTATGCCAGTTTGCTATTTCTAGTTATATTGGAATAACTGGTAATGGATGGAAGCTTGAAAAGTGCCCCATTCCTTGTTATGACAGAGAACGAGTGAAGCTGAAGACTGTTTCTTAATCAGGACATTTTGTGGTTGTAAGAAACAGAAAACCTAGTTGGAACAAAAAAGAGAGCTTTGCTTTCAAGGTAACTGAAAGTCTAGACATATTGTTAAGACCCTTTCTCTTTATCCTTGATTCTGTTTTATCATTAATGTTAGTCCCAACCCCAGGCTCCCAACCACTGGTGGCAGTGTGGCTGCTCTCAGCTTTGGCATTACTGTACCCTCTTCCCTTACACCCAGAGCTGGAAAAAGAGCGGCTCATTGCCTCAAACTCTAGAAGTACTACCGCGGTCATCGCTGTTGCTAGTACTAGGAGAGTCTCATTCTTAGCCAAACACCACATCCAGGGTAGGAGATGTTCTGATTACAGAGGTGACGTCATCAAGCCCTTGTCCATCCTTGTCAGGGCTCTGTTGCCAAAAGGAAGGAAGGCAGTGGGTGGTGGAAAGGCCAAGACAACACGTGTGCATGGCAACCAGACAGGACCAGCCTTTGGCCTTCACTAAGCCACATGTCCTGTGTCCTTACAGTCGTGTTTTAGAATGTGAAGCCTTTCCTTTTTTTGATACTTATGTAAAACTGTTCTCTTTCCAGTTTGCTGCTTTGGGGCTTTATACCAGTACTGTTTTAGTGGAGTGTTTCCTGATGAAAAGGAGAATTATCTGAGGACTTTAATGTGCCATGCCGAAGCCTCAGTAGTCTGGCCTGGTCTGAACTTTTTTTTGGCATCAGCTCCTGCAGGAAAGGATTCAGAAATCAAGGGTAGGGGTCATAGTAAAGGGTCAAAAAGGGAAGGTATCCATTTGCTGTACTTGAATGATATCTCAGTAATGTTGATACAAAATAAAACAAGGCGCCCTGGTCGGGGTGCTCAGTTGATTGAAGTGTTGTCCTGTATACCAAAAGGTCACAGGTTTGATGCTCAGTCAGGGCACATACCTAGGTGGCGGGTTCAATCCCCAGTCAGGGAGTGTCCTGAGGCAACCGATTGGTGTTTCTCTCTCACTTGATGTTTTTTTCTCTCTCTCTTTCTTCTTCTTTCCCTAAAATCAATAAACACATCCTAAAAAAATAAATAAAAAAGGGAGGGGAGTTTATGAAACAACTGGATAAAAATGAGTACATTATTCATAAGCATCTGAATAAATGTGCTTTGATAAGTGAATTTCATCCATGAAAGTATATTCATTTGAATCTATTTATCACAGTAAATTTGATTGTGAATGTATTTGCTTTTAGATAGCTTTTGTTTAAAAAGAGGTGGCTTATCTACTCTATGGAATAATTGTGGTAACTTATGTGTACATAATGTCTAAGAATTAATTATTATTATGTTGGAGATGTGTACAAAGCAGGGTGCACTATAAGCAAGATTTAAAATATAAATTTTTAAATTAAAAATCATTAATTTAGATCTTAAAAATTGGAACAGTTTTGTTGCTAAACTGTTTGTAATTAAAAATTCTCCCAATAAAACAAATATATTTTGTGCTAGACCTAGATATGAACTATAATTCCTAATTAATATGTGTTTGACATGAGACTTCTGTGTAACCGTTTAGAAAAGACACAGTAGATTTTTCTAACTCCCAAGAGTCAGTGTCTTCAACTCTTTTTTCTCCTATCTTAAATATTGAAAACGTGAGTACATTTTGCATTGATGGTAGGTTAAGATATGACTACCTAGAAATCATTTAAGTTCAAGGTTGAAGTTGAATTGTTGAGTAAATAGATGTTTGATAATGAGTTTCTAAAGGCAATGTGGATTTTGGAAAGCAGTTTTTAATTGTTGAGGTTTGAATAGTATTCTACCCTAAAGAGGTTCTGAGAACTTAGGCAAATATTAAATCTCTGCATTCAGTTCCCCGTCTTTAAATGGGGAGGACTAATAATACTTGTCTTCTGTCCGTAGTGGTTCTTTGGGAGTAGGAAATGACATTATACTAATGTGAATATTTGGAAAGCTAAACTGGTATGTGCTTGATGTTTTTCAGTTTTTTTATGAGTTAGTATACTTTCTAATTATCCTGGCAGCTGATGCCATCATCCTGCATGGATGTGGCCTTTTAGTGACAAAGCTTTGGTGTACAACCCAGAAACAAAACACAATTGAAGAATTGTTTGTCTCCCAGTGGATGTATTTTTTTTCCATGTATTTTGCTATTATGAGTGGTATTCTAACTTCCATGCGCAGAGCTAAAAGGACTTTTAAAAAAAGTTGAAAGTTGTGTTGGTTTATGGAAAAGAGTGCCTATATTACTAAATCTACATTTGGTCACTGTATCTTGTTCCCTAAGACAGGGTAACTGTGGAGGTTTGTTTTCTGTTTCTTGATTAGAAACTTGGTTAGAAATTATCAGCTCGACAAGAGGACTAGATCCTAAAAACAGTTGCTCAAAAAGACAGTTTTAAAAGTACTTCAGAGAAGTATTACTCAAAGTCTGTTCAAAGCTTGACATTATAAAAGGAAAAGAGTGAGAGAGACAGATATAGATAGAGAAATAAGGAGACCACGCGCATGTCCTGCTGGAAGAAAGTAGCTGGCTTTATTCATGGCTGAGGGTGACATGGTTTTTCTCCCACTTGTTCAGGGAGCAAGAGTTATACTGTCTTGGAGGGAACTGGGAAAATCTTACCAAAATGTCAGAGGAGATTGCCTATCCCTTGGGAGACATCTTTTAGAGAAGAATAAAGGTAGTGGGTATCAGGTGAATATGAATTGGTGGTGGGCTAAAAAAATTCATTGTGTACATTTGATTACCTGGTCTTCAGTTTTATTCCTCAGGATGGCAGGATGTTGAGCAATGTTTCTTTGTTTTCTCTTTTTCTTTTGTATTGTAAAGGAATCTGCTTTTCGTAGCCCAGTAGTAGGAGCAGCCAAAATGAAAGCACCAAATCACATTTGCAGAGGAAGTTTTGGTGAGAAAATAGTGATCACGCATCACCTGCTGTTTAAATCTCTCTGGAAGACCTTTTGGTGAATAAGGGAAAGCGGTGACCCTGGTTCCTGTTTTTCATTTTTACCAGATAGGAATCTGACCAGTGTCAGTTTAGAAGGAACCGTTTGGCAGATGAAAGGAGATACCTTTCCTGTTGGGTCCAGGAAGTGCAAGTATGAAACAGGCTGTATCTGTGCTTCAAAAGGAATCAGAAGATTGGGATTGAGATATTTCCATCCATTCAAATGATGGGCAGATGCAGAAGATGATACCTTTCTTGAGCTTGTCTTTGTAAAATTATTTCCCTCTCATTTAAAATTCTAAAAACGAGGCATACAAATTCAAGGGGAGCTTCTATAATTTTAATTTTCCTATTACTTTTCAGAGTTATTGACATTTTCCTTGCTGGTACTTGATTGCTCTTTTGTTGTATTAAATTATAACATAGAGACTGCCAAATTTAAATTAAGTTATGAAGGGAAAAGAAAAAAATAAAGTTGGTCATTGATGATAGCAACATTTGTTAATGGGGCCCTTTAAAACTTAATTGATACCCCTGGCTGGCGTAGCTCAGTGGATTGAGCTCCGGCTGTGAACCAAAGCATCACAGATTCGATTCCTGGGTTGCAGGCCATAACCCCCAGCAACCACACATTGATGTTTCTCTCTCTCTCTTTCTCCCTCCCTTCTTTAAAAATAAGTAAATAAAATCTTAAAATATATATATATATAAAATAAAATAAAAAAGAGTAAACACTTTAAAAAAAAACTTAATTGAGAGGAGGTCCTTCTTTGGAAGAGATTTGTGCAGTTTCTTTGCTTTTCCATAAAGAAAAGTTATCCAGTTATATGTGGCCATGGACAGTGTCCTTTGAAGACGTGACTGTGATCTAGAGGAGAGCATTTGTTTTCTTGTCTTCTCCATATAGCCCTTAATTATGGTGCTAATATTTGAGATGCTTATTTGGGTTAAAATGACCAGTCATTAGCTATTTGGTTTGTTTCCTTTGAAAAAAAACTATTAAAGGAGTTATCTTCTTAATACATTTTAAAGGAGAATGATGTCTATGAAATGCCTGTTGAATAGAGTGTGTCTTCTTTGAAGAAAACTCTGCTAACATTAAGCAATGAGAATTTCCATAAGAACTTTGATAGTCCTGGCTGGGTATCTCATTGGTTAGGGTGTCATTCTGATACACCAAGGTTGTGGGTTTGATCCCTGCCAGGGCACACACAAAAAGCATCCAGTGAATGCATGAGTGATGGAACAACAAATTGGTGTTCCTCTCTCTTCCCCCACACTCTAAAGTCAATGAATAAAATTTAAGGAGAAAAGAACTTTGAGACATCTTGATACTAAAGTAGGGTTATGGTCTAAGAATTTTTCTTAAACTTGTTGGGGTTCATATGTCCCTTTGAAGTTAAGAGAAAATTTATGTTGCAATTTCCCATGAATATACACATATTTGAGGGTGTACAAGACTTCCTGAAGTCCCCTTCTTGGACCCAAGCTCAGGAGTACGTATGGTAACATTCAGTCGTGGCGCTTACACTGAAATGTAAGTTCTGGATTTGGTCCCTCTTGCTATTTCCCCAGTGCCTAGAACAGTGCCTGGCTCATAATCAGCATGCAATGAATATTTGTTGAATGAATGAATCAGTAACAAAGTGAACATATTTTACTTTTTGGTATGTGGCTAGCTTGGATTTTCTGGTTGCTTATACTTTATCAGCTCTTTACTAGCTATGTGACCTTCATTTACTTATTTACCTTTTTTAAAAGTTTTTTTCTATTGATTTGAGAGGGAGAGAGTGGGAGAGAGAGATATCAGTCTGCTGTTCTACTTATCTATGCATTCATTGGTTGATTTTTGTGTGTGCCCTGATGGGGGATCAAACCCACAACCTTGGCATACATATCAAGATGACACTCTAACCAACTGAGCCACCCGACCAGGGCTTCACTCACTTCTTGTGCACGGAACAGAAACCCAATCAGTTTAAATGAACTAGAAGATTTTTGGTTTTTTGGTTTGGTCTGGACTGGGAGTCCAGGAGTAGGTTCTGGGTCAGGTGCAGCTAGAATCAAGGCTTCAGATGATGAGACCCAAATTTTGTCTTCTTCTTCACTTCTTTTCTTCTGGTAAACTTTTTCCACCCATGGTGGGGAAAAATGGTTTTTGGCAGTTCTAGGTCTACATTTACCCTCATAATGCCTGATCTTAGAAGGAGATAGAACCTCCTCCTTTTTCTTTTATTGTTCAATCTGCTTCTATAAAGTCACTTTGGCCCTGCTTGGGTTAGTACTCTTCTCTGGACAAGCACTATGTTGGGGGTGATGGGAGAGAGAGGGGCCAGCTTAGGTCTTACACCTCCTTGAGTGGTAGAGGGGTTCCATCATTTCTTAACCATGCCATATTAAGAGTCTTAAATGGGAAAGAAGTTTCTCAAAGGATAAGGGCAGAATAAAAGGTAAGGTAGGCCCAAGGCATCTTTCATACATAGTCATGCACTGTGTACTATTTCAGTCAATAATAGATCGCGTATAGGATGATGCTCCCATAAGATTGTAAAGGAGCTGAAAAACTCCTGTTGCCTAGTGACATTGTAGATGTTGTAAGGTTGTAGCTAAAAGGTTGAAAAAATCAACAAGGCTGTGGTTGAGATGACAGTCAGGTTTAACCTGGGTGTGGATGAAGGTGACATGGAGGAGCTCCTGGAGGTGGTTCCTGTGCAGCTGACCAGTGAGGAGTTGCTGGAACTGGAATGGGGTTGCAGAGCTAAAGAAGGGGCAAGAGAAGATAAAATTGTGGAAGACAAGGAAGAACCCCCAAGAAAATTCACAGTGGAGGGAATAGCAGAAGCTTTTGCAGACCTTTACAAGGTCATTAAATGCTTGAACACATGGATCCCCCGGCACCAAAAGGTTTACATCAATAACGAAGAAAGTTCATGGGGCATTATCTGCTCACAAACAAATCTATGATGAAAAAAAGAGACAAACCAGGCAAACCATCATGGACATATTTCTGAAAAGTGTGGCAGCTCCTTCAGCAGGTGTTCCAGAAGAAGGCCTTGCTGTTATCAGAGATGACAGCTCCCTGCGTGTCATTGCCCCTGCGGGACAGGATGTAGAGGGAGAAGATGGTGGCACCGATGGTTCTGACCCTGGGTAGGCCTAGGCTAATGTGTGTGTTTGTGTCTTAGTTTTTAACAGAAACATTTAAAAAGTAAAAAAAGATAAAGTTAAAAATAGAAAAAAGTTTGTAGAGTAAGGATATAGGGAAAATATTTTTGTACAACTCAACACTTATTTGTGTTTTAAGCTGTGCTCAAAAGGATCAAAAAGTAAAAAAAAGATTAAACTCTAGAAAGTAAACATGTTATGGTAAGCTAAGGTTGATTTATTATTAAATGAGAAATTTTTTATTGTTGATTTCCCAGAGAGAGAAAGAAACATTGATGTGAAACAGAAACATTGATTGGTTGCTGCCCACATGAAACCCGACTGGGGACCAAACCTACAGACTTTTGGTGTACAGAATGATGCTCCCGCCAGCTGAGCCACCTGGCCAGGGCTCTTTTACACCATATTTTTCCTGTACTTTTTCTATGTTTGGATGTGCAGATACTTACTGTTGTGTTACAATTGCCTGTAGTACTCAGTACCATAACATGCTGGGTAGACTTACATCCTAGGAGCACTGGGCTGTCCCACAAGCCCAGGTGTGTGGTGGGCTAGACCATCTAGGTGTGTGTGAGTGCGCTGTTTTGTTCACACAACCACAGAACCACCTCATGAAGAATTTCTCAGAAGTTACCCTTGTTGTTAAGCAGCACATGGCTGTAAATTAATGTTTAACTGTGTGCGTCATGGGCAGTAGGACTAAGTCATTTTTCTTTTATTAAAAATCATGTTTGAATAACATTTCACCAAGAGGTTGAATAAATTGATTTATTAAGTTAAGTGATTACTAAGTGTTTACTCAGTGCCAGACACTGTCTAGTTTTTCAACTTTGAAGTACTTAAGTTCACCTTATTTATGATAACTACTATGTTGCTATCAATACGAATTGCCATAATACTGTGTGGCAAATAAATATCAATAATATGTATAATTTCACACCCAAGTCAGTATAATAGCCCTTAAAGAGACAATAGCTGTTTACATCTCTCCTGAGTTTTCCTGCTGTTCTCTTTAGTTAGGATACTGATCGCTTCTGGGGAGCATGTTTACGGACCCCGGCGTCTCTCCCCGGGGTTACTGCACCAGTCTCCCGAGCGGGCTCTGTTCTTGTCTTCCTCCCTCGCACCAGTCCGCGCTCTACTCGGCAACCAGAGGGCTCTTGTTACAAATCAGCCAACCACGCTGACCTTTCTCTGCTGCAGACCTTCCACTGGCATCTGTCTCGTTCTCAGTCAGAGTCTTTACTATGACATGGGAGACCCCTTAGGATCCGGCCCCCCTCATTCCCTGGCCCTTCTGACTTCCTTCCCAATCTGTCACCTTACTCATTTCCATCAGCCGTCTTGGCTTCCTTCCTTGCAGGTCCTCAAACAGGGCGAAAGTGTCCCACTGCAGGGTCTTTGCCCTGGTCATTCCCCCTGCCTGGAATGCAGCTCTGCATACTCCCTCACCTCCTGTAAGTTTCTTACCATGCTTTATGTTTCTCTTTTTTCCATATCACTTATCCCTTGGCACACTATCTGATTTATGGAATTATATGTCTATTGTTTGCTGGCTCCTCTCCACCCTCTCCCATAAGGGCCTTGGCTTTGTCTGCTCTTAGAACAATGCCTGGCACATAGTAGCTGCTCAGTAAATATCTGTGGAATGAGTGAATTCCATGATGGAAAGATTTAGATTCATTTTTTTCTGAAGTGATTACCTCACTGGTGAGCGTCTTTCAACAATTAAGTGCTAAGAATAAATAATGATGAAAATGAGGGTAGCTAATAGTTATTGAGTAAATAGTTTGTGCTGGGCATTTATAATAAATAATGGTGATGGTGATGATGGCTAACATTTGTAGAATATTAAACTTAGTACTGGGAATGTTACATTATCAAATCAGTTAATTTTCAAACCAGTCCTTTGAAGTTATTATCAATGTAATCTCAACTTTATAGTTAGTCCAGAGGAGTAACTTCCCAACATCATACACTTATAGAATAGTACAATTGTGACATTAGAATTCTGAAAGAAAATAAAATACTGTTAAATTTATATTATCTCATTTTGTCCTATTCTGGCAGAAGCCAATAATATCACTCTTTGGGAAATTTTACTTGTGGTTATGAGGATTACTGTTTGAAGGATTAGGGATTAGAACTAGGAGTATCCTTACATTTAGAGATAAATTCATTACTTAAGACTACTAACAAATTCTACTTTAAGAGCACTACTATTTCTGCCCCTAGGGGCTGGAAAAAATTTTGTCCAGCCTGGAGGTGAGGTAAATAATTTAATTTAACACACATATGTGTAGCTCTTTTTAGTCACCAGACTTTTCTGCTTGCTTTTCTTTACCTTTGGTTTTACCCTCAGTTGGCTCTGCTCTACAGAGGGCCTGTGGGTCGCTTCATTATTTTCTGGTAAGGATTCACTCACTCTGTCCCAGAAAGAGAGGTCTCTGCTTTTTAATTAAAACACTCCAGAAGAGGGTGTATCTGTCATTGCAGCCATAATCACATCCTTGCCAGTAACACAAACAAGTTCTTTGTGCGCAGAAATGGCTTAAAAGTGTGTCTTATACCTATTGATACCATCCATACTAATTATAGGTGTGTCTGTAGAATGACATCTGTGGTGTTTTCAAAACCCATATTTATTCACATTTAGCCACTGTTAATTAAATGTCTGAAGCTGTATTTCTGAAGGAATTTTGTGAGTGTGGGAAGGCTTTGTTTTGCTTTGTTTTGTTTTGTTTTGGCAGTTCTTAGAAATGTCCCAGTTCCTGGTTGATGCAGAAACAAGAGTCATCTGCCCGCAGCTTTAACAAGATAACTTTTATAACCTGCAACTTTCTGGAAAAAAAGTCTAATGTCTATGCTATAATGACTGTGAAAATTGGTCCATAGTTGCCAGAAATTTTTCCTGCCAGGTACTTCTCTTGCCAACTATTTCCTCCTAGGTATGTTTCTCTTTTATGTATAATTAGCCAGGAAGTGGTAGTTTGTTTTCATAGCTGTCTCTTTTTGAAAAAGGTGTCATAGTAAAGGAACAGGGAAGAGGCAGATCCATCCAGCTATAAAACTGATCACCAATGGCATTTTACTCAGATTTCAAGGCAAAGAAATGTTTTTGATAAATTTCTGTTCTGCCTAGGAGTTCGTACTGACTGGGTTATTTCTATGAGGTCTCTTTTAGCTGTTTGTTTTTAGAATATATACTTAAGTGTCCCTTTATGGTTTGCTGGAGGGATGGCCCAAGGATGAACAGTTGGAGCATCATTACATACTTCATCTTTCCTTCCTGTGATCGTCCCGCTACACCGTCATCAACCTCATTTTGTTTTTTTGCAATTTGTTTTCTTTAGCTTTGTGGCCATTAAAGTATCAATTCATTCTTTCAGCAATTATTTTTTGTACACTGACGACAAGCCAATCACTGTGCAAGGAATTGAGGATATAAAGATTAAAAATATACTGTTGTGGTCCCCAAGGAGCTCAGTGTTTATTAGAGACATGCAGCTGGGTGTATAATATGATAACAATTTGAAAGGGTGCCTGTCAACTCTGGCGAGATCATAGAAGGAGACCCTAAACTTGGTTCACTATGAGCCAAGAGAATAATATTTTTTAAAAGCCTGTACATTTAGCCTATAGTTTAGAAATATAGTAGGGATATGAAAACCCAACAATTAAAAGACCTGGTATATTAATGTGCTCAAATAGAAAATTTCTCCAGTTGTTGCATCTTGTATATCTCCATGAGAAGTTACATGTTTTATGTACATGTTTTAGATGTACATAAGGATGATTAATTATGGGTTTCAAAGCATGTAGCCTTACTAAATTTTGTCTGTCCTATCAGTGATTGAGAAGTATGTTGTAATCTTCCACCATGATAGTGCTTCTGTTAATTTCTACCTGTAGTTCTCTAAATTTTGTTTGATATAATGTATGGATATTACACATAAGTTTAGAATTGTTATATTTTCTTAGAGAGCAGAAACACTTCTCATATAGTGGCCCTACTTACTGTGCATATTGCTTTGTCCACTTGAAGCCTACTTTCTGATACTGTCCCTGCTGCCGTAGCTTCTCTTGGCTAGTGCCACTCAGTTTCCGGTCTCGGGAAGACTCATGTGAATAGGCACATGGCTGGATGTCTTCCATCCAGTGTGAAAATCTGTCTTTTAAATAAGTTAAAAATTATACTTATTATGATTCATATTGACTTATTTCTACCCTCTCACTTTGTGCCTTACATTAATCATAATTTGTCACTGATTTCTTCTTTTTAAAAAAATTCTTTGGGATCAACTGAATTTGCACTTATTTTTTTCTCCTTATTTTATTTCTCCCTTTTTATTGGTTTTGTATTTATATACTCTGTTTTCATTATTTCAGTAGTTTCTTTTAAAATTATACATACCCTGATTGGTGTGGCTCAGTGGATTGAATGCCAGCCTCTAAATGAAAGGATCACTGGTTCTATTCCCAGTCAGGGCACATGCCTGGCTTGCGGGCCAGGTCCTCGGGGTGGGGGGGAGGGCATGTGAGAGGCAACCACACGTTGATGTTTCTTTTCCTCTTTTTCTCTCTCCCTTCCCCTCTCTCTAAAAATAAATAAATAAAATCTTTAATATACATGTTCAAATTATAAAGTCAATTGGCATTTTATCCTGTTCCTGTGCAGTTTTGAACCCCAGGGCTACTTAACTCAGGTCACTTCCTTTCTGCTCCTGTGCAGGTATCTGGTACTTCAGTGCCGTGCTCTTTAAACCCATATGTTAGTCATTGTTACTCTCTTGCACTGAGACAGTGTTCGTTTAGTTTAGTGCACATGTTTCAAGAGTTTTTTCTCCCTATTTCTTATCAGAACTCATATTTTTCTACTAAGGTAATTTTCCTTTTATCAATACCTGAAGCACATTGAAAGTCTGTTAGTGGTAAGTTCTTAGTTTTTACTTACCTAAAAATATTTTGATATCCGCCCCCATTTTAAAAGTTAATTTTGCCAAGTATGCAATTTTAACTTGATAGCCAAATTTTCTTTCATCATTTAGACAAATGATCCCACAGTCTCTGGCTTGTATTGTAGAGTCTGGGAAGGTGACAGCCCAGTATACTGTGTGTTCTGTATCCGTGGGTCCGTATCTTTCATCAGCTTTGGAAATTCTCAGCCTTTATCTCTTCAAATACTGCCTCTCTTCTCAAAACCTGACACCACTTAATTGTGTTGGTCAAAACTGTGGGGTCAGCACAGACAATCTGCTCAGTGCTTTCAAAGCCCAGTTCATGTTTCTAGTCTCTTGAGGCCTCTCCCAGGCTCTGTTCCCCACATTTTCTGTGGTGACTGATGAGATATGGAAGCATTGACTCTTGAAATTGGAAGGATCTATCATGATAAAATGCCTTCATTATTCTTGTTCTATATGGATATCTTTTCTTAACTGGAATCATAAAACATCTTATGTACAACAAACTGAGTAGCAATAATGAAACTTTCATAATCACTGAATATTCCTGCCTTGGAAAGAGTCATGGAAATGTGCCCGAGGCTGCAGTGACACCCAGCTATGCTGGTGGATTCAGGAATCTTATGTCAATGTTAACGTAGATGGAGGGATTCAAAGTATACTTCAGAGTGTCTAGTATTGAGATTTGCCAAGACATAGCTACAAAGACATTCCAGAGATAGAGCATCAAAGGATTTATAGAACTCTGGTACTTCTAGGAAATGAAGAAGACGAGATCTAGATGTCAAAGCCTTGTACCAAGGCTTGCAAGTGGAGCCTTCTGATAACCCCAAGATAACCCTGAGACCTGAACCTGGTTTTTGATATGCCTTCTCCAGATGACTAATCCTGTGATGCAGCACGGCAGGTGGCAGGAATCTCTCCATAAGGAACTCATTACCTGTGTTTATATCAACAAAACCCACAGGAAATGTCAGTAGTCCCCTTCGCCAGGAATGAAGTGTAAAGGAGAAAAATCGTCCACGAAGGAAAATAAGAAATCACTTATTGTTTATGGCTATCATAACAAGGAAGTTTCTGCTTAAATAATTGTCTCTCTTCCATTCTGTTTATTCTCTCCTTCCAGGGTGCTAATGTATAAGCATGGTAACCTCATCCTACCTTTATATTTATTTCTTAACCCCTCTTTCATATTTTCTCTGTCCTTCTGTTTCACTTTGAGTAATTTCTTAAGATCCATCTTCCAGGGTATTAATTAGCTGTGCCTAATTTACTCTCTTAAACCTGCCTACTTATTTCAGCAATTATTTTTCACTTCTAGGATTCCTTATCAAATCCATCCTTATCAAATCCATTTTTGATGGGTTCTTATTTTTTGCTGTTTTCAAAAAAAGTTATCTTTCATTCCTGTAAACATTTATAATAGATGTAGTTGCAGTTAAAATATCTGCTTGAGGTTGTTTTTGCTGATACATGCATAGCAGCCTGTTGCCTTATCAGTACTTTTAAAAATATTTGAGACCATATTTCTTGAATTTAATTTTCAGTATAACAACTGTAAATGCTGGACAAAATATAAAAAACAACTTTGTGAAGGTGTGGAAGAGTGACCAAAACCAGGCAGAAATATGGGGTAGGGGAGGGTCTATACTTGGAAGAGAGTGTCGCCAGGTGAATTTCTCACTTGATGACCTTTCTGTGAGAGCACCTTCAGATTTGTGTCAGCCAGGTGGTGAAAACTCAGGATCTGAGCTTGGCCTACTGAGTCAGTATTTCCAGGGCCTATGATTTTTCTAGCTCTTTGCAGATGCTTGAAAACTGATAGTAGTTAAGTCAACTCAGTCATCACTAAACATTTGATTTCAACTTCTAGAGAGACCCATTTGTTATCCTGAGAAGTACACCTTGCCCATACTTTGACTTTCAGGGGGACAGCAATGGACAGGCTTAGGAGAAAACACTACCCAGATTGACTTGCAATAGTAATAGGTTCAAAGATATCCGGGAGGCAGGGTATGGAGGATTAGAAGAAAAAGAAGCACTGGATTCGAGGAGAGAAAGTCATAATTTCTTTCTTTGGTTGGGTTAGGGCTTTAAGCCTTCAAATACTCAAATCCTTTCTGAAACCATGGTCTGATATCCATGTTCCTCTTTGAATGGCAATGTGTAACTCAATTAGTTTCTTTTCCTACCAGTTGCCTCAATATTCATACTCTGAACAGAATTGTTTCACAAATTCATGGCTTCTTGCAATGATTTCAAAAAAGGTACCATGTGAATGACAGTATTCCTATTGTAGTCCACATGATACCTATTTTTTAAAAGGTTTTTAATTCATTTGGTCTTGGTGGATCAAAAATTTAAATATAAGGATTATCTAGTATTTTCAGGGTTTCCTTCCATGTAGTAGCACTTCAAAATTTAGTGTTTATTGTGTAATTTAAAAGTGGTTTAAAGTGACTTTGTCTTTCATGGAAACATAACTGGAAACATTTTAAATACCCAAGGAGAAGCACAATCTCAACTTTGGAAGGCACCCATTTAGAAATATTAGCAACAACCAACATGTGCATGATTGAGAAACTCACATAAGGAGTTACACACCTGTTTCATACTTAAGCTTGAAATACTTGTGTTAGTGAAAAAGTATTATTAAAATAAGACATCTGAAAAGAGAAGAGAATGCTAAATTGTATTGGTTTAACTTTTATAACCCTCAATGTCAAGTAGCAGACAAAAGCTAATTAACTCTTCTGCTTGTCATAGACAGGTAAGACGAGTCCAGCAGTGAGGATTTGGTATGTTGCATCTGTGTTGCACTTACACGTTGGGACACTTTTTGGCAGAAATTTTGCAGTGAAATTACCTCCTGCTTTGCTAGATTTCTGGCTTTGTGTGAGAGTGTCTCCACAGGGCCCATCAGATATGTGAAATAAAATCAGATATTTGTAGAACCTAGTATTTCTTGTTAAGTTACTGTGAATTATGAGACAAATTAATTTGCATACAAACAATAATCTACAGGCCTTGAGGTTGGCTCCTAATTTGGGCAACTTGAGTATTGGGAAGTAAAAAAAAATTCTGTATTACTACATAGCAAGATCTTAAGATCTTAAATGGTGAGTGAGTGGAACAAACTCACATACTAGAACTTTGCTTGGAATGCTGAAATAATGTGTACACTTTAAAAAAATTGATATAAACAGTTACACTTTCTAACTACAGTGCATAAAATATTATAAATAATACAACCTGCTATTGAAGGATGATACCACAAGCCAACTCTAATTACAAAACAGTATCAGAGAAATGAATAATCACAGAAATAGAACGAACTGGGAGATCACAACTGACCCACTTAAAAATGAGGCACAGGAAGGCTAAGTGACTCACATAAACACAGCTGATGATGGAATGGCTGATGAAGGGTCAGAACTGAAGTGTTTTGTCTTCTATTTTAGTACTGCTTCTAAATGGAGGGGCAGGAGGGAGTTGATGTTTCAGGGTGGTAGGGAATTTGTGGTAGGGAACAGTTTGGGGAAGGAGCCAAATTTATTTACTTTTGAAATAGTTATACAGTGTATGAAATTATTCATTTAGTTCTAATTTATTTGTGCTATTTCTGATGGATGTTCGTGTTTTCCCGTTTTGCCATCTGGAGCAGTGTTGCCTGAAGCACTCTCGCACGTGTCTCCAGATTCACATTTGCAAGCGTTTCTCTGGGGGCCGTATCTGTATACCCAGTTAACATTACACTCATATATTTTAAAAAAAGTCAATGGTACTCTGTTTACTTTGAAATTTACAAACAGAAGACCTCATAGGCAAAGACAGCAGTGTTGTAGTGACAAGAGGTGCAGGGGGCTGGGGCAGGGGATGTAGTAAAAGCCACATGTTTTTGATTCATGCTTATGTATAAAATCAAAGTATCTACTGAAATCTGCTTATAGATACCTTGGAAGGTCTAATAGTTGAATGATTTTTTTCTTATAAATTAAAATGAACAAACAATTTACAGTTATGACCGTGTGAAGAGAAGAGAGATATGAAGGATAACTGGTTTTACGATAGCTGAGTTTCCATTGACAGATTGAGAATTTTAGGCGAGTGCTGTAATTGCTTCACTTGCTGATTCAGACCCGACAACAGTAAATGCAGCCCATTAAAAGGGCACTAATATGTTGAGTTGAAAGATGCTGTATGAGAAATTGTTATTTAGGGCAGGCCATCTTGGCCCTTGACATTTTTGGTAATTTTCTGAGATGCATCTGCATGGGGAAAATTTCCAGCCCTTTCTTCCATCTACTATTATGCAATCATTTCTTGGTTCCAGGTATTTTTACTGTTTATAGGATCTGCCAAAAGTGACATTATTGATTTATTCCATGATTCAAAGAGTCAATCAGTCACTCATCCAGTAAAATTATTGAACACCCCCCATGTTTGAGGCCTAATATTTGAAGTTGGGCATGTTATGGTGAAGAAAACAAAAATGAGCTCTCTTGGGACTTATAATTTAGAGTGTTAGAGACATGCGTAAACAAGGAATTAGTATGGAGTGTGAGCTCTATTGATCGAGGTATGTAGGTACCACGGGAGTACAAAACAGGCATTCCTGGTCCATTTAAGGAAGGTTAGAGCCTGGTTGGCATAGCTCAGTGGATTGAGCTCGGGTTGTGAACCAAGGCATTGCAGGTTCGATTCCCAGCCAGGGCACATGCCTGGATTGCAGGCCATGGCATGTTTCTCTCTCTCTCTTTCCACACATTGATGTTTCTCTCTCTCTCTTTCTCCCTCCCTTCCCTCTCTAAAAAAAAATTAATAAATCTTAAAAATTTTTTTTAATATAAAAAAGGAAGGTTAGAGCGCTTTTACAAAAATACAGATTCTTATTCCTGATCCCCCAAAACTTTGATTTTGTAGGTCTATATCAAAGAAGCCCTCTGTTTTTGTTGTTACTCTTATTATGATCATTATTCATTATTTTAACTCCCCATAGGATTTAGCTGATTAGCCAAATTTGGGAAACACGTTATGAGCGATGAAAATGGGCAGTGGTCATGGCAGGGTCTCAAAATGAATTATCTAGAGATGCGCAGTAGATGATTTCCAGGTGCTTTCTACTCAGAGACTATAGGTTGATCTTTATATTTGTCCCTATTCAGTTGTAAATTCTTGTCCTCGGATTATAGAAGAGAACTGTCCCAATGGCAGATGTGGGCACCTTTCTTATCAGCAGTACACATGAAAAGATCCTGGAGTTGTTTAGCTATAGAGACCAATGAACGCCAGAGGTGGCCTTGACTGCCAAGGGAGCTACCAGGATCTTAGGATGCCTCACTGTAAAGTTAGCCTCACAAAGAAGGGGGAAGAGTCATCTGTCCCACTTGTTTGGGGCACATCTGGATTCCCGTGGATAGTTTCTAAGATCCCATTTAGAGTGGATTTTGACACTTGGGTATATGGAAAGATGTGGAGCTCCTTGGTAAATATCCCAGTGAGGAAGAACTGGAGAGAAATAGCCTTGTTTATCCCAGAAAAAAAGAATATATGGTCTGTCTAGTTACAGAAGAAAGAAATGGAAGCAAAAAGGAAAGTTGTTTGAGAAGGAAGTCTCACTTCTTCACTGACTGATATCTGCATATAACAAATATTTATTTAGTATCCCTGTCACTAATTCTAGAAGATGCCAAGGATATAATGGTAAACAAGATGGATTCAGTTCTTGACTTAATGGAATTAGTTTTTTAAAAAATATTTAATTTATTTATTTTTAGAGAGGGAAGGGAGGGAGATAGAGAGAGAGAGAAACATCAATGTGCAGTTGCTGGGGGTCATGGTCTGCAACCCAGGCGTGTACCCTGACTGGGAATTGAACCTGCGACAATTTGGTTCACAGCCCGTGCTCAATCCACTGAGCTATGCCAGCCAGGGCTATGGAATTAGTTTTTGGGAGATCCAGACAGTTAAGCAAGTCATTATAAAAAATGTGTTAAGTTTTGTGGTGGGAAACATGGGGTGCTATTTCACCTTCATATGAGACACATTTCTAATATCCGTATTGTCAGAAAGCTGGTAAATGAGGAATACTCTGGCCCTGGAGGTAGGTATTCAAGAAGAGGGTGTTGGGAATATTGTAGAAGTTGTGCCAATGATTACCATTAAAATCCTGTTTAACTTTTAACTTAAATGATCGTATATGTCAGTGATTTTCAACCCTTTTCATCTCATGGCACACATAAACTAATCACTAAAATTCTGTGGCACACCAAAATTCACCAAAAATATATTTTTTGCTGGCTTGACCAAAAAAAAAATAGGTATTATTTTGATTCATTCCACTAGATGGCTGTTGTGTTGGCTTTTGTCATTTTTTTATTTGACAGTCTAAGGGATTGCCCCCTGACTAAATAGTCAGGTATTATAGGTTTAAAAAATTTTCGTGATAGACCAGTTGAAAATCACTGGTATATGTCTTTATAACTGATTCATACTTGCTTCTTTCTATCTTTCCCTTTCTTCTATTCCCAGTTCCAGTTCTTTAAGTTTGCACAATGAAATGATGGCCTTTGTGATTTTTACAGACATTTGGGTATAAGGAATAGGGCAAATTCTGAGAACTGAAGTCATCGTTGATTATGTGTTTACCTGAGCTACTAGGTAATTGAGGGTAGGTATACGTGTATATATAAATGCACTGTGATCTGATTTACAGCTTTAGTTTTTCCCAGCCCTCTGATGGCCAGCCCATGCGGGTGGGGACTCTCGGCTGCATTCTAGTGGGAACCTGTAGTTCCCTGGGAGTGGGTAGGCGCCAAGAATGGGTAGAATGTCATTGCTACTTTTTATATAATTTTAATATGCTCTGGAGGGTAAGACTATGTTTTTTTTATTATGTTTAGAATTCTTAACATGTCGTAACTCATTAGAAAAGTGGACCTTTCCCTCACAGCATTTTTTAAAAAATGCAGTGTTGTGTTATGACATTCTCATGAGCCTTTTGCATTCAGTGTGATGGACCGAAGTTGGGTATTGCAGGGGGCTGGGTTTGCTTCCTGACCCAATATGACTTCCTGTTTCTAAGAAAACAGTTTTAAAAACTCTTAAAAGGAATTTCATGCATGCTTGGCAGCTCTTGTAAAACCACATTTTTGTAAACTAGTGTGAATGATGTATATTAAAAAAAATCAAAGAAAGAACTTTATTGCTTCACTAAATTAACAGTTTGTTTTGTGGAAAATGGATCCTATAGATAAATCTGGTGACTTAGGAAGTGTCTGCTTCTGGTAACCGGATACACCAGGAACCACACTTTCGATTTGGATGATCAGCCTAGCTCAAGTGAATGTTTAATCACAAATTGGGTTTTACTCTGTGTTGGAGCTGACATGTACTAGGGAGTCTGGTTAATATTTTTTGTTGTTTTTAAAAGAAAGTTGCAACTTGGTCATTTTCCTTCAAATGAATTCACAAACTTAGAACTAATTCACAAGCATTTTTACAATATCCTGTGGGAAAAAACCCAGTTATTCCCACCACTCAGTCATTGCAAAAAATGAATGTTAGTAAGTCTTTGGTAGTTACATATTCTTCTTTGGACAGGAGAGTCATGTTTCTCGGTTCTCAGGGCAGAAATTCAGCTATTCTCTCAGAATTTTCCTAGAAATTGGCTTCTCATAATTATTTTAATAGGGATAAAATATGTTTTTTTTGTACCCACAAAGGCAATTTATTAATTTGATTAATATTTATTTATATATTTATTTTAAAAAAATATTTTATTTTTTATTGTTCTTTACAGAGTGCGGAAGGGAGCAAGAGAGGGAGAGAAACATTGATTGGTTGCCTCTCGCATGCACACGGCTAGGAACCTGGCCCAAAACCCAGGCATGTGCCCTGACAGGGAATCAAACTGGTGACTCTCTGGTTTGCAGGGTGGCGCTCAATGCAATAAGCCATGCCAGCCAAGGCTGATTATTATTTATTGAGTACCTACTATGTGTCAGGCACTCTTCTAGAAGCAGACAGTATGATGAGGAATAAGGCAGGCAAAATCTTTGATTTTATTTATCTATTAAACACTTATTTAAGGGCTTACAATATGCCAGACACTGTACTTGGTACTTAGTGGATAGTAAGTCATTTAATCCTCCTGACAATGCTGTGAGGTAGGTACTCTATCCTTACTTTGCAGGCCTGAGAGGGAGGAACAGAGGCACCTGGCTGGGACGTTGCTGAGCTAGGGTTTGAATGTGGGGTGAGTGCTTATAACCACTCACTCGCTCTGCAGTCACTCTGTAAGCCTGTCCTCGTAAGCTTACACATTGCTTGTGAGAAAAACAAAACACACACTCAGACAAAAAGGGAAAATAAAAATGAAGGGTAATCTGACCAAGGTTAATGTGTTTCGTTCCTCTTGTATATGTATATAGGAGGTCTGTGTGTGTGTGTGTGTGTGTATGTTTGTAAGCATATATGAGATTTTACTGATTTATTACCACTTCTTTTCACAACATATTATAAATGTTTGGCAGGCTGGGAGATTTTCCAGGTAGAATTTTACATAACTCTCCAGTATTCCACGATGCATCTATGTCATGATTTATCTACCCAGGCTCCTACCGCTTAACAATGTTGAGTTGTTACTTCAATTTTGAGTGTCATAAATGCTGCTTTAATTAATCCCTTTATGACCAAACCTTTTTGTAAATCCATGATGATTATAAAGTTTTTTAGTGAAGAATAGTAAATATACGATGCCCATGTGCTGTCTGCGCTTTTTGGCTCTGACGAGGTTGACAATGTCATCATGCTTTCCCTTCCAGGTTGGTGGATGACAGGTGTGTGGTGCACCCAGAGGCGGGGGACCTTGCCAACCCTCCCAAGAAGTTCCGAGGTAAGACATAAATATAGATTTATGATGTGACCTAAGGGGACAGGCTATTTTTCTATCTTAAAATAAGTAATGTTAAAACTTTATTTAATGTGGAACTTTCAAATATAAATGTGTTCACTGAAAATGTTTTCAATAATTTCTCCATTGTTTTTCTTCTTTTATACATTGAAGGATTTATAATGAAAGAATAGTTTCCATGTGTGTGGTTTTTTTTTTTTTTTGCTAGACAGTAGCCTGTCCCTTCAAAGGCAATCTTAGAAATTAACTGCAAGAGGCCACTTTTCAAACCAATAAATAAGATACGTATATATTTCTGTGACAGTTATACTGTAAGTGTTAGTGTGCCATTAGCAGCTCTTTAATTTGTCTTCATAAAATCTCCAGGAAGGTGACAGTGATGTGTTTGCTTAGCTTTTAAAATGCCGCTTCGGTTGGTGTGTAATAGCTAACAGTTGTCTTAGAACCCTTTTCTAAGTAGAGTTTTAGAAGTAGCTTGATAATATCACTGAGAAATCGGTCATTGTAGAAGACTGAGTCTTATTCAACTGTTATAAAAGAAAGATTAATAGAATCTGCAAAGAATCATACACAACTAAAACCAGTAATTAAAAGCTTGCTCAAATCAATCCCCAGTGTGTATGTACTTATAAGAATAAAAATAATTTTAAAACAATATTCCTTTCAAACACACTGTCTAAGTATCCTTCTCGCAGGGTGAAAAGTGGCTTTAATAAGTGGTACAGATCTGGAGAGAGGGCCCAGAGTCATGTTGTGATTTGTGACTTACTACCCTGGGGAAGGAAGATATTGAGCATTTGGAAAATATTTCGCATGTTTCACTCTCTGATAGGCACTTTCCACACAATTCTCCCGGTAAGAATATCATATTTCATTTTCCTGAAACTCAGAATCTCGGGGAGAGAGTGACAAGCATAGTAAATGTACTTTGAATTACCTTGGTCACTTTGAATAAGAGATCTAGATTTCTCCTCAGGTGGAAAAATTCACATAAGACAGGCTGTGGGAGACACACTGCCCATTAGAAGCACACACAGATGCTCATTAGGGACACTCCTCTAACCTGGGCAAATGAGGTTTTCTCTCCATAAAGAGGCCCCACTGAGATTGTTGTCAAAACCCAAATTTGTATGTCTGACACTTTGAAAAGCCAAAACTTATAATGTCAGAGTTTGGAATAAAAAAAGTTTTTTTTTTGATTGAGAAGGTGCTGAGAAGATATGAGACCTAATTGTGCCTCAAATCCACCTTGACAGACTAGGTTAATGGTTTTTAAGGGGCTAGGGGAACAGGTATGCAAAGTGCTGTTGGGGCACGTTTTAATTGAAGGACCTTGGAATGTGGCCATTTATAGTAAAGGGGCATCGACACTGAATTTTTCTGGACAGTGGGCCTTTGGCTTCTGGAAGGGTTCTGGTGTTCAAGTTCTGGCTATGTCCTGACTCTTGGATTTAGTGGGGTGATGGGGGTGTCATGATGTTGGTGGGACTTTGGTTCCTGGTGCAACTGGAGGTCAAAGGTTTTTCTTTTGCACATGCTTTAGCCACATGACATGCAGTTTTGGTGTGTTGTCTCTGAAAGGCAACTTAGTATCTCACTGAACATGATAGGACCAATTTGAGCTAGTTCTGCCATTACAAGGATAAACTCACAATAAAACTGCCACAAGAGAGAATCAGCAGTTGTCACAAAACTTGGTATTCCAGAACACCCTGCCAGAGACTATGCAATAAGTGCATGGAATGATTTCAAAGATAGAAGAGGGTAGAGAAGCCCCAGTGAAGGAACAGAGAATATTGAAAAGAACAGATGGGTTCTAAAAAGTTTGATCTAGTATATTTATAAAGGTGAGAAGAGAGTTAGTGCTTTGGCAAAGGGACCTGAGGAACTCACCTAGGATTTAGTACAGAGAGATACAAAAAAGAAAAATATCAATGAAGTAACTCAGACAACACTTATGGTCAAGATGGAGGTGTAGGTAATCATGGCTTGCCTCTTTCCACAACCACGTCAAAATTACAACTAAACTACAGAACAACCATCACTCAGAACCATCAGAAATCGAGTTGAATGGAAGTCAGACAACTACGAAACTGAAGAAACTGCATCTATCCAGACTGGTAGGAGGGGCAGGGTTGCAGAATGGGCTGCTTCCACATCCACACATGGTAGGTAAAAATCTGGGAGGGATATCTTTGGAGTAAGGAGTCCCCGACCTACATCATACACCCCCAACCCCAGCTCAGGGTTTCAGTGCCAGGAAAATAAGTCCCATAACTTTTGGCTGCAAAAACCAGTGGGGACTGAATCACTGGGGAGACTTCTGGAGTCCAAAGCAGTTCTTAAAGAACCCACACACAGACTTATTCAGACTCACTCCCTTTGAACTCCAGGGCTGGGGCGGCATCTTGAAGGACACCAGTGGCATGCAGAGAGGAAATGAAGTATCTGGCATCAAGGAACCAGTTGGAGGATAGTTTTCTTCCAGACAGAAAGGTGGGCAGGGGCCATTGTCCCTTTTCTGAACCCTTCCCTGAAAGAGTCACAGAGCCCATAGGTGTGCTCCATATCAAAGACTCCCTCAACCTGGCTAACACTATTTGCCCCACCCTGGAGATTCCCTGAGGCACTGTGCCACCCAACTTATGGCCCACCCAAGCTGTTAGCAGTGGCTTTTCCGTATGAATAGCTGGTCTTGGCTCATGTTTTATGACTTCCTGAATCCTCTCTAACAAGCAACAGCCAGCCTCACTGAGCCCTCAGTGCCCAGTACCTGCACCTCTTGTTAAGTGGCCTCAGTCCTGGTACAAGCAGCAGCCAGCCTAGGTAAACAGCTTGGCTTTGCCTGGGAACCTTCAAGTCTGGCACAAGTATCAGCCATCTGCAGATTGCTTTATAGCTCATGCAGTATGGCCCTTGGCAGAACACAGGTGGGGGCTGACTTTGCACTGTACTACCCAGGAAACCCCAGAGTATGTGCCCCCAGTGGACAGCTGCAGACCATGTCAGAGTACCACCACCCTGCCCCTGCACAGCTGGTTTTCCATGGAGGGCAGAGGGTGGTGGTCACTGGTCACAGCCAATTCTTGCAGCTGACTGGCTTGGGTAAATCTTTCCCATCAACCTGCTAACAGCAATCAACTCAGTTACAAGAAGAGGGTGTCCTTAGCCCACACAAAGGGCGCATCTTGAGTATCTAGCTTAGGTGATAGGAGAGGCTGTGCTACTACATTAGGCCACACTACCAAAATAGGGAGTCATAGCAGTTCTACCTAATATATAGAAACAAATATAAGGAGGCTACCAAAATGAGGAGACAGGGAAATATGGCCCAGGAGAAAGAAAGATCAAAGCTCCAGATAGAGAAATAAAAAAAATGGAGATAAGCAATCTGTTAGAGCAGATTTCAAAACAGTGGTTATAAGGATGCTCAAGGAACTTAGTGAGGACATCGGCAGCATAAAAAAGAGCCAGTCAAAATGAAGGATTCACTAATTGAAATAAGGAACAATTTATAGGGAAACAACAGTAGAGTGGATGAAGCTGAGAATGAGTTCAATGATTGGAATGTCAGGAACCAAAAAGACAACCAATCAGAACAACAAGAAGAAAAAAGAATACAAAAAAACAAAGGTAGTATATACAGCCTCTGAGGCAACTTCAAGGGTTCCAACATTCACATCATAGGGGTGCCAGAAGGAGAAGAGGAAGAAATTGGAAATCTGTTTGAAAGAATAGTGATAGAAAACTCCCCTAATTTGGTGAAAAAAATAGACATGCAAGTCCAGAAATCACAGAGAGTCCCAAGCAAAATGAATACAAAGAGGCCCACTCCAATACACATCGTAATTAAAATGCCAAAGTTTAAAGATAAAGAGAGAATCTTAAAAGCAGCAAGAGAAAAGAAGTTAGTTACCTACAGGGGAGTTCCCAAAGACTGTCGGCTGATTTCTCAAAAGAAACTTGGCAGGCTAGAAGGGGTTGATAAGAATAGTTAAAGTCATGAAAAGCAGGGACCTATAGCCCACATTGCTCTACCCAGCAAAGCCATCATTTGGAATAGAAGGGCAGATAAAGAGCTTCCCAGACAAGAAAAAGATAAAGGAGTTCATTATCACCAAACCATTATTATGTGAAATGTTAAAAGGGACTTATTTAAGAAAAAGATTGAAACTATGAACAACAAAATGGCAATAAGTACATATTTACCAATGACTGAATCTAAAAAACAAACAAGCAAACAAGGAAAGCAGAGACAGGATCACAGACACAGAGAGCATTTTGATGGTAGCCAGATGAGCGGGGATGTGGGGGAATGGGTGAAGAGGTGAGGGGAATAAGAAGTACAAGCAGGTAGTTACAGAACCGCCATAGGGATGTAAAGCACAGCATAGGAAAGGGAGTAGCCAAAGAACTTACAGGCGTGACCCATGGACATGAACAATGGTGTGGGGATTGCCTGAGGGAGTGGAGGGTGCTGGAAGGAAGGGGTCAAAGGGGGAAAATGGAGACAACTGTAATAGCATAAATCAATAAAATATACTTAAAGAAAAGAAGTGAAAAAACATGAATCAGTTTGAAGGACAGACTGAGAAGGTTTGGCAGTATCTAATCAAGTTCTAGAAAGAGAAGCTAGAACAAGTGGGAATGAAGCAGTGTGTGAAGGGACGTGGGTGCAGACTCTCTGAAACTGAAGAGAAACCCCATGCCTCAGGTGCAGGAGGCACGTGGGGTGCAGAGTGGTAACGTGCACAAAGCCGCAGCCACAGAGACTCTTCTGTGTGCTGTAGCTCCCTGGAGAAAAAAAGTTTTAAAAGCAAACTTGGGCAACAAAATCTGTATTTGTAATTGTAAAAGGATAAAAGCGTGGGGTTCAGGTTTTCACTGTACTTCTCGCTGGCTGTGTCATTTTAACTAGGTCACCTAACTGCTTTGAGCCTCAGAGGACATCTGTCATTGGCTGGTGCCAGCAGGGGTGGGTAATAACAAGAGTACCGCCAACCACACAAGGCTCTGTCAGGCTTGAAATCTTTCCAGGGAATAAACATGAAAGTGCTTTGTCATTATACAAATGACAGTTAGAGTAGGTAGGCACTGTGTGGTTCCTTTAAACATATGCAACTCTCCTCTTACATGATAAGCTCTTCAAGGGCAAGATTCTATTCTTTTCTACTTGTGTTTTCCAGGCATAGAGCTATGTCCATAGTAAACATCCCTCCCCTCCTGCAGCAAAAAAATAGCCATTGGATGCTTTTGAATGAGAGACGCAAACTCTGCCTGGGATTGTGCTGTGACGTTGGTTCCCAAGGGTGCCCCACACTCCACTACCCGGAGCGTGGGTATGCTTATTTCTCTGTCAGTCAGGGGTGAGTTATCTTTCAAAGATAAACTTTCAGGTCTCGTGGCCACTTTTTTCTTTTTCTCTTTCCTAGTGAAGTAAGTTATTTGAAAGTGCAAAGATTATTTTAGTGTGTCTGAGAGAACCCATAGGTAACAGCTCTACCCGGCAGGTACTTATATACAGACATACAGATATTTGGCGTCATACTATTCAGCGGGCACTGGGTCAAAGCAAGGATCCCTCATGGTGCTCCATCCTGCTCCTGGAAGGCTGGCTCCTCCTGGAATCTAACATTGTCCATGCTAGCTTGCTCTAATTTTCTATCTCTAGCTTAAGACTAAACTATTTCTCTTCCTCCACTCAGCCTGGGAGAAGGAAGGTATTTTTCCTGTCAGAGATTCAGGGTGTCCTTTTACAGCTCTGACTCTTCCCCTGTGACTTTGGAACGCATCCTGATGGGGCCCCAGAGGAGAATTTCTGGAGACAGGCTTGTATCTGCCCTGGTCTTCAGGCTACTCAATAGCCATGAACTGACCTTGGAGTTCCCAATGCCTAGTCTTTTCACTTGGTTCACAGCTCTTGAATCACACCATTCTCTGCCCATGTGTATTTCCCCTGCTCTTTTTGACTTTAAAAACCATAGCTTTTCCACAGACGTGTCTCCCAGAATCACCACCCCTGCATTTCCAGACTGCTCTGCCAAGTTTCCAGAGCACACTCCCCCAATGTTACTCTTTAGATAACGCGAAGAAACAATAGCATGCAATTCACCGCACCTCAGTTGCTCTGGCCTCAGCCAGACAAGTGGTATTCTCAAATTGATTTGAAAAGATTTTTGCTTTTCATACTCTGAGTTTTCAAGTGAATCATGCAGTTTTAGAGCTTCTGGGTGATTAAAAGTAGAGTATGACTGCCCCAGTTTTTTGAATGAGGAACTAAAGTCCCAAAAAAGGCTAAAAATGCTTTTCCTCCATACACACAATTATACAATGAAATGTTTTTTCTTGACTGTCACATTGCCTCACATATGAACAGAGGAAACTAAGTTTCAACAAATAAACAGCCTTCCAGGGGTTATTACAACTTGGCAGACAGCTACTTTTCAGCAGAAACCACACAATCAGAATACTATTAACAGAAGCACAGTGGCTTTCTCTTAAGTGAGCATAAGATTCCTTTCATGATGAAATATTCTCTATTTTTAAGAGGTGAACTTTAAACTTTGGAATAGACTCAGACACACAGAGGAGATGTATAGGATGCACTACGAGGGAGAGTTCCCTTTTACCCAGTCTCCCCAGTGCAAGCATCTCACGTGTCGTGGTGCGTGAGAAGATACCATTTTTGTACATTGTTCTTGGCTGAATCCCAGACTTGCTTCAGATTTCATCTGTTTTCTGCTATTGTTCTTTTCCCATTCTGGGTCCCATCTGGACCCTGGGTGGCCATCAGTCATCATGGCTTCTTAGTCTAATCTGGTCTGTGACACTTTCCAGGTCATTTTTGGTTTTTCAGGACCTTGATACACTGCTGGTGAGGTATTTTGTAGAATGTGTCTTGGTTCATGTCTGCCTAATGTTTCCTCATGATGAGGCAGGGGATAGGTTTTAAGACTCCCGCTGAAGTTCAGGGTCCTTCTTGTGTCATGTCAGGGGTACATAATGTCAACAGGATTTATCACTGTTCATATTTTTTGATAGACAGTGTAACGCTCCCCCTCACACTAAATGATGGCAGCTATTTTTGTTGATTCTATGTTATTTTGAATTTCCTTTTCTTCTTTGTTCCTTTACGTGCTTCTTTCCTACCCCCACCCCCCATTCTCTAGAGAACCCCGCTGTTGTGTGGATTTTCCCAAACGTGTGTGCTTGTCGATACACATTCATTTTCTTTTAGAAGGAGTAGCTGATATAAGTCAAGCAAGCAAGCTTTGTGTGTCCTTTTATTACCAGTGGGGCTATGAACAGAAGTAACGGAGGACGAAGTGAACCACTCTCCAGGGGGGCTGAGGGAAGGAAAGGCAACCCCTTCTCTTGGTTGATTAGATACTCCCCAGGGGTTGGGCCGTTTGGTTTCCGAGTTTCCAACTCTGAGTTTCTGTTGTCATTTGACACATGACACATGACTATTTTACAATCTACCATGCCTACCAAGTGACCACTTCTGGTGAGCAAAAAGTCATTTGGAACCAATAAATCAGAATGCGGCAGGAACTGATACTGAAGTAAGGATTTCTTGGCTGTGCGGTGGGACACTCAGGCAGGTAGTGAAGACAGGGGACTCAGAGGAAGATGGACGAGATTTTTCTTTTTCTCAACCCAGCTCCTTCTCTTCAGATATTTCAGGGAAGTTGTTTGGAAGGCTAAAACTTTTACCTTTTGCTTCTTCTCATGGGGTTTCCACACTCAAGTGTGTAAGTGAAAAAGTCATTTTGCGAGGTAGTAGCTTTGACTTTTTTATGTAGTTGAACATGTCAGTCTTGTCTCACGCAGTGATTTTCCAGTCTGAGCCAATTACAAATACTTCCTCTACCACTGTAACAATAGCTTTATTGAATTCCTTCAGATCTGCTATTACTGTGATTTTTTTTATGAAGATCCAAACTATTTCTGATTTGAAATAACTAGCATTTATTGTGCATTTCATACATGCTACATTGTGCTTGGGGCTTCCTATGCATTGTTACTTAGTAATCACAGTAACCCCAGAAGTGGAAATTGTTGCTATCTTAATTTTGCAGTTGAGAGAGTTAAGTGTAAAGAAGTTAAACAACCATCTTAAGGTCACTGAGGTCATTGCTGATAGAATTGGGACTTAAAGAAAGTTTGACTCCAGAGCTGTTTGTTTTTAATTACTCCAGCACACTGTCCATTGAATTATACCCTCTTCAGATTTTACCTGTTGGTCCTGTTCAGCCACATAGATTAAATCTAATCCTTTTCCCACAAAATGCCCTTTAAGTATTTGTTTAGAATGATCATATCCTCACAGATCTTTTCTTCTCCAGCCTTAATTTTTAAAAATTCTTTTACCTGTTGCCACTACAACTGTGAAGTAATTTTTCTCTGGTCTTCATCATACTGACTTGTTCTCTGGTTAGGCTCCTGTTTGGGAAACCAACTGACAGTCTTATGGCAGCTCCCTTGTAGGTAACTAACTGCTTTTCTCTTTCTGCTTCTAAGATTCTTTCTTTGTCCTTAACCTTTGGCATTTTCATTATGGTGTGTCTTGGTGTGTGCCTCTTTGGATTGATCTTGTTTGGGACTCTCTGTGCTTCCTGGACTTGTGTGTCTATTTCCATCACCAGGTAAGGAAATTTTTTCTGTCATTTTTTTAAATGGGTTTTTAAATTTCTTGTTCTCTCTCTTCTCCTTCCCCTATGAAGTGACTGTTGGTACTTTTGAAGTTGTCCCAGAAGCTCCTTAAACTTTTTGAATACTTTTTTCGCTGTTCAGATTGGATGTTTTTTGCTTCCTTATCTTCCAAATTGCTGATTTGATTTTCTATATCTATTCTACTGTTGATTTCCTGTCATGCATTCTTCATTTCACTCATTGTATTAATCATTTCTGTTTTTTATAATGTTTTCTAGTTGTTTTTATGTTTCCTATCTCTTTGTTGAAGTTCTCAGTAAGTTCATCTACTCTTCTCCTAAGTTTACTGAGCACACTTTAAACCAGTGTTTTGAGCTCTGCATCTGGTAGATTGCTTGTCTCTATTTTGTTAGTTCTTTTTCTGGTGTTTTATTTTGTTATTCCATTTGAGACATGCTTCTTTGTCTTCTCATTTTGGCTCTCTCCCTATGTTTGTTTCTATGTGTTATGTAGAGCTGCTCCATCTCTCTGTCTTTGTCTTATACAGTAGGTGTTTTTTAAGGCCCAGTGGTGCATCCTCCCTAGTCACCCAGATGGGGCATTCCACGTTTGCCCTCTCTGTGCACTGTGTACACACTCCTGTTGTAGTTCAGCCTTGATTGCTATTGGCATCTCAATGGGAGGGATGTGCCCCCAGGCAAGCTGGCTGTGAGAACTGGCTATAATGACTATGGAGGAGCTGTTATGCAGGAACTGACCCCACAGAACAAGAATCGCTTCAGCCAGGCCCCGGTTCCCACTGAGTTCACTCCTTGATGGTGGTTGGGTATTACTCTGGCATGGTTTGAAGCTGTCCCTCAGGTGCACTGTTTCTGTGGCCTCCCAGGAGGTGAAGGCCAAAGTCAGCTGCCTGTTCTCTGCCTGGGACCACCTGACATGAGCTACAAAGCAATCTGAAGATGGCTGCTACTTGAGCTGGCCTTGGAAATGCCTGAGAGAGGCCAAGCTGAAAACCAAGACTAGCCGCCACTAGTACCAGGCCTTGGAACCACTAAGCAAGAGGTACAGAGCACACCGAGGCCAGATGATGCCTGCCTGAGGGATTTTAGGAAAGTCTGCAGCATGAGCTAAGACATGCCATTTGTATGGTAAGCCACTGGAAACAGCTGGGGTGGACCCACAAGTAGCGTTGGGGGTGTGTCTTGAGGAATCACCAGAGTGGGGCTAACAGCCTTAGCCAAGTTGATGAAGACTGGCTTTGTGGAGGGAGTGTTCAACAAAGAAACAATGGCCTGTGTCAGCACCTCTGCCTGGGAGAAAGCTGCCCCTCCAGCCCTTGCCCTGATGTCAGACAATTCAGTTCCTCTTCTCTGTCTCTGGCACCTTTTGAGTTTCTGCCCCAGTGCTCAGGCTCTGGGCGAGAGAGTCTGAGTAAGATCGTGCATGAGCCTTTAAGAGGAAAGCCTGGGACTCCAGCAAACTTCCTTATTTAGCCACAATCCTTATGGTTTCCACAGCCAGAAGTTATGGGTACTTAGTTTCTGGACACCGGAACCCTGGGCTGGGGTGTCTGGTATGGGGCTGAGGGCCCCTTGCTCCTCATGGGGGACCTCTGCAGCAGAGATAACCCTCCTGATTTTTAATTGCCACACTTAGGCATTGGACCAGCCCATTCCTCATCTCTGTTCCCCTTTCCTGTATCAAAGTGGCTTCTTTTTTATATCTTTACATGTAGGACTTCTGTTCAGCTAGATTCCAGGTGGTTTTGAATAATGGTTGCTCTATAGTTCAGCTGTACTTTTAGTGTGGTCATGGGAAGATGCAAGTATCCCATTTACCTATGTCACCATCTTGATCAGAAGCCCTATTTTATTATAATCTAAATTTAACTTCATTAGTATTAAATACACATTTTAACATATGAACATGTAGTATGAATAGCAGAAGACAAAAATCTTCTACATGTGTTAAGTGAAAATTTTTTTTTAGGTTATAGCATTTCGTAGTTTGCTGCTACTCAAAGAGATGGAGGGATTGAAAAATAAGGAAAAAGGACTCATGGACATGGACTACAGTGTGGTGATTGATGGGTGGAGAGGGTACAAGGGGTATAAATGGTAGTGGAAAACTACAATAAAAAAAGAAGTTTAGAAAATTGCAATGGGCCATAGCTGCTGTGGCTCAGTGGATCGAGTGCCGGCCTGTGAATCAAAGGATTGCCAGTTTGATTCCCAGTCTAGGGCACATGCCTGGGTTGCGGTGAGCCAGGTCCATAGTAGGGGGTGTGCAAGAGGCACCCACACATCAACGTTTCTTTCCCTCTCTTTCTACCTCCCCTCCCCTCTCTAAGATAAATAAATAAAATCTTTGTTAAAAAAGAAAATTGCAATGGATTTGCAAGCTAACAATTAAATGATTTATACTAAAACATCTTTAAAATTCTTTAGTTGAATGTTACTATAGTGTTGATCCTGTGTATTTGTGGTAAGTGATTCTGTTAAGAATCTTCTATAGCTAATCCCCTATTAAACTCTTAAGTAGCAATGCAAATTAGATAATAAGTTTACCCTTCTTAGTGAGCTTTCAGAGAAGGAATGAAATAAAAACAGATTATAATGCCTCTTTGCTTTTCCTGCTGAAGCTAGTCAGGATTATAAAAGTACTTGCATCTTTAAATACTTTAGTCTCTAGTCAAGGAAAGTCACTATGGTTCTGAGTGGAAAAATGGGACTTCACACTGCGAGTGTGTGATGAATTGCTGTTAAGGCAGCACTCACACAATTAATTGTGTATCTAAAACATATACAGTGAATGAACTTTGATTTGTGGCTTTAAATTATGAAGTCCAATTCCCTCCCTCAGGAGTAAGAAGTAATGGGCAGAAAACGAACACTTGTGATGCTCGTGATGTAGAGGAGTGAGAACAAGTCTCCGACTCCTTTTCTTACTAATCATGTATCTGGGGCTGATTTTCCTGGGCTGCTGGCTCGTGTGTAACGTTTTCCTTCCAGTGTTGTCTATGAAGTTAGTTGTGTGTCCAAATTCCTTTTAAGCACGGAAGAAGTACTTTTTGTCTCTGAGTGTTTCAACTTAATAGCCAACAGGACTCTTTCCAAGAATAGAAAGTCCTTAATATTGAAATTTTTAACTTCGAGAACTTATGATGGCTTTATCCATTACCTTACTTAATTCTTAATAACCTCATTTTACAAATGTGCAAACTGTACTTTTGAGAAGTAGAGTAACATGCTCGAGGTTGTAGGGTGAGGCCGCTTGTAGGGTGAGGCAGGTTTGTTTGAAGCTAGTGTTACTTTTTAACACTCTAAGATCTTAGATGCATTTAGTGGAGACTTATTGAATATCTACCACGTGCAAAGTGGTGTGTGAACCAGTTGCTATGGTTCAGATGAGTCAAAAATGAACACTGCTCTCCAGGGATTTCTAATCCAATGAGAAAGATAAGGTGAGTATATAAAGAATTCCAAGTGAGGAAGCAGATAAGGGCTAAATGAAAAGGTGTGGTCAAAGTATAGTGGGAGGATGGAGATTTTAATTTCCTGTTTGGAGAGATGAAGAAATCTTCTTAAGATAGCACTTAACCTGTAACTCCAAAGATTCGTACCCATGGGGAGGGGACATCTAGGCTTCTCAGGCCTAGTATGTACCTTGTCGTTAAAGTACTTCTTAGGGTAGTAATTGGTTTGCAAAGCTAAGTTGCATTTCCTCTTTAAACAGTAATGGAATGTTTGCTATTCTTTTGAGTATAATACTGAGACGAAAGTGCTTTATTTATTTGAGTATAAATAAAGCCATTACTTCAATCTAAATTTGTTCTTCAGGAAATAAAGTAAATCAATGTTAACTAAGTATGACCAGAACTACTCTACGATCACTGCTGCTAATCACACACATTTATTTAGTCCTTACTGTGTGTCAGGTAAGGTTCAAAGGCTTTATATTTTGTTTAATTTAAATTTTTTTGTTTTTATTGGTTTTATTTTTTTTCATTACCATTTAGTCCCCTTATACCCCTTCCCCCCAGCAATCACTACACTGTTGTCCATGTAAAGACTTTGCATTTTAATAGTCCATTTAATCCTTGCGCAATTTTAAGTAGTATGTACTATTAAGATATTATTACCTGCTGTGTTAGATAAGGTGCTATATCAAGACTAAAGCAGCAACAAAACCAGTGGGTTATATAAGATACCATTTTATTTCTTTCGCAACGGATCCTAGGTGAGTGATCCAGAACTGTCTTACAACTCTGCCATCCTCACACATGGCTTTCAGAGTCGCTCTGATAAGTCTCCATTTTTCCCTTGGTAGAAAGGGGGTAAGAAGAATCAAGAATAGGAGTATCCTCTCATAAGGATATTTGGAATTGTATATATCACTCTTATTCATATCTTACAGTTTCCTCGTGTGTTAGGTAGATCCCCTCTAATAAGTCCATGGCCTAATATCCAGCCCTGTGAATGTTACCCTATTAGGAAAAAGAGCCTTTGTAAGTATAATTAAATCAAGACTCTCGACTGAGATTATCTCAGATTACCAGACAGGCCCCAAATCCAATGACAAGTGTCTTTATCAGTGACAGAAGAGGAGAAGACACATGCTCTTAAGAGAGGCCATGTGAAGACAGAGACAAAACATGGAATTATGCTTCTGTAAGCCAAGGAATACGTAGCGCCATCAGAAGCTAGGCAAGAAGGAGGCAAGAGAGGATTCTCACCTAGAACCTTCAGAGGTAACATGGCCCTCAAGACACTTTGACTTTGGACCTCTGGCTTCCGGAACTATGAAAGAATAAATTTCTGTTGTTTTAAGCCACCAAGTTTGTGGTCATTTGTTATGGCAGCCATAGAAAACTGATGCCCACGGCTGTGTCCTGCTGCAGGGAGGCTGCAGAATGTGTTAGTGGGCTGGTCACGTGCTTGCCTGAAACTCGGGAACTTTGTTACCTAAAGGGAGAAGAGAGTGGGTATTGGGGGGAAGGGGTAATTTTTTTTGTCATATCTCATTTTGTGGATGAAAAATGTTAGGTACCAAGAAGTTAAGTAACTTGCCCCAAATCATACAACTAGAAAGAAGCTAACCTTTAATTGAAATCCAGACTCTTAACCACTAATTACCCTGCCTTAAAGCCCAGGGGATACAGAGAAGAGGACTGTAATTGGCTTGGGAATTCAGTGGAAGAATGGAGGTGAGGTGGAGCTATAGAAAATGGGCAGCTGTTATCCAGGTGGGAAGGAGGGGTCGAGGTGGAAGAGGCATTTCTGGCTGAGTCACAGAGGTGTGGAGTAGCATGACCCATTTATGGCTATGGTTTTTAAGAATGTTTAAAGTGGCCCTGGTTAGGTAGCTCAGTTGATTAGAGCATCACCCCAATTACACCAAGGTTGTGGGTTTGATCTCTGTTCAGGGCACATACAAGAAGTAACCAATGAATGCACAAATAAGTGTGGAACAACAAGTCAATATTTCTCTCTTTCCCTTTCCTTTCCTTCCTTTCTCTTTCTCAACTCAATAAATAAAAATGAAAAAAACCCAAGAAGGTTTGAAGCTTAAGAGAATGTGGAACATGGCAGAGATGAGCTTGGGGGATAGTCCAGGGCCTAATGGCCTTGTATGCAGTACTGAGGCTTTTGATTTTTATGTTAAAGATAGTGGAGATATATTAAAGGGTTTTAAGCATGGCCATAACATCAGCAGAAAGGAGAATTTGAAAGACTGTTCTCTTACCTGGAAAGGTTGAAAATGTAGGATGGGATATCAACCAAGAGACTGTTAAAATAGTTCAGAGCATTTGATAATGGATTAAGATAGTAGCCATAGATAGAGAGAAGGGGATGTGCTTAGGACCTGATGACTAATTGGATGTGGCAGTGGAGTAGGAAGTTGGGGTGAAGGAGAGAAGGTGTCCTAGGATTCTCCCAGGTTTCACATTAGTAGCATTTACTAAGCTATGGAATATAACAATCTAATCAATAGGGGTGGTAATTTTATCAGTTCTTTATTACCCTGTAACAAATCATCCCCAAAGTGAGCAGCTTCCTCAGCCTCCAACGATTTAGCTCATGAATCTATGGGTTCACTGGCTGACTCTTTTGTTCTGAGCTGGCTTGGCTGACCTCTACTGAATTCGCTCATGTATGTGTTGTCCTTTGACAGCTGGATGGTCTAGAATGGCTTCAGTCGCATATTTGCCTGTGGATAGGTTGTTGATGGGGGTGGCTGGGCCAGGTGTCTCATTGTCTGGGAGCCTAGGTGAGAGTCTTCACATAGGATTTTAGTGTTGTGAGAACAGCAAGAGAGGGCAAACTCCAGTGCTCAAGCACTATTCAGACCCCTGCTTGCATCACACCAACGTTCTATGGCTAAGTTCAGATTCAAAGAGTGAGAAGTGGACTCAGCCTTCTGACGCTGGGAAACTGTAGGTCACCTGCAGAAGGACATGCATACAGGGATTGGAATCTTTTGTGGCCATTTTGCAGTTTGCCACAGTAGTGAATTCGGTTCTGGCACCCATTCTGCCAAAACCAGAGGTGGAGAAGATCTATGGGATTGCTGGATATGTTAATCTAGAAGCTCCAGAGAAAAGTCTAGATGGAAAAGCAGATTTGAAATTTACTAGCATATGGATAGAATTAAAAGCTGTGAGGGTGAGAAGAAAAGAGTACCCTGAACAGATCCCTGGGAATGGCAAAGGTTAAATTGCCCAAAGAAAATGTAACAATTTCAAAAGTCACAATAAAGTACCACTGCAAAAATGGCTAAATTAAAAAAAATACCAACAATACCAAGTATTGGCAAGGGTGCAGACAAACTAGGTCTTTCCTACCTTTCTGATGGGTGTACAAAATGCTACAGCCTCTTCATAAAGTGTTTGGCAGCTTCTTATAAAGTTAAACACACACATACCATGTGCCCCCCCCCCATCTTACACTTAATTACCACAAGCACTGACAACTTAAGGTCACACAGAGGTCAGTACGTGAATGTTTACAGTGAAAACTGGAAACGATCAAAATCGCAACTAGTAAATGAACAAATAATACACACAATGGTATATCCATATAATGGAATGCTTCTCATTAATAAAAAGGAACAAACTACTGGTAAACCCAACACCACAAATGAATCTCACATGCATTATGCCAAGGGAAAGAAGCCCGTCTCAAAAAGCTACATGATGTATGACTCCATTTATATGCCATTCTGGAGAAGGCTAAGGGGAGGGAGGTTGCGGCCCTGGAGGTGTGAATTTATCCAACTCGACAAAGAATGGACTGGAGTGAGGAAAGTAACCCTGAGATGGTTCATTTAGTTGGCCCAGAAACACTCTGTAGATTTCACTGAAAAAAAAATGAGGCCTCCCCTCTGTGTTCTTCTGTGGCTTTTCTCACCTCTAAGGTTGGCTATGTGGAAAGATGGAGAAATGCCTTATTTGCCTCTCTGGGTCTTCATAGGAAAGTCCTTGGTGAGGTCTTTAGATGCAGCTGCCGTTTTAATTTTGGGGAAAAGAATAATCCTTATAATAGTACAACAAAGTACATTTGACTCACTTTTATAGGATGTTTGATCTAAAAGGCTTAGAGGGTTGGAGTATTTCTATGCTTATTAACTTTGTATTCCTTAGGAAAAGAACCCCAATTATTTTATTCCAGTGGAATTTCCTATAGGAAATGCTTTCTTTTTTATAATAAATGCATTCTTTTTTAATAATATGTGGTGAAAAGAATGGGCTGTTTGTAGATTTGTAACTATGGCTCACTAAAAAACTCTTCGGTGAATTAAATAGTAGCTATTTTAAATAAACTATTTTCCTTATCCTCTCTTGTCATGTATTAGGCACATTAAAAAGTCAAATCACTTCAGTTCTCACATACTCCATGCATAAGTAGTCTCTCCAGTGGGAGGGAGAGTGTCACACACATATTTGTTATTTTAAGTGGAAGTGTGTGTGAATTGAGATTGTACCTATATGGTTTATGGTAGAGGTGGGCCTTACTTGTTTTATTCTCTTCTGAGTTTTAAGTAAATTAATGAAAGTTATATTTTGTTTATGAAAGTATCTGTGTATTTCCATAAAGCTTACTAATCATTAACTTATTCAGGACACCACTAAAATAAAAGATTGATTTGTACACTGTGCATTCAAGTTCAGGTCAACTGCCTTTCCTTCCCAGGTGTTAATTTAGTGAGTGAGCAGTTTAAAGATCTTCTCTGATCAGGTGCCCTTGCTGACATTTTGTGGTTTTTAAGGTAAATACAGCAACTTCAGAATAAAGCAAACATTACTGGCAGGTGGCATTGTTTGTTTTACAAATACTTGGAAATAGTTTGGAAACTTTGTCTTTTAAAGGATAAGATAGGTAAAAAACTTAAAGCCCTCCAAAGAGAGACCCAGCCTCAGTTGGCAATGCACCGCTGACTCAACCTTGCTTGCCCGAGCCTTGCTTGCCACTTTTTAGCTGGTGACCCCTACAAAGAGAGATTTGTGCCCCGACAATGAAAGTGCTGGGCCCCCAGGAACTCACTGCTTACTAAGTCTTGGTACAGTACTTCTCTGTTGTTTTGCTATGTGACTGTGATTGAAGTGTGTGTGAATCTTCCACTGGACAAGTTAGAGGTACTTAAAGTTAAATTTCCAGAAGCTTCCAGGCCCGTGCAGAAATAGAAGACAATAAGCTCATCCAGAGAGTGTTGGAAGCATAGGTATACGCTAACAATGGGTTTTAAACTACATTTTCTGCCCTGGCTGGTGTAGCTCAGTGGATTGAGCTCAGGCCTGTGAACCAAAGGGTTACTGGTTTGATTCCCAGTCAGGGCCCATGGCTGCGTTGTGGGCCAGATCCCCAGTTGGGGGTGCGTGAGGGGCAACCACACACTGATGTTTCCCTCCCTCTCTTTCTCCTTCCCTCCCCCTCTCTCTAAAAAATAAATAAAGAAAATCTTAAAAAAATAAACTAGCATTTTCTAAACAACAGCAGCTTCAGCTCTGTTTAGAAATAGGATGGAGGAATAAGTCCGTCTGGTTCTACTTCATGCACTGTGCGAAGCACAAGTACAGCTGTAGTTGTTGTAGAAAGTTTCGCAGTTATGCAGCTCATAGTCTGATCATATCTGCGTAATTAAATACTCCAATGTGGGTAAATATTGAAGGAGAGGAGTTAAAGTTAATTGTGGGCTTAGGGTAGGAGTTGGTTTCAGTAATGTTATATAAAGAAAAAAATTCAATACCCAAATATCATGTTTAAAAAAAACAGTGTGAGTATCCAGTGGACAAATGTAAAAACAAAGCAAAAAGCAACTGATTGAATGTAACTAATGTTTTGGCTTCATAACAGTGGATGTCCTTTAATTCATGTTTCTTTCTCTGCCTTGTTTTCTTCGTTAATAAAATTAAAGGTAGTATGTGCACTGACTGGCGTAAGCCCGGAGGACAAGAGATGGGTAGCAGTATGCTACAGGCTTCTTTGGATATTCTGTCTGTTCCTTTCTTGCCCTCCTAAATAAAATTTATTCATCCAACAGCCTGGAATCCAAAGTTTCATCACTTAAATAGCTTAGACGATAAATAGCCTAGAAACCCTGACCCAAATATTTGGTTCTTGGAAACTGATGGCCACTTTTTGCAGAGAAAGCAAAGGAAAATAAGAAGTACTTGTTACATGTGCCGTGAGTCATGCTGTTATGGTGCATAGCAACCAGGCACCCCGAAGACAGTCTCCCCGAGACTGCCCCAGGCCATGAAGGGGGTCAGTGCAAAGTGTGGACTGGGTGACACATGAAGTCATAGGACAGAGGCCAAGATGTGGGTCCTCAAGGTCTTTTTGGGAAGGTCTGCAAGATCCAGCTGTTTTCACAATGATATGAAGACATGACCTGCCTTTTCCACTTTTATTCTTTCTTAAGTGTACGGTGGAGTTTTCCAGATGGCGTCATGTCTCTGTTGGCCAAAGAAACATATGCTTATGTCCTATTGTGCTGTGAAGTTCTCAGCTTTAGTTTGTCATACAGTAAATGCAGAGAAAAATAGCCCAGAAAACAAAATCTCTTTGGGGTCTGCAATAATTTTTAAGTGTGTAAAGTAATCCTGAGATCAAGCAGTTTGAGAGATGCTTGCTAGAGGCACAGGCAGGTAGCAAGGGTCAGGCATAAGCTATGGGAAAAGGCAGGTGTGAAAAGCAATGGATAGGCAAGGGACAGGCAAGAGTGGTAGTCAGGGAAAGTAGAAATCAAGAAGCCAGCCTGTCTACCAAAGACACAGGACAGAATGTGGGAACAGGAACAATAGTTATTTTCCGAGTGTTTTTCAAGGATCAGCTTTGTATCTCTTGTACTGTGTCAACAGCAGGATAGGCCTTTAGTGAATATAAGTGAATGATTGAGTTGATAAGTATAAAGACTGTAGAACCAAATATGAGTTGTGATGAGAAATGTGAGTTGTGATGCTCACCACAGTATTACTTATAATGGAGAAAATTAAATATGCAAAAGTAGGAAAAAGATTTGTATGTCCTGATGTGTCCTAAGTGGGTATTTAATATTTTCAAGCAATATTTAATGACATGAGAAAAGGTGGGGCCCTAGCCTGGTGGCTCAGCTGGTTGGAACATTGTCTTATACTCCAAGAGGGTGCTGGTCCCCTCCCTGGTCTGGGTGCACATGGGAGGCAACCATCCATGTTTCTCTCTCACATCAGGGTCTCTCTCTCTCTCAAATCAATAAACATATCTTTGAGTGAGAACTAAAAAAAGGAAAGAAAATGTGGGAAAAACCCTTTATGTGAAACTGTAGGTATAGGGTGGGGCAAAAGTAGGTCTACAGTTGTTTGTATGGAAAGTAATATAATAATTAATAAATAATAACACAAGAATAAACTGTTTCACATACTCACAACTGTAAACCTACTTTGCCCCTTCCTGTACAATCCATTTCCAATGATCTAAAACATATATGTATGTACAAGTGTGTATTTTGGCAAATGTATCTGCTTCTCTAAGGATATACACTAAGATGATAACCTCGGCTAACCTTGGGGCATGAACAGAGGTGGGACTTTTATGTTCTTCATGTGTTTTTAGATTTTTCTATTTTTTTAAAAAAATTATTTATTTATTTATTTATTTTTAATTTTAATCATTGTTCAAGTACAGTTTTCTCCCTTTTACTCCCATTCCAGCCCACCCACCCATCCCTCCCCACTTCCCTCCCATTACCACCCTCCCCCTAGTTTTTGTCCATGTGTCCTTTAAATTTGTTCCTGTAAACCCTTCCCATTCTCCCCTGAAATTCCCTCTTCTCTCCCCTCTGATTGCTGTCAGCCTGTCCTCTATTTCAGTGTCTTTGGTTATATTTTGCTTGTTTCTTTGTTTTGTTGATTAGGTTCCTGTTAAAGGTGAGATGATATGGCATTTGTCTTTCACTGCCTGGCTTATTTCACTTAGCATAATGCTTTCCAGCTCCATCCAAGCTGTTGCAAAGGGTAGGAGCTCTTTCTTTCTTTCTGCTGCATAGAATTCCATTGTGTAAATGTACCATAGTTTTTTGATCCATTCATTCACTGATGGGCATCTAGGTTGCTTCCAGCACCTAGCTATTGTAAATTGTGCTGCTATGAACATCGGGGTGCAAATATTCTTTTGTATTGGTGTTTCAGTGTTCTTAGGATATAGTCCCAGCAGTGGAATTGCTGGGTCAAAAGGCAGATCCATTTTTAGTTTTCTGAGGAAGTTCCATACTGTTTTCCATAGTGGTTGTACCAGTCTGCAGTCCCACCAACAGTGCACTAGGGTTCCCTTTTCTCCACAACCTCTCCAACACTTGTTGTTTGTTGCTTTGTTTATGATGGCCATTCTGACTGGTGTGAAGTGGTATCTCATTGTGGTTTTAATTTTCATCTCTCTGATAGCTAGCGATATTGAACATCGTTTCATGTGTCTTTGGATCCTCTGTATGTCCTCCTTGGAGAAGTGTCTATTCAAGTCCTTTGGCCACTTTTTAATTGGATTCCTTGTCTTCTTAGAGTGCAGTCGTGTAAGTTCTTTATATATTTTGGAGATTAAACCCTTGTCTGAGGTATCATTGGCAAGTATGTTTTCCCATACAGTTGGTTCTCTTTTTATTTTGATAGTGTTTTCTTTAGCTTTGCAGAAGCTTTTTATTTTGATGAGGTCCTATTTGTTTATTCTTTCCTTTATGTCCCTTGCTCTAGGGGACATGTGAGTAAAAAAGTTTCTGCGTGAAATATCTGAGATTTTCCTACCTATGTTCTCCTCTAGGACTTTAATGGTGTCACTGTTTATATTTAAGACTTTTATCCACCTTGAATTTATTTTTGTATAAGGTGTAAGTTGATGCTCTAGTTTCATTTTTTTGCATGTAGCTGTCCAGTTCTCCCAACACCATTTGTTGAAGAGGCTATTTCCACTCCATTTCATGTTGCTGCACCCTTTGTCAAATACTAATTGACCATAGAGACTTGAGTTTATTTCTGGCCTCTCTGTTCTGTTCCATTGGTCCATGTGCCTGTTTTTATGCCAGTACCAGGCTGTTTTGATTACAGTGGACTTGTAGTATAGTTTAGTGTCAGGTATTGTGATCCCTCCTACTTTACTCTTCTTTCTCAAAATTGCAGATTTTTCTATTTTTTTCAGTGATCACAAACCCCAAGTTTTTCACACACATACACACACTTTTCTTTTTGCCATGAGAAAGACATTTGGGTTGTGTCATATTGGGATAGCTTTGGTTCCCAGCTCATACTTTTTAAAATATTTCCTCACTGCCTGTGTGAAGCGACCCTGAAGGTCCGTAGGCAGCAGAGGCAGGCGTGAATTGCAGGCAGCCACAGTTGTCCTTTACCATGGAAGACATGAATTCAAGAACCCACTTTAATTTGTATGGCAGTATCTAAGGCTCTATGGGAAAATCTTTAACAAGTTACATACTTGGGAAGGAGGCCTGGCTGCTGCAGGGTATCAAGGAAAGGACCAGAAAGTTTGGAGCAGTGAGAACAGGAAAGTGAAGAAGGAGTGACTGCCCAGAGGATCTGCAGCTTTGCCTGCTCTTTGACCTTTGGGAGGGATAAGACCTGGGCCTAGCGGTCCAGCTGGTTGCAGCGCTGTTCTGCACGCCAGAGAGGCTGCGGTCAGCGTGCGTACTGATCCAGTCATTCTCTCTCATATTGATGTTTCTCTCTCTCCCTCCTGCTTCCTCTCTCTCAAAAATTAGTAAACATGTCCTACGGTAAAGATTAAAAAAAATACATGGGCTGATAACAGGAGGGAAATATTAATACATAAAAATATATATTATACCTTATACACTCACACATACATACATACTGCTGGCTAAGTTTTTAGTGGTTTGAATTTTCTAGTGCTGTGGAACATATATTTGCAGAAACATGGGTTTTAGCTGTCTTTCCCATAATTGCTAAAAAGGAAAATTATAAAAATATTCAACAGTTTAGAAATGCTTAAGTGAGTCATAAACTATCAATGTCATTAAAAAGAAACATGCGCACTTTTCCATTACAGGGGTATCCATTTCCCTACTAAAGTATCCGTTCTAGAAAGGCAGAAAATATAACTGTTGTGTTCACGTCTTCATCCCCAGCAAATATAGGGCTTGGGTACACTAACTGTCGAATCAGTGAGTGTGGAATGTTTTTCATTATGCTCTTCTGTGTATTTGAAGTAGTTCATAATGAAGAAAAATGAAAAACAAAAGAATTCACCTACCCTCATTGCTACTGTGTAATATTTTGCTTATTAATAAGGATTCAAAGAGGATCTTTTGTTTTATATTTTGAAGTATTTTCCTTTAAATTTGTTAGTATGATGGAAATAGTAAGAGCAACACATACTTTTTGCCCTTCTACAATATTGGGAGCTGCAACGTCATACAGATGCCACTTTGTTCAAAGTGTCACAGTCCACAATCCCTGACTCAGGATCCACTGTCACTCCAGCTGTGGGGAGGGCAGATGAGGTGTCAGGATTATTTCACAGATGAAGCCAAACATCCGCAGGTAAGAAAGGAAGAGGGGAAAGGTGACCGCTCCTCTTACTTGGTAAATACCACTTGTTGGAGGAGGAGAAAGGGGAGAGGAAAAGACAGAAGCTGCCCATATCGGGTCAGCAGTAGCTTCCTCCTGTTTGTCCACATTTCTCCACAGTTTGGGCTCTGCCGTCTCCAAGGGCTAAGACCTGGGGACTTGTCCAAGGCCTTCTGTTCATTCCATTTATCTCAGGGTTTAGTAGATTTATATTCTGCCATTTTTCATTTAATTTTATATTATAAGTAATTTCCTTCATGGCCACAAATTTATTATATTTATTATTTACCCTTTAAACTCACTATGGCCTTCCTTAAAAAACCTTTTATTGTGAAATAAAGTATATATTCAAGGATAGAATGAACATAGATGCATGTGTATAGATATGTATGTGAGAGTATGAGACTACAAACAATGTAGTTACTAATGGGACAGAGCCCGAAAGCTTTAAAAAAAAATAGTCATTATTATTTTTAGAGCAATTTTAGCTCCACAGCAAAATTAAGCACATGGTACAGAGAGGTCCCATAGACCACCAGCTCCCATGAATACACAGCCTCCTCTTTATCAGCATTTCTCTGTAGAGTGGTGCATTTGTTATGATTGGGGAAACTACACAGGCACATCATTATCACTCCGGTCCACAGTTCACACGAGGTTTCATGCTTGCTCTTGGACATTCTGTGGCATTGGACAAATGTACGATGACGTGTATCCAGTATTGTACTATCACAAAAGGCAGTTTCACTGCCCTAAAAATCCTCTGTGCTGTCTATCCATCTTGGTTGCTTCTGAATTTTTTTGGGGGGGGGGGCCTTTCAACTATTTTATATTTATCATACACACACCACCAACAGCCATCATTTTCACTTTATAAATGAGAAGTTCAAGTCAGGTAACAGACCAAGGCCTCTAAGCGCTGGTGCTAACTCTTGCATACTTTCTTTCTCAGGGAAGTTGGCAGAGGAGCCCAGGCCCTCACACCCTTAACTCCTAGAACCTGCAGGTTTCTGACACACAGGTAGAGGTGCCAAGAACGGACACCCAGACTAGAAGACAAAAGCACTTGTGAACATTTAACGATTTCCCGTCCATGTGGCTTCAAGCTACCAGCACACAAGCCCCACCAACACTCTTAATCTTCTCCTCAGCTCTTCTGCTGAAGAATTTGGCCTTCACAATGACAGGCTGCTTTGGGAGCTTTCCCTTCCCCAGAACTTTGTAGTAGACTGATCACACCACATCAATGATGGGAGCGGCTCCTGTCTTGTTTTTGGCAGCATTGACCCGCATCTGCTCATTGACCAAGGTCCACAGTTTATCCAGGTTGACAGTGGGGCAGAAGCTCTGGTTCCTCTTTAAGTGGTAGTGCCTCATACCAACTTTCCCAAAGTGACCTGGGTGATATTTGTCGAAGTTGATCCTGTGATGATGCAAGCCACCAGCATTACCTTGGCCTCCCGGGTGCTTCCTGTGCTTACCTATGCGGCCGTGGCCGTGGCTCACGTGGCCCCGAAGTTTCCAGGTCTTCCTCAGTCTGGATGGCATGTTGGCAGCCGAGATGCAAAAGCTGCTTCTGAATTTTTAAATTATGAGTAAAGTGGCTAGAGAGATCAGCGTCCAGGCTTTGTGTGGGATAAGTTTCATACGGGCTGTGTGATTGCTGCATCAGATGTTGACAGTATGCTTACTTTTGTAAGAAGCCACCAAGTTGTGTTTCAGAATGGGTATATTGTTTTGCATTCTCAACATTAGTGACTGAGAACTCCTGATGCTCAACCTCCTTGCCAGCGTTTGATGTTGTTAGTGTTTTGGCTTTGGGGCATTCTCATAGGTATGCAGTTGTGTCTTGTATTAATTTAGAATTTCCTAAAGGCATATGGTGTTGCACATCTTTTTACGTGGTTGTATGTGATCTATCTTCTCTCTGACATGTCTATTTAGATCTTTGCCTTGTTTTTACTTGGGTCATTTGTTTTCTTATAGTCAAGTTTTAAGAGTTGTTTGTATATTTTGGATAAGTCTTCATCAGCTATGTGTTTTGAAAATATTCTCAGTCTGTTGCCTGTGTTCTCATCCTTTTGACAGCGTCTTTGCAGAGCAGAAGTGTTTAATTTTCATGAAGTTCAGCATTTCAATCTTTCTTTTGTGGATTGTGCTTTTGGTATTGCATTGACAAAGACACTGCCATACCCTGGGTCACCTAGGCTTTCTCCTGTATTATCTTCTGTGAGCTTTCGTTTTGCATTTCCCATCTCAGTCTATGATCCATTTTGAGATAGTTTTTGTGAAGGGTATGAGGACTGTGTCTAGATTTATTTTTTTGCATATGGAAGTCCAGTTGTTCTGGCATCATTTGCTAAAAAGACATTCTTTTCTCCATTGTATTGTCTTTGCTCCTTTGTCAAAGAGCTGTTGACAGTAACTACTTGGGTGTATTTCTGGACTCGCTGTTCTGTCTCATGCATCTGTTTTTCTGTGCCCTCACTAATGCCACATTGTCTCAATCACAGCAGCCTTAAAATGAGTGTGAGATTGGGGAGCCCTTCTCTTTTTTGATTTGAACAAGTTTAGGTGGTCAGGGAAGATTGATACCAAAAATGTTCATATTTTGTACTGAAGAGGCTAGGTTTGAAGATTTGGCTTAAGGCATTTGGGCCAAGTGTGTGAACTAATTCTGAATCTGTAATCAAGAAGAACTCTCCACCCAGACACAGGCTGTGTTCAGATACTCAGGTAAGCCTCTTCACTTCTCTGTGTAAGGGCTGTGTGAGCGAAAGGATAGAAAAATGCCATGGTTTCAGTGTCCGAGTTCCTAGCACCAGAAAGAGGCAGTGGAAATGGGTAAGAAATTACCTACAGATAGTACTGTTAAAAAAATATGAATGCCTACCAACCAGCTTCAGACATAGACTTACAAGTACCTAAGAAGTCCCTTTTGTGCTCCTAAATAATTGTATCTCCTTTCTTCCCTCACCAAGGTTACTATTATCCAGACCTTTACGTTAATCATTCCATTTCTTTTCTTTAGCTTTGTTACTTATCACATATATATTCTTATGTATCTCTAAATTACATGTACATGTCTGATTGTTTTCTGGGTCCATGAACTTGGGTGGGAAAAACATTACATTTTTAATTGTGTTATCTTGGTTTCATGAGTTTCACTACTTTGCTGCCTTCAATTATGAATGCTGATAATAAGCCAGTATTCTGATAAATGGGCCAAGGGCTTCACCAGGTTACCAAAGGCTCTTGGCACTTTCCTGCCAGGGTGTGTTCCTAGGAGCAGCATTGCTGGGTCTTAGAGAACGTGTGTTTTTTACACTGTTATGGGGAAACCCTCAGAAGCTCCATTCCAGCCTTCCTCACCAGGATTGCCCATCTGCCACAGAACATAGACAGTAATGTGACTAACTCTTCAGTTCTTTAAAGGATGGTGCATAACCAGGCTATTCAACATGGGTAAGACTGAAGTTAATTCACTATACAGTGAATCCCTTAGGGCATTAGGGCTTACTTCCCTGGTGGAACCTAAGTGTTGCCACCCTGTTCCTGACTGGGAGCTTCTCTTTCTGGCACTGGGTGTAATGGAGTCAGACTGATTTGGGTTTTGACCCTGGCTCTGCCACTTCATATGTATGTGATTTTGAGGTTCTTTAATCCTGCTCCCTCTCTGTGTGCACACTGTAAAATCGTTGTGGGCGGAAATCAGGCTCTTCCACGGGATCACAAGGAAAGCATTGCAAGGACCCACACACCGGAGACTGTGGTGTGGCATGGTTTATTTGGGTAGAAATAGAAGCTACAACCCCTCACCCCCCTTCCCACCCCCAGTTTCCATTTCCCCATCTCTGTCCGTCCTGCCATGAAAAAAGTCCAGCTGTATCCTCAGCAAGGCCAAAGCAAAAGCCAGTGCAGAGTGTCTGTTTCACATTAAAGCTTAGTCCTTTGGAGTCCATGCAGTCTGCCGAGGGCCCTGGTAGCTGCTAGACCCTTGTGGGTGCACGCTTCCCTGCGAGAGATAATGCGTGGAGCAAGTGAAGGTGAGAGAGAGGGGGATTCTTTGTTCCTCTGGGGTTATAACCAGGATCTTGAGTTTGGGATGGGCAAGGTGTTTTTTTTAAATTGGGCAGTGAGCTTCCCAAGTTTTCACAGACTTTGGATTGGTTCACAGCCCCTGGTTAGACTGATAGGCCTCTATGGGCCCCCAGCACCTCCTCCTGCACCTCCCAACCATCAGGTACTGGAGGGGGGAAGGGAGGAGTGTTCGTCCCCTTGGCTGAGCAATGCTGTGGTCCCCTGGGGTGTGAAGCTGTAGCTTCCTGGTGAAGCAAACAGGCTCATGCCTCCAGTTTATTAAGGTAAATGTCTAATTCCCTTTGCTCTCCTTTCCTTTATTTATAACCTGTTAACTACAGACAGCAACACAATGATGGTGTTATGGACATCTTGGCGTTATTTGAAAATTAAATAAAATATTTTGTGTGAAGTAACTGGCACATCTATTGGCGCAAAGTAGGGTCACTAACAGTTGTTTTTTTTTCTAACCACCATTCCCTAGATTATTAATAATCAGAGACATGGATATTAAGATAGAGTTAAATTTTCCTTCTTTCCTTCTGTCCTTCCTTGACATGCTGAGACTTGTTTTTAATTTCATCTTTATTATTCCAGTACGATCGTATTTGATTTTGGTGACCTCCATATTGCTGTGACGTTCTGTAGGCTGGACTTGGCTCAGGCTTAGTGGCAGAGTTAACACCAGTCACTGGCAGCTGTAGAGAAGATGACGCGTTCTGGGCTTGCCGACTGCTCTTTCAGTGTCTCAGTGCCCCGTCCTTCGGTCTGCGCCACCACCTCTAACTAATCTTCAGTCTTTGAAGGAATCTTTCTCGTCTTTCACTAGGCAGTTTCTGTGTGCCAGCTCAAAGTCTTAGTAATTTTGTATTTAATTTCTCTGGATTTGCTTGGTGTTTGCAAAGCTAGTGTAATTTCCCTAGATAAGATATAATTTACAACCGAATGACACCTCACAATTTAAATAGCAGCTGTGAAGGGCAGGCAAAGCATTACAAGCTGCTCTTTCTGTTCCTCTGCACAAGAGCTATGCTGTGATGAAATGAATAATGTTTTTTAGGTGGTACCTGGGTTTGCTACTGTGGTTTGACTTACATGGACAAACAGAAAAAAACTCATTTGAATTCATTTTCAAATGCAGCACAATTCTCCTGTGAGAGCTTTTAGAAAGAATAGCTGTCTTGTTACTAAGAGAAGGAAATTCTTGCTGTTTCTTTCTGTTTGTTCCTATAATGGCCCATCATCTACTTTTGGGGGGGGGGAGTTTCTTTAGAAAGGTGAGAAGTTATATGCATCGTTCATTTCTAAAGTACTTATTGAACACTTTTTATATGTTAGGTACTTAAAATTTAAAAAAAATTTCCCAGCTTTGTTGATAAAATTGTATGTATTCAACATGTGCAGTTCAAGGATCTGACACAGGAATGTGGAGACTGCATTGTAAACAGGACAGATTCTGTCCTCCGGGAGCAGATGGCCTGCCCTGCTCAGAGGTTGTTTAAGTTTGGCCTCGAGCTCAGCCGTGGAGGACACCGTGGGTGCAGGGATGACTGTGGTTCATAGATGGTGAATAGCCTGTTGTTTGAAAAACCTTAGGTTTTATAAATGTTTCCTTTGATATTCCCCTTGGCATTTAATAAGACAGTTTAAAATAAAATGCTGCTTAATTTCATTTGAGCTGAGGAGAGTACAGAAAATCTCTCTTCCCATCCCTGTGCCAGTTCAGAGGGAGGAGCTCTAGACTGTTGAGGGAGGGGCACGTGGGTTGCAGCAGGTAAAACACCCACAGTGGAAACTGAAACTCAGTGGGATAGTCAGGCTGCCGGATCAGCCCCTTGTTATACCGGGAGCTCTCCTTTACAGACCAGCATCTGGTCTGTGAAGGTTTGGGCATCTTTTTTCCTGATGAGAGACTTTATACACTGGATTTGTGTCTTAATTAGAAACATTACAAAGTTGAAATATTTCAGATCCATTACGCAAGAAGGACTATGTTTATAGTTAAAAGCTAGGGTTAAGAAAGGGAATCCTTTTGTTCCTCAGCAAGAGTCATTGATTTAACAAAAGTGATCAGTTGTCCTGCAAAAACAATCAACAAACACGCAAAGAGGGGAAGAAACTAACATTAACAATCATCTGTTATGGACGAGGCAATATTTGGTTATTTCTAAATTTTCACATTCAACTAATCTTTTAACAATGAGGAGACAATGTCTGTTAAATGAGTACTTAAATACACTTTTATGTGCTATGTACGTCTCATTAATGAAGAAAGAAGATTGGAAGTGGGGGGTGGGGAGGACTGGCACAGGTGGGGAGAGAGGAAGAGAAGGAGACCTCAGAGACAGAGATGGGAGAGAGAGCCAGGTGGGGGAAAGGGGCCGGGAGGAGAGGTAGACTATTTTTTTTTTTAAAAGAAATGTAGTACTTTTTTAAAGATTTTATTTATTTATTTTTAGGGAGGCAAGGGAGGGAGAGAGAGAGAGAGAGAGAGAGGGACATCAATGTGCGGTTGCTGGGGGTTATGGCCTGCAACCCAGGAATGTACCCTGCCTGGGAATGGAACCTGGGACACTTTGGTTCCCAGCCCGTGCTCAATCCACTGAGCTATGCCAGCCAGGTGAGAGGCAGACTATTAATTTGGGCAGTTTTCTTTGGGATCAAATTGTAGTTACAATAATTGCCCTTTGGAATTCTAATTAATGTGTAAATAATTATTCTGAACACTTCTGAAGATAGATTTATTTATTTATTTATTTTGAGAAAGAGAGAATGGAAAGGAGTGTGACAGAGAGGGAGAGAAACAGCAAACATCGGATGAGAAAGTACCCATCTTCCACATCCCCAAGAGGTATATTTCTAAGGACCCTGCCTAAAGAATGGCCACAACATGGGGTCCTTTATAACAGTACAATAAAATTAAACAGATATCAGTTTGGATCAGATGGTCAGAGAAAGAATCACACTTGAGTCAAACGTTCTCAGGTCCTCAAAAAGTTGTGTTTATATGAAAAGTACCTATGGATGGTCCCTGACTTGTGGTGGTCTGACTTACGATTTTTTGACTTTAGGATAGTGCAAAAGCTATACACATTCAGCAGAAACCGTGCTTCGAATTTTGAGTTTGGTTTTGCCCTGGGCTAGCGATGTTTGCTTTGACACTCTGGTGATACCAGGAGGTATCAGGCAGCCCCAGCTGCCAGTCAGCCACAGGATCAGGAGGGCAAATAACTGATACTCCACAGGGTAATTTTAAATGCCTTTTCAACCTACAGTAGTTTCAGTGGAGGGTGGGTTTCTCTGAATGTAACTCTGTCATAAGTTGAGGAGCGTCTGTAGTCATCATCTCAGTGGAGGATGTAATAGGAGAAACAGCCTTAAACATTCTGAGGAATTTAGCATGAATAGACGAGAAGAGCTTTATCGTGAACAGAGGGCTGTTGAAGTTAAGATGAGTTGCGAAGATGTCTAAAATGCAATATTTAAAAGATTTAAAAAAGATTGTTTACTCATGAAACTTATTCTGCATATGCACTTTACCTCTCAAGACTATTACAATGAAGCACATTAACACTCTGAAGAGCAAACATCGTTTTGAATCAGGCAGCACCAAACTGAAAGTGGTTTGGTGTGTTCCAATGGCAGAAGCTAAAAGCAAAGTTCTTAAAGAGACAACATGGAAGCAAAGCCATTATTTGATTGGTTATAGGCTACTGAGGCCTTAGAGTCACCCCAGTCTAATGACACCTTGCTTAATTAATTTAACAAGACTGTAAACACATTGCTCTACAATTCTGTGAGAGTCTACATGTGGTAAAAATGATTTTATGTCTGGGTTTAAAATCATGTTTTTCTATAGTGTTGGGCTAGGACCTCTATAACTTCTAGTATAAGATGACGCTTTTGACATTTCAAGCACGGTTGATTTGAGTTGATGGGAGTTTATTGTTGGGACACAGGGATGTGAGGGAGGGCTTGAATCAGTCTCAGCCACCAGCACGCTCTGGCTACAACACTGGCTCTGGCCGTCTGAGGTTAGTCCTGGCGCTGCCACGGTGACTGCAGGGACTCTCCCCTCAGAGTGCGCGTCTATTGCCGGGAATGGAGGGTGGTAGTCTTGCAACTGTTCTGATTATATGCCCCATCAGAAAAAAAAAAATAAGCATAATAGATATACATTTACTTACAAATTATACATATGTATTACTAGTGGGTTGGCCAAAAAGTTCATTTGGTCTTTTCCGTAAGATGGCTCTAGTAACGTTTAGTTGTCTTTAACTTCATTTGAAACAATTTTGTTAGATTGTATTGTGACAGCTGTCATATTAGCATGTATTAAAAAAAAACTTCATTGACATTGGCAAATTTTTGGGTAACTATTTTAATATTGAAGATGGAAGAAAATATGCAACATTTTTTGGCATATTATGCTTTCTTATTTCAAGAAAGGTAAAAATGCAACTGAAATGCAAAAGAGATTTGTGCAGTGTATGGAGAGGGTACTGTGACTGATCAAATATGTCAAAGTGGTTTGCAAAATTTCATGCTGGAAATTTCTTGCTGGATGGTGCTTCCGTGGTTGTGTGGACCAGCTAAAGTTGATAGTGATCAAATCAAGACATTAATTGAGAATGATCAACATTATGCCACTTGGGAGATAGCTGACATACTAAAAATATCTAAATCAATGAAGTTATTGGTGAAAATGAAAAATGTGTCTCTTATTTTATGTAAAAAACCACATGGACTTTTTGGGCCACCCGATATAATTCTGAATTTTATACATTATTGAATATGTACAAAAACAAATTTTTAATGAAAGTTAAAAGAAAGTATAATTTAGTTTTTAGCATGTTCTTCCACACCCTGCTACACTGGGCACTCCTTAGAATGGGCACACCTGCTTTGGAACGTATTGTCCTGTATTGTCCTGCTGTTTTTGCCATTATGATGGCTCAGCTGTTTTCGTTGCCAGGGCGATGTTAACTAGCTGCATGATCTTGGGCAGATGTCCTCATTTAATTTATCACTATTTGTGAGGTGTTGTGTATGTGTGTAGGAGGAGTAATTGTAGCTACCTCGCAGAATTGCTTTGGAGATTAAGTGCAACAAGATATCTGAAGATGTTAGCATAGTGTCTGAAATGTTAGCTGCTTTTCCTAAAGCCACGGGAGAGCTTCTCTCCATTCCACTTTATCTCACCTCCTCTGTTCACTCATACTGCCCACTTCCTTTTCTTCTGTCTTAGGATTTTTTTTTCCTGGTTTCATTCTGTGTGTTTTTACTGGCTTTCTTCCTAAGTCTCATATACTGAGAGAGGATCTGTTTGAACTAATGGGTTGTAATCATATGTTCCAATTTCCCTGGAACAATCCAGCTTTCGAGATGAGTATTGCCAGTGTAACTACAGTGGTTCATTTAACTTTTAGAGATGTTCTGGTTTGGAAGTAAAGGGCACGGTCACCTATGAATCAGTCACCACCAAACATAGAGGACCTCTGCGGGGGCAGGCCTCTTGAACGAAGGCTATCTCCTTGGCCTTGCATAGCCTAGAGCTGGTAATTTTCAGATGAAGGTGTTAATCTCTGGTTTACCCCAGCCGTTACCAGAAGAGAGGGGTCTGATAAGTTACTGTTTACAAGGAAATAATTAGGGCAGGGGTGAGTGTGGGGTGCTGTCAGAGAGATGTCTGGTGTTGAGGTAACTATGACGACATAGAACAATGTACTATATGGAAGGGCTGGGTGGTTGGAGTCTATAGCTGTGGTAACCATCTGCCCAGGTTGCAAAGTGCAAATCAAGAATTTATTGGGCATTGAACTTGGAAATCTAAATCTGTGACCTGAAGCTCAATATCATGGTGAATAATTTACAAATTTAGAAGAAGTTCTTTTAGTTTGGAATGGAATGTGCTACTTTATGTACTATGAACATTAATATTCATAATAGGAATTGAAAATAGGTCTTCTTGTTTTTCTCCTGGTTCTCTAGAAGGACCAAAATAGTTTTTTGTTGTTGTTGTTGTTCTCCTACTGGTTTACTGAAGACTGTTGCTCTTTGTCTTGTGAGGTTTTTCAGTTCTGGCTCCATGCTTTATACTTGTTGGCCACTCAGCAATATTAATTAGCAGATGTGAAGGTTTTTCTAACAGTGCTGGGGGGGGAAGCTCTCTGTAATTAGTAAATCGCTCTTCACTTTCAAGTGATTCATAGTGTTTAAAATTACCGATTGAGTCAGGGAATCTATAGAGACATCCGTCATAACAAAGGAAATTGTTTTTTTTTGGTATTTATTCCTACTTTCGTGACATTTATGGAAACTGATGACATAAGAAGCTAGCGGACAAGTTAACTTTTGCACTAAATGGGGTCTGTAGGCTGTTAGATCTGAAACAAACACGATATTTGGCTGTGATCTTCAGACCTGAAATATCACACTCCTGACAACATCCTTGAAAACAAGGGCCTCTCTTTCTTCTCCTAGAATCAAGGGCAGGTGGTGAATGTAGTGGGAAATACCAGTATTTCATTGTTTTCGAATTCAAAAGACTGAATCGTTTAGGGGATAGAATAACACCCCTAAGTCTCTTAGGAAGGAAACGATAATATAGGTTTGGGGCAGGGAAATTTTTTCTAGAATAAAGAATCTGTTGGAGAATACGGGAAAGATTAATGGATTAATGACATGGATAGGTGACTTGCTGGTGGAGACTCAAGAGGAAGTAAATAACTTTGCATTCAATGTAGAAGAATTTTTGAACCAGAAGCTGTTAAAAGCGGTGTTGGAAGAAATGGATCCAGTGGTCTGGAGACGGGATTGGAAGGGGAGAGAGGGGTTCTGGAGAGTCTGGCAAGGACAGGTACAGTTGTCCTGCTGAGAAGTGGTGAGTGATGAGCTTCAGAGGAAGTTTAGCAAGCGGAGAGTGGTGACTCTAAAACAGAACAAGAGACCTATTAGAAAGACCTTATGGAATTTGGTTAGACAAAACTTTACAATATTTGAATGAGTGGCATGAAGGAGAGAAATTGAAAGTGGGTTTGAACTATATGAAATTACCAGTAATTGCTTTTTAAATCTATGAAAGTGGTAGTTTTCTGTGGTTTCTTGTAATACATACCTACTGGAGATAGCTATTCTCAAAAACAGGTGATGTTATCAATGAGGAAGCAAGAATTGCAAGGGTAGCAGTACTAACAGTTAAGTGAGGACCAAGGTTTTAAGTGATGGAAAATATCTTCAGAGTCTCGTGCTGGGAGCAGAGTTAATTGTAGAACTGAGAACAAAATGAATGAATGAGTGAGTAAATAAATAAAAGCAAATTTCATGAATTATTTTTCTTTGAAATTTTAAACATGCACGTTTTTATGTACTAGCTGAAGGTTCAGATAAAACAGTATGGAATTTGAAACTGGGCTAAGTAGTGCTTAACCCATGCAGAGAAACTTTGGAAGACTGATTACCTCTTCAGGCAGTTTGGCCCTGACCAAAGCAATTGAGCAGTTTTGAATAATTTGGGTATTTAACAAGCAAGAGTATTCTTGTGAATTTGAAAGGGGATTGAAAGTATGCTTTTCCCACTTTTATAGTCATTCTTATGTAGCTACTAAGATAATTAGATTCAAGTTAATTAAGAAACCCAACAAAATAACACACACAATAACTGATAAGAGAACACTTGAGGTCTTTGGAGAAAAAGGCAGGTGTAGACAACAATGCACTCTTTTGAAATACCCAATTTTGCTGATCTACCTTGAAAAACCTCTGCTTTTCTCCATGAGGATCTTATAGGTGAGCACTGTGTAAATTAGTTCCAAATGGCCCAGCGGTGCCCCAGTGAAGACAGATAACAGGATTGCCAGGCTGGGTTTGTGATGCTCTGAGCAAACCGGGCACCACCGGGGTCTCTGGACAGCGTCTCCTACAGGCTGTTTTGACACAGATGAGTTACTAGACCAGCTCTCCTGAGTAGGACCAAGCAGCAGCTGAGGCAAGAAGTTTACATGTTTTAGAGTGGCAAATTGTCAGGTTGTTTCTGCTCATTTTCTATTCAAACTCACGTCCAGAGCTTCCTGAATACCACAGAAAACACTGGCCCTGTCTTCTCTGAGCTCAGTAAATGTGGGTCAGGGGGCGAACTAGAATGGGCTCATTCTCCAGGTTCCCTCCATTTGCATGCATATTTTATTGGGTCTTCAAAGAAGCTGCTCATGGACGCCATACAAGAACGTGTGTGTGCATGTGCGCGTGTGCGTAGAAATATTACATTTTGAGTTGTTTGTACTCGTTGGGGTATATAGCAAGAGATATTTCACATTTAATCCTGCTCTATCCTCCTGGCTAGGAACTCCTGGGTTACCCAAAAGAAGTTTAATTTGAACTCCCTCTGAATTTGAGGCAGTTGAGAGGGAAGTTGGGAAGGTAAGCAGCTCTGCCTAAAATAATTAAAGAACAACAAAAACAGTTTATAATCATTGTTGGAGAGTGGTAAGTATTGTAGGTGTTTGAGAAGGGGATTTTTGTGAGCAGATATAGTCAGGGAACACTTCTGGGAAGAATGACTTTCGTGTTTCAGAATTAATATCCATCATTACATTGGCAGTCATTGCATACATAGTATGCTAGTCTCTGTTCTGAGTAATGGGGCTAAAATTTGAGTTTTGCGTAAGAAACCATGTTGGTATATTTCTCTTCTTACAGGTGAGGGACAGCCACTTAAATGCTTTTTGGCAACTGCGTTCCACAAAACAACATTATGACCACCACAGTTTTTTCTTTCCCTTTCCAAAACTAGTGAATTCATAGTGTTTGCCTGGTTAGATTAGGGTGTGTTCCTACAGACTTCTGTACCTTTTGTCAGTGAGGATTCCATTGAGGAAATCCTCCTCTCTGGAGGCTGTGGTTCTGGGAAGAGGTCCCGGGGCGCTTCTTCAAGCAGTGTGAGTCAGCCAGCTCCGTAGCAATTGCCCCAACAAGCAGACAGTCCCACATGGCAGTGTGTGCCATCAAAAAGTAATCCGGTACCATGGACCAGATGGTTGTGAGTCTCCTGAATTTACAGCTCAAATAAACTTTTGTGTCTGTGGTGCAGAGGGTTGCTTTTGTCTTTGGCCTGGATCCAGTCACACAGAGTGGGAACATCACAATATGTCACAATATGTCATCATTAGAAGTGCAATCCAAACGGCTCCCACTTAGTGAAGTCACATCTGCTTCATGTCTGTTTGTTCAAGGATAAAAGGAAAGGGCCGGAGCGCCAGGCTTCTTTTAGGTTCCCACGTTTTCATCCAGCAGGCGCGGAGCTCAGAGGTCTGCTGTTCGTCACTCCTGGCCAACATCAAAGCCCCCCATTCTGGCAAGGCCCTCGCTAATCTGTGGGCGGGACAGGCCTCTTTGACCCTGGAGAACATTTATAACGTTGTGACCTGGGAAATCTTCCTCACCCTCGTGGAACATTTTATCTGAAAAAAGTGGCATCTACCATCATTTGCCTGGCTTTTAACAGAAAGCTTCTGACAATATAAATGAATAACATTTTCCTTGCAACAGCGTTTTCCTCCATACTCACATTTTCCTTATAAAAGATCACGGTAACCACTTTCTCAAAAAGGCCATGTAGATGGTAAAACAATCAAGAAACAAGAGCACTTTCCCTTTTGCTTTATTGTTTTCGTTTTACTTTTTAAGTGTATTACAAATAGGATCCAGTTAAATTGCAGGTTCTGTGCTATGTTTTATTATCTCTTGTTAACAGTCAAAGTAATCCATTCTTACGATAAAAAAAAATTCAGATTGTACCAAAGGTTGTGGAATTCTATTCAACATCCAGGAATTAATATGACAAATATTTATTCATGTGTGTGTATTTACTCCTTCAGGAAACCCTCACTGGGCACCTGCTAAGACCAGGCGTTAATCAGATGGTGGTGTGCTGTGAAGGAAAAGGAAGGAGAGTGACAAAGAGCACTGGCTGGAGAGGGGCCGCCTGTTTACACTGCCAGGGAGGGCCTCCCTGATTTTTGAGCGGAGGCCTGAGTAGGGGAGAGAGCCTGACTATGCAGAAACCTTGGAGGAAAGGAAAAGGCAAGGGGCACACCAGGGTCAAAGGCCCTGAAGTAGGTTGTACTGGATGAGTGTCCGAACTACCGAGCAGGGTGGGTGGTCAGGGCAGAGCTGGCGAGTGGCCTGGGGGTTGTAGCTGAGGAGGGGTTGGGGAGGAGGCCAGCTGCTGGAGGGTTTGAGCAGAGGCTGGTAGGACCTAACTTACCTTTAGCGCCCCATCCCTACCCTGGATGTGGAGAATCAACAGGCAGAGGGCCAGGGGCAGAAACAGGGAGATGCTATTGCTGTAGCCAGGGGAGAAATTATGGTGATTTGGATCAGGTCAGTGAGTTGGTAAGGAGTCAGGTTGTAGATATATTTCCACAGGAGAACCCACAGGGGTTTTATTGTTATTTTGAACATGCGATAACAAGCAATGGGAGTCAAAGATGGCTCTGGGGTTTTTAATCCAGGCAACTAGAGAGGTGAGATTGCTTCCCTGAGCGCATGCTGTGTGCCAGACACTGTTCTGTGGGGTGGACATGGTCACAGTGTTATGAATTTCAGCAGTTACAAAATCGTCACAGGATGTAAAGTGCAGTGTAGGAAACATAGTTAGTAATATTGTAGTATCTGTGGATGGTGCCCGGCAAGGCACTGGAAGTATTAGGGAGAATACTGTGATTGTCTAATCACTGTGCTGCCCACCCAAAACTAATACAAAGTAATATTGAATGTAAGTTGTAATCGGAGAGTAAAATAAAAAATAAGGTGATCAGAGGAAGAAAAACATTGTAAATACTCTTTTTAAATTTAAGGTTTTTATTGCAATAATTTAAGGAATATAATTCATATTCCTTAAAATTCACCCTTCAAAGTGCATAATGCAGTAGGGTTTTCATGTATTTGAAGGTTTTGTGACCATCACCACTCTTTAACTCCAGAACTTGTTCATCACCCCAAAGTGATCCTGCCATTAGAAGCCACTTCTGGTTCCCCTCCTCTTTCTACCGCTGGCAACCACTAATCCACTTTCTACCCGTGTGGGTTTATCTGTCCTGGATGTTTCATATAAATGGAAACACACAGCAAGCCTTTTATGTGACTGGCTTCTGTCACTTAGCATAATGTTTTTAAGATTTATCCATGTCATACCATGCATTAGTACACCTTTACTTTTTTTGGCTGAATTATTTTCCATTGTGTTGGATACCATATTTATTATTTATCCTCAGTTGATAGAAGTTTGGCTTGTTTCTAAGTTTTGGCCATTATGAGTAAGGTCATATATGTTCCTTATAGGATGTGTGTTTCATGGACGTATGTTTTTAATTCTCTTGGCTATATAGCTAGGCATGAAAACTACGTATTATTTTGTGGCTGGTTTCTTCTGTTCAACATAATGTCTGTGTAATTCATTGATGGTGTATGTAGCAGTGTTTCATTCTTTTTCACTACTTTTAGGATTCCATTCTATGACCATGTCACAGTTTATGCCTTCCCTGACGGATGGACAGTTTGGAGTTATGAGGAGTAATACTGCGTTGAACGTTCTGTATGTGCCTTTTGCTGTGCATAAGCCCTCACTTCTCTTGGGCATGCGCGCAGGAGTGGGCCTGCCGTGTCATTCCACCTCTTCATCTGCCGCTCCACGTTGTGCAGACACGCTTGTTCACGTTGGCGCGGGGCACTCCCTTGGTTCCCTGCAGACCTGCTCCCGGAGCTCCTCACTGCCCAGGCGAGCATTTAGGAACGAACAACTCTTCTTTCTGTTCCTTTTAAAGCAGCTGGGACCGGTCCTCTCCTTCCTTATGTACTTTTTCTTCTGCTCATTAGCATAGCAGAGTTTGACTAGTGGCTGCCTACGAATCACTGTGTTTGTATAGTTACAGGCTTGAGCGCCTAAAACAGTTAGCCTGGTCCATTCCCTTATAGTAGGGTCTTACAGGATTCTGAGGGGTCTAGATGCTTCTCAGAATCTGATAAAAGCTTATAGGTCGACTGATAGAAAATGCACCTGTGAACACACACACACACACACACACACACACACACAGAATTTTTCTAACACTTTTTACAGGATTTGTAGACCTCTATAAATCCCATCCAGTTGTGGGTTCATGGTTTCCAGATTAAGAACTTTTTCTATTTTGTAATGCCTTAAAAAAATCAATACTCTTCAGTCTTTCCTGACTCTTTAAGATCTTCTCTTCCAAGCTGTCCCTGTCAGCTGATGTAGACATGTGAACAACTGTATATGCATAGATATAATACTGGCTAATACAGAGATCCTGGCCAAGTTGGCAAAAGAGGGAAGAATTACTAGCACTTGGAAAAGTCATTGTAATTATTGTGGACTCCTCATTGTTTTCAGTTCTGCTAGCATTTGAGAATTTTTCTGATTGCATTTTCATGACTTCTGTGAAACTGTCTTAGTAGAGAGGAAAAGGGATTACAGTTGAGCTGGGCCCTCCCAGGCTGAGACGCCACGCCTTGGCTGCAGGGACAGCTGGCACCTGAGTGGGAGTTGCACACCTGCGTCGTCTCCCTCCCTCACCAGGAGCCTCACCCTCCTCAGCCCCGTTCAGCTTCCTGTCTCCCATTTTCTTCATGGGTGAATTATGGGTGCTGTGCCATCGTTGAGTTAGGGCATGTGTGGACTAAATGAAGTAGACAATTAAACAGTCCATAATAAATGAGATCTTTTTCTTAGATAAATGAAATTTTTTTGTTTAAAATTTTTGGGTTTAAAACTTTTATAAAAATAATGAAAAATACAAAATGGAAGTAATTTCCCCTCTTCTGCGATGCGCATTTCCATTCCTCTGGGACAACCACTATTGAGGGTTTATGTTCCCAGAATTTGTATCGAGCATTGAAAAACATGGTATAGATTTGCAACACTGCTTCTGTCTGCAACACTGAGATCATGTGATATGGTGCTGTGCAGCCTGCTTCTTCTGCTTTGCAGGATAACACAGCTACGCTTCTGTTTGTGCTATGTCTGTGCTTATTTATTTACCTTCCCTTTTCTCGTCTTTTTTTTTAATAAGAGCATCAGAACCTTTATTCATAAGTATTATTTTGCATTTCCCAATAGACGTATCCTAGCATCTCTAACAACATTCACTAAGGTGGCTCTCTAAAATATTTTATAAGTACTGCTAGAGGAGTTAGGTAATAAACAGATAATTCCTTAAATCATGCCTCCTTGCCTTTCTCTTTAAATGCTTATTTTCCTTTACTTACTCATTTTTAGAATAATGAGTTGCTACCCTGACCTCCAAAGATGACCAGTAAGTATTTTTTGTAACTGTGAACTGGAGGATTTTAACATATTCAATGTGCTTTACCAATCCAGTCATTAATGTGGATGCTCAGACAGTCTCATCTGTGTTTAGTAGGAGCCTTTTCAGTCCTTTGATGTGACTCAGTAGTAGTCTGTGTTGGCTTCTTCACTTTCAGGTCTGACAAGGTATTCCAGGCTATTCTTTATTCCAAATTAATATTACATTTTGGATTAAACTCCTATTTTATTTTGTGCTGTGTTTAGGAAAATTTGCCTCACTACGTTTAACCAGATCTACCTGCTTCCCTCCTGGGTGTGGCTTATCAGTCAGTCACCAGGTATTTCTGAGAGCTGCCATGCGCAGGGCGGCTGGAGCCTGTGGTGCAGCAAACAAGTCACCCAGTCTCCTTCCTCCCGTGCCAAGTCAGCCACAGCCCAAACAGCAAAGGCAAATCCTTGCTCTGTCTTCAGAGTGCATCTTTAATTTTAAGAACACTTATGGGAAACCACCGATCCATAGAAAAGTAAGCAGTTTTTCTATGCATAATATACAAGTTAGGGCCATATATAGAGTAATGCATTTTTCAGTTTTATTGTACAGTAATTCACATACAATAAAATGCACCCACTGGAAGTGCTCAGTTCAGAGAGTTTTGGTGAGTGCATACCGTTGTGCAGCCAACTCTACGATCGCACTTCCATTACCCAAAACGTTTCTTCTTGCTCCATTGCAGTCAGGCCTTGTTCCCACCTCATTTCCAGGCAACCTCGGACTTTCTTTTAGTTGAGATACCTTTACCTTTTCTAGAATTTCAAATAAATGGTATCACATAATACATAGTCTTTTGTGTCTGGCTTCTTTCACTGAATGTGGTGTTTTTGAGGTTCATCTGTGGGTAGTATTCCATTGTTCAGACACACTCCCACCATTAGAGTTGAGTTTCCCCCTTGCCCGGCTTTGGCCACTGGGAATAATGCTGATATGTGTATCTGCATACAGGACTTGGTGTGGGCATATGTTCACATTCTCTTGAGTATACCTTGGAATGGAATTGCTGGACCATGTATTAAATCTGTGTTTAACTTTTCAAGAAACTACCAAAATGGTTTGAACATGGCTGAACCGTTTTGCACTGGTACAAGGAGCGAGTGAATGTGTGCATGTACCATATGTGTGAGTTCCCTCTGCTCCATACCTCACCAACACATGGTATTGGCATTCTTTTAAACGTTAGCCTTTCTGGTGGGTGTGTAGTTGTATGCGGTTGTGGTTTTAATTTGCATCTCCCTAATAACGAGTAATGTTAAGCATCATTTCGTGTGCTTATTGATCTTCTATGTATTACCTTAGTGATGTGTCCATGTCTTATTGGGGGTTGTGTTATTTAATTGATTTGTAAGAGTACTTTTTATAATCTGGATTCACATTTTTTGTTAGGTATGTTTTGCTTTTGCAACTTAATTTTCAGTAGAGTTTTGATAAGGAAATGTCCTATTCACCTATATTTTTATTTGAAATAAAAAAGATATAAGCTTATCCAAAGAAAATAATGATTCACTTTAAGCACAATTTTATGATCCTGTAAGGGAGAGAAAGGAAAAAATTTCAGAGACGAGATAAAGGAAATATTGGAGAAAGTGAAAAGGAGAAGGTAAAGAAAATGATTAGGAAAACAAAGGAGATAAAACAGAAAAGACAGAATGAGAGAGAACCTGAGAAATGGAGGAAGAGAATATCAAACAGATTTAAAGTCATGGAGAAGAAAGAGAAGAACAGGTTGGACAGAGGACCAAAAAAACCCCCACAAAAACAAAAACAAATAAACAAACAGAACACAGGGAGAAGAAAATGCCACAGCCGTTTCTTATATTTCCCATGTCCTGTGTCAGCTACTCTTGTCTCTTCTCCCAGTGTTCTACGTTTGATATCCAGCCTGCTTTCTGGAAGTCCTCTCTTGCCTCCCACTCCCTAGTTCCCCAGTCTTTCACTGCTCTGGCTTTCAGACTACAAAGTAGCTGGCTTGCGTGGATCCTTCCATCTTTAAAGTATAAAGGCATAGACTTTGAAGTTGGCTGGGTTTGAATCCTCGCTCTGCCACTTGCTAACTCTGACCCCGGGCAGACCCTAACTTTCAAACTCCAGCTTCACCACCTGTAAAGTGAGAATAATAATGGTATCTGCCTCACATTTTTCTATGAAAATTAAAGAATTCTTGGGAAGCTCTTATCACGGTATTTGACCATTCAGTCTCAGCAGCTGTTAGTGTGTGTTTGTGTGCAGTGTGTGTTTGTGTGTGTGTGGGGGGGGGGTGGGGAGACGTGTTTTGTGATTTTTCTGCTCATCTTCTTTTAATCTGGGAGTATTTTATCAAATCAAAATAGTTAAGTGAGAAATTATTGCAAAACAGCCATCATGCTTCTGAAGCTATGAGATATAAACACAACTGTATTTGTTCATCTGGAACGTAGAGTTGGAAGTAATAATAGTGAATATTTATGGAGTGCTTTAACTGAGTATTGTAACCTAGTACGTGCAGCTATTTAGTTAGTAGAAGAATTTTACAGGGTCCAGGGGTGGAATTTCCTGGTCTGTTTAATAGTGAGACACCAAACCAAATCAGTGTGATAAATACAGCTGAGCAGGTGAGAGGGCTAAGCTTTCCATCAGCAAATGCAGGGCACAAACCCGGCATGCCAGTGACCTCTGGCCACAATTCCCATTATAAAAGAGCAGGTGGTGTTTGGAAGGGACCTCCCTCCCAGTGCACGATCCCTTCTGCAGCTTTTCCCCTCTGCCACTGCCTGCACACAGCTGAAAAAGTTTACTTGCCTCTGATTAATTTGTATTTTTTGGACTTTTCTGATGGCTGGCAAGATTTTCCTTACATTGAACAAAATTTTGCTTTGATTTTGGGTCCACATGGAAAAAAATGTCTTCCCTTTTTCATATGTAGATCTTCAACTCTATAAAGTGAGATTACGCCCCCTCTCTGCTTTCTCTGTCAGGCAGCATCTCCCGGTCCCCACTCTTGTTGGCTTTCTGTGTTTAGCGTGCTGTCCCATTTGCCTAACTTCAGACACAGGCTACTTTGTTAGGGTGCCACTCTAAATGTGCCACCTGTGACTGAGCCTGATATTCTGGGTGTGTGTAGTTGAGCCCGATTGTCTGGATGTGTTCTTACTTCCACAGGTTGCAAGGCCATTTTTGTATTAATCAGGCTAAGGTGGCTGCCTTGGCTTTTCAGCTTCCACATCACAGGACTCATTTGTTATATTTGGGGTGACCATATACTTTATCATCCAAACCAGGACACTTTTGAGGATGGAAGAGGACACCATAACTAGGCTCAGGTAACAAACATGACTCAAATTGTCCTGGGCACACAGGGATATATGGTCCATTTAATTGTATTAAGTTGAACTCGAGCCTAAGGTATAGCCCCCCCACTCCCCCCGGCCTTTTAATATTAGCGGTTAGTGGCCCTGGTGCTCCCCTCTATCACATACACAGGCAGTTGATTTTTTTTCTGAACATAAATGCAGAACTTTATATTTAACCTTGTTTAAAGTTTAATTGTACTGTTTGTCCTGTAGAGATTATTGAAAATCTAGATTTTATATGTTGAATTAGCTAATTCTCCCTAGTCTGTGTCATCTGAACATTTGACAAACAATTTTCCTGCCTGTTCTTGCCAGATGTTGGTAATCTAAAAGGTTCCTTCTCCAGATCTGCAGCAGGACTCCCCTCCCCCTCAGGGCGCTATCCAGCTTCATCTTTGGGGGTAAACTGAGAACCGAGATCTTAGTGTGTTCCCTTTTCAGGTATTTGCATTTTAATAGGAGACAAAACAGACTGTAAAGCCTTTCAGAGAAGAAAGAGTAGGTATCTAATGATTGTTTCCCAGGTAACTGGGCAGGAGTTTTCACTGCAGACTCTGATCATCTTTCCTGAATGCAGATAATGGGTCCCGAATGTAGAGTTATGTGCGAACGTGTTAGCTAATAAAAGAGAGCATCTGCAAGATGTTACAGTAAAGGTAGAGGTCAACTAGAGTGTGAATAAAAAGGTATTTTTAAAAGGGTATCTTCCTGTTCCATTGTAATTGCCAACATAAAATTTTTATGGTTCAGTTACTAAAATTATAGTTTTTGTGATTTCAAAAGTCATTGATAGAGCAAAAAAAAATTTCACATGGTCTTCTGTTTCCTCTCCCCTTGCCCACAGTATCTCTCTCTTTCTCTTTTTAAAATTTCCATTGCCTTTAACTATAACCTGTGTACATGTGTAGTCCTCAAAAATAACGAGTTTTTCAAACACTTTTTATTGTAACACTCCGTAAGAAATACATTTTACATTGTAATCCAGCTTGTTTGTACACACACATATACACACTCACACCAGAAACAAGTTTCTTGAAAGACTACTTGCTACTTGTAGTGTGCTCTCTTACCTTTCTTTCCCCGTCCCATCCCATCCCCATCCCATCCCCATCCCCATCCCCATCCCCATCCCCATCCCATCCCATCCCCATCCCATCCCCATCCCATCCCATCCCAACCCATCCCATTCCCATCCCATCCCCATCCCATCCCCATCCCCATCCCATCCCATTCCATCCCATCCCATCCCATCCCATCCCATCCCATCCCATCCCATCCCATCCCACTCCATTCAAAAAAAGGCTGACGGGGAGCCAAATACATTGGTATCCAACCTGGTGTGTACAATTCCAGTTGATGAAACACTGCTTTAAAGTTATTGTCCATTGACTACTGAATGATATGTAGAATGCTTTCTGATGGTAGTCATGAATAGAAAGCTAATCTCATTTGGGCATAAATCCACAATAATGATGTTTAGGATTCCAGATCAGTTTTGTTCTTATGGATAAAACTCTGCTCACGGAGGAGCTAGCACAATAAACTGATTTTGTTTTTAGGTCTCTTATATGAAACTAGTAATTCACTCACTAGACAATGCACAGCAAGTAATTCTTCAAACTAAGTATTTTTGTTACATCACTATAATGGCATAAAATAGCCTGTGATAGACTTAAAAAAAATTGAAGCCAGGAGTTTTTTATTGCCATACTAAAATTAGTTAAAAAAGTCAAGCTTATTTTTATAAAGTTAATTTACCTGTATTAACAGTTTAATTGTCCAGCTATTCAAAAATTATTACTCTCCAATGGAGGACTTGAAGCAGTCAAGTTCCCTGCCCCAGTGTTTCTAGCTTGCTCCTTCCATTAGGTCATTGTTACAGATATTCAGGTGGTTTTTCTTCCATACATTTTTTGGTCCTTGTAGAAGTTCATTCAGCCTGTCTTGGAGTATGAAACCAGAAACAGCTAGACTAGCATGTTAGGTGCTTTAGTTTCAGTTGTGTTTTTTTTTACATTTTAATTGGAGAAATATTGAATGTCTTTTATTAAATTATGAAGATAGGCTTTGGAGACAGATTGATTTGGATTAAGACTTTAGGTAAAAATATTCTGAGTTTCTCTTTTCTCATGTTAAAACTAATGCTTACCTCAAAAAGTTTTTAGGTGAATAAATGAGGTAATATATACAGAAATATATACTTATAAATAAAAATGCCAATAAAATAGTATATAAAATAATTATACAGGTGTTATCTATGTATGTGTATATATAGATATACATACATTTGTATATATATAAATTCATATCCGTTTTTTTCCTTTTGGACTTGATATTTGTGTAATGGGGTTTATAGCCTTGCATTTTGATTTCTGAATTAGTCTGCTTATTACACTTTTTTGATTATCTGTGTTAATATGACATGTTGAGAATAGGAAATTAAATAAAAAATTATGCATTATGACATTTTGATAGTGCTTAATGCTAATTAAACCTTAACAAAAATGAAAATTAGCATCAATGCCTTTGAATTTTATTTTTTGCTCCCACTCCAGATGAAGCAAAAAAATAAAATTTCATTTGTTTTTGAGTATTTACCCATTGATGTATGAATCAGGTAATTAATGTTTGAGACTAAGATTTTATAATATTCCTATTGATGTCTTAACATTTATTTAATTATATAGGCACATGTGGCATATTTCCCATGAAAAAATGTTCATTAGCTTCTTTTGCAGTATTATAACTGTTGAATATATATGCACCTTGACAGTATTTCTCCAGAGCTTGTGTTGTGCTGGAAGACTGGGATGGGAAGGAGACGGAGGCCAGTCTGTTTCTCACTGTCTATACCTGCTAAATACATTAATAAGTGCTTTAATAAATGTCATAGCAAGTCAATCTTTAACAGACTGAAATCACATTATTTGTGAAGAAAGAAGAAGCCTTAGTATTTGGTAATAAAATGGCATTTTTTGAGGCGATCTTGTTATGGTAATCAACTTGAAGTGGAGATGCCAGATGGATACTGTCTTAGGGTGTTAAGGCTGTTGTATAGAAGTCAGATTAGATTTGTTCTAAATGACCTTGGGGCATATATATGTAGAATTATGAGCAGTATTTCAAATGAGACAGATTTTGCGTCAATATGACGTACCTGTTTGCACATGGCACCACTGCATAGCAGCAGAACTTTGAATTGTATTCAGAGGCTCAAATTTCTTACCAACTTCGTGAACTTAAGAAAAGTCTCAGTTTCTTTCTCTGGAACATGAAGAAATAATTCTGGCTAACTCTTAAGGCTGTTGTGAAGATCAAACCATCTTTATTATCAACGTGTAGTGCTCTTCTCAGTTTGCATGGTGCTCCATGGCAGTCAACTGCACAGAGCAAACCAGGTGGCGTTAGTGTCTCTACCCCCCAGAGGCCAGGCAGTCACTTGTCAGGGCATCCCAGAGTCCTGTGTGAGGCTCAGCTTGTTCACACCAATAATTTATTTTTATGTGGAGATTTTATCACAAAGGACTGAGGCAGCTCACTCAGCATGGATTTTATCGGAAACTCCTTCAAGTTCTAACGTTTTAGTAGTCTGTAACTACAAAAGCCCATTTTTCTCCTTGTTCAATAGTACAGTAAAATAGCTGGCTTTTGCCTAGAGGAAGTTATCCTGCGGTCTTCATGGTTGCCCATTCATGGGTTGTGATATGTTTTAATGTTTCCTAACACCTGCAATACATTCTCTTTGGCTTTTGTAACATTCTAGAGGACTCTTCCCCGTTCAAGTGCCCCTCTATGCCTGCCTTAGGCTGTCATCAAAGGAGGCAGAAGATTAGTTAGATATTTCTGTGTTTAAGGAAAACATATTCCTTTTTAACCTCTTAGCGCAGAGGGCTTTATACACACACTCTGCTTCAGGATGTGTTTCTTAGAGAAACTGAAACACAGAGCTACGGTTGTATTTCAGGCTAGTGAATGTGTATTCCTTTCCCCGACCAACTCTGAATTCTAACTGCCCCTGTCTGCCTGACCCTGACCCTCCCAAGACCCTTGCCCTCTGTGGAGCATTCTTATCACTTTCTCTTTTATCATTGGGAAGGTCCCATTGTCTTCGTTGAACTCTGCTGCATCCTGTTTGTATCACAAAGAGAAAAGCTCCTGTCCCCTCACTCCCCACCTTTCTCCACATGGGGATAATAAAGCCCTTGGCAACCACATACCCTGTAATCAGTGTGAGATAATTTTATAGGCTCCTGTGAAAGAGCCATTTCTTAAATGCCCACTTTGTGACAGGCATTTGCCGATGGTTTTATATGTCTTGCCTCATTTAAATCGTAGGAGGGAGGAGAAATGAAACAGAAAGCATTCCTCCCACCATTACCAAAGGAAGTTGCTGGTCCCCGGGTAATGTGAACTTGACACATGATAGCTTCAAATGGAGTTCCACAGACAGTTTTGGGGTGCGGAATCTGCTTAGATACAGATGTTTTAGCAAGTGTTTGTATCCATACAAAGCAAAAGCATTTAAGAGCTATTTAGATGGGCATTGTAAGTGGAGGTTTAGACTGGTTTCCTGCCAGATCTACAAGGGATCATGGCGGGGGGTGGGGGGGGGGGCGTTTATAGCTATCCAGGACGTGGAGTTCATGCTCCACACCATTTGAATGGCTTTCGTATTTCTTCCCTCTGCAGGCATTCATCAGTAGGCTGCAGAGGCCACCGTGTCTTTCAGTTTAAAGGGAACACTTCTGTGGGGATGAATCTCCTTCCACGGCTAAAAAAGAAAAGTGCTCTAATTCTAAGGCGTTATTCTTATAATGTTGCGTGGCACGTTATATTGCGTGAAGGTGGCTCGTTCTGTCAGATTTCTAACAGTTCTGAACTGTAATTTTTGCAAAATTCTTGGTCCCAGGTCTTTAGGGTAAGCTTTTCAAAATATTTAACTGAAATTATTTCCTTTAATTTGTGCTTTTTGGTGTTTCCTCTGTGAGGCCAGTATTTCCTTTTTGATTATTCTGGGAGTCTTGCAGTGCTGAAGAGATTGTTGTTACCTAGTTAACAAGTGACCCTGGGCCGATTTCTGAGTAGAAAACCCCCAAAACCTATTTGTGTGAGCTATGTATGTAGCTCTAATGTTAGAGAACGAGCAGGCCAAGAGACAGGGAGCTGGGGAAGGAGGGCAGGCCGGGGCGCACAGCTCTGGGACAGCTGGATTCCCACTCTCTGGAAAACTCGAGGGGGTGGGTGGGTGGGTGGTGGTGGTGGTGGTGGTTATTCCAGGGCTCCACCCACACTGGTGCTAGTGATTGTGTCTGCCTATTTTTAAAAGATGTTTCAAGGTAGTGGAGATTGCATCCGCTGCTCTCTGCCATGCCATTTAAAAGTATTTGAGCATTTTATACAAAATACATTGCTGCATCTTAAACCAATGGGGTATGTGAATTGGGTACTTTTGGTGTGTGTTCAGGTTTAACTGACGACTCTACCTTGTGTTGCTCTTTTTTCTTTTTTTGCTGAGAGCTTTGTAAGGGTTTAGTTATCTCTTAGTCTTAGCAAGCCGTCGCTGAACAAATGAAGCAACATTAATAATAGAATCTGACATTTATAGTAGGGCTTTAAAGTTCACAGAGTACTTTCACACAGGCTATCTTTTGTGCATATCTCAGGAGCCCTGTGCATTAGGCATGGCAGGTGTTATTGACACTTTTATTATACGATAAATTGAGAATCAGATAAAATATATTACTAGCTCCAGACTAGTTGATTGTTTCCCTAAGAGACAGAATTACTCACACGCATATGCACCCGCTTGCACACCCATCCCCATCCCCACCACCCCCATCAACTGAAGCGATTTTATGGAAGTCTGTGTGCCCTGCGTCTGCACCCCCTGCCCCACCAAATCGTCCTGCAATAGCAGTTCCCATGCAGGAGCAGGTTGGTTATTTACTGTAATGTGAAATGAGATGCCACCTGTGGGAGGTTGCTGAAGAGGGCCATAAAACTAAGGCCCTGCAAACAGAAAGGGCTTTTGAAACCGAAGGCTTTGTATTTCAGACGGAGTGGGTGGAAGCTTGTTCATCTGGCCATCTTCCCTTTCCCTCTCCCTCACCTTTGCTCACCCCGCATCTAACGGAGCATTAAGCCTGTTGATTCTGATGCTTTCTTTGAGGTCTCCAATTACCCCACAGCTCAGTTTCAGATCCTCACCATCTGTCAGCACGCTGGCTTCGTGCCGGTGTTTTCACCATTTTGTTCACATCACCTTTCGCATTATGTAAGAGTTTAAAACACTTTACATGTTCGACGTTTTCCATGAGATGAAGCCCGTGCTCCCTAGCCTAGCTCGTAGCTCTCTGCCGACCTTGACTCCCACAGACCGCTGCGTTTTCATTTCGCATCCTGGGCCACAGTTTCCCCGGGAGGTTAGCGGATCCTCAGCATTTCCCTCCTCTGCGTTTGGATGCCCTTGGCTCTGGACTGTTCCTCCCCTCTGAGCATTTCAACCCCTTTGGCAATGTGCTGAATTAGAATTGGTTCCTTAAAACTTGGCCCGTGTGTTCTCCTTTGGAAAACTTTCTGGCCTTCGCTTGTGAAGTTGGCCACTGTGTGCCCTACAGCACCCAGTGCGTCCATAGTTCCACCGTGAAACTCTAACACGGGGTGCAGCCTGCCGCCCCACTAGGCCATGAGCTCTCTAAGGACAGGAGGGTCTGAGTGGTCCCGCCCAGCAGCGCTACCTGCCAGGAAGCCTGCGTTGGGCCAATGTGCGGCTGTGCCTCACAGTAACTCCAGCCCAGCGCTCAGGATCCCGGCACACCCATTTTCCTTCCTAGCTACCCAAAGACATCATCGATCAGGAGTGCTACTGGGGTGGGTTACAATTTAGGAAAAATATTTCCTCTGTCAAAGGAGTATTTACTAAGGAACTTGATTAAAGCTTTGAACTAATGGAGAACCTAATTTTTCTCTTTTCATATACAGAGGTCACAAGTGTAGGCTGCAGATTAGTGTTCATTTCTACTTAAAAGTTTGTGTTTTTGCTGCACTAAAACAATGTAGAGTTTGGTTACCTGCCTAATATAGGATAGTCAGAAACAGTTTGCATTAAATTGGGAGCGCCCTTTTGGGGATAGAGGTTGTGAACCACCTCTGTATTTGTGCTTGAAGAAATTTGTGTACTGTCTTTGTAGCTGCTGATCTATAGGGAATAACTTCTAGGGCTTACAAGATATGTTGCCAGAGTCAAGTTAGTTGGTTTTCACACACATGTGCCAAGTTTCAGTCCTTGTGTCATATTGTATTGTATTTGCAATGGTTTCTCACCTGCCTATTAGCAGTAAGGAAGTGCCTGTCTTCTGCTGCTACATAAAATACTTACACAGCTACCTCAATAACTTTTAAACCATAAAGTAATAATTAGTTTTCTACAGCCTTATGTATTTATGTGGGGGAGGGTCAATCAATAGAATTCGTATTTATAATTATAAACTATAGAAAAAAGTCATTATTTCTTCTAAATTTTAAAAGTTCCTTTAAAAATTGTCATAGTTTTTGATTATTTATGCTATTCTAACAATAAATAAGTGAGATTTGAAAAGAGATCAAGTCCATCATTTAATTTTATAATTACTTCAACAGAGAATAATAGAATGAGCTTGTATAGTATTGTCAAGATTGTGGCCAAAATGGATATTAGAGTTGATAGAATTTTATTTTTTTTGACACCTTTGAAAAATGAGAATGATTATAAGTATTAATGCTTCAACCAAAATAAATTTGTTGTATTGAATTCATATATCTATTGTGAGAAAATTAAAATAATATTTGGCTTTTCTGTATCATTACTCATTTATAAAAGAATATTGGGAATTGGCCTTTGTTCTGGATTGTAATCCACTCCACAAACATGCAAAATCATTAATTATAGAAGAATTCTTTAGTCAGGCTTCCATTTTCCTCATTAAAATGAAAAATATCTTTTGCTTTTTTGACTTAGTGGTATCACTAACTGTATTAATGCACTATGCTATTCTATCTTGATATTGATAGTAGAATTAGGACTGTAATCTTGGTTTAGTTTTTGTTTGTTTGTTTATTTTTGCTTTTTTTCCCTTTATAACATACTGTGTCTCAGATTTGCATACTACATTCATCCCAGGTATGTGGAAACTTGGGGAATGAATGACCCAAAGGTGATTGCTGTAACTGCTCTGATTGTTTCTATTTTTTGCCTCGATTTGCTGTCAAAGACACATATCATGAATTAGTAATTGATTATGCAGGGTCAAATATGGCAATGAAAGTCACTAATGTCATTCTATTCAATTTTTGAGACCAGATACTCCATTAAAATTAAAAGGTGCTTCTAATATAATGGTTACTTTGTTTAGCTTTCTTTATAAATTATGCTAGTTAAGTATCCTTGGAGAAACTTACAGTAATGAAGAATGAAGTATTTTCACAGTCTAAAAAATATTTGAAAGAGGATGTTATAAAGGGAATTTAAGAGTTGGCTGGAGGATGGGCTAGATGACTTTTAAATGTTCTTTATTCTTGGGGATTCCAAGATTCCAGTGTTAGGCTAAAGGAAAGTCTAAGAAATACTGGTCCCCTTAGTTACAGTGTTTTCTTTGTTGTTTTTTTATAGACTGCCTCTTCAAGGTGTGTCCTATGAATCGATATTCTGCCCAGAAACAATATTGGAAAGCTAAGCAAGCCAAACAAGGGAACCACACAGAGGCAGCGTTGCTGAAGAAATTACAGGTAAGAGCCAGACTTCTATTTGCCTGGCTTAGGCTAGGCTGGGTATAGCAATAACAGATCTGTTTCGTAGCCTTGTGATTTCCCTCAATACACAGAGATTTAGAATCGTTGTAGCGACACACTGAAACTGGGAGAGAGTTTTTAAGTTATAGGGTGTGATTACTGATTTCCTGGTGTGTAGGTAATACATTCCGCTGCTATTTTTTAGGGTGTGTCAGACTAATTCAGAGATTCACATCAGTCTGTTCAGAATCTCTGTAGGAATATCAAATCCAGTTATATTTTACTTGGCATAGTAAGTACTTAACTTTTTTTGAAAGACTGGAAAAAGAATTCAAACCCAGTGCTTCTAACTTGGGCTGAGTGCAAATTTGATAGAACTTAATTTGTGTCATTAAAATATCTGTTACTTTCAGAGTTGGAACTGCATTTTGAGACTTTTGAAATTCATCTACCATCCTGGTTGGTTTCTCTAGCAATATTCCTTCTGAAAGTAATTATATGACCACAGAGCCTAGTACTTTTCTGAAATTTCCAATATAAAAGCATCCCAAGTTATTTGTTAGTATTAAATTGAGAGAATTATCACATTATATTATAATCATGTATTTAATTATTGTCCCCCCTCTCTCCACTGTAAGCACCAAGAGTAAAGCAACCAGCCTATTTTATTCATGGTTGTATCCTTTTTTTTTTTCACTTTACACCTGTTTGGATATTTTTAAAAAATATTTTATTTATTTATTTATTGTTAGAGAGGAAAGGGAGGGAGAGGGAGAGAGAGAGAGAGAGAGAGAGAGAGAGAGGGAGAGAGAGAGAGAGAAACATCAATGTGCAGTTGCTGGGGGCCGTGGCCTGCAACCTAGGCATGTGCCCTGACTGGGAATCGAACCTGCGACACTTTGGTTCACAGCCCGCGCTCAATCCACTGAGCTACGCCAGCCAGGTGTTTGGATATTTATTATTAAAAAAGATTAGTGATAAATGATGGTGAGTTTGTGAAGACAAGAAACCCATGTACACTGAGGATGGGAATGCAAGTTGGCACAGCCATTACACCCGTATTTCTTTGTCAATTATTGTATTCTGTTTACTATGTTTCTATATTGAATATTTGATAATCATTTTATAGCATGCTGCAGAGCTGGAACAAAAACAAAATGAATCAGAAAATAAGAAACTTTTGGGAGAAATCGTGAAATACAGTAATGTTATTCAAGTAAGTGTTGATTTACTTTTCCTTAAAAGAGGTGAACATTTTACGGGCAATTTGCAAATAGCGTTAAAATTTTGGGGTACAAATAGTTTGTTCTCCGGTGGTAATTGTGGATGTTGTGATATTTCCAGTTAATGTTCAGCACGCTATTCCATGTGTTTGGAAGTAAGTCTGTTGTGTACACATAAAGCAGTGAGCTCCTCTAGACGTATGCACACCCTAGTGTATCTGAAGGAAGAACACAGGGGAACAATTTCTGAAGGCCTGTAACAAAATAGTCCTGTGGCTGGACTTCCGGCAAGATGGAGGAATAGGTGGACGCACCGTACTTCCTCGCACAACCAAGAACAGAATCACAATAATTTACAACAATGATTTGCAGTCATAATATCAGAACTGTCAGAGGATTTATCTAAATGGAAGTCGGACAGCCAAGAAGTTGAAGTAGACCCGTACATCCAGACTGGTAGGGGACCACGAGCCGAGCGGGCGCGGGGCTGGCGCGGGTTGCAGGCGCGCGTAGGTCAGGGGAAATCTGGCGCAAAATCGGCGCGACAGCAATACGGGGCGCCAGAGCGCAGCTGTGCAGCGGTGATCCCTGAGTACGCAAGCAGCGGCTGGGGGAATCAGTGGGGCAGCAACAGGGGACCAGGGCAGAGCTCACGGCCCAGAAGCCCAGGGAAGTGTCTGGCTCCAGGAGAACGGAACGGTCGCCATTGATCCCTCCTGTCCCCGCTCCCGCCCCTGCCCCCACATATAACGTCACAAACTAGCGACTGGGGCACCCAGCCCCGGTGAACACCTAAGGCTCCGCCCCCCCACCGTAACAAGAGCGACCAGACTGGAGAAAAAAATAAATAAATAAATAAAATAATAGGAGAGATAGGGAAAGACATAAGATATGTTTCCAGCAGAACAGATCAGTCCCCCAGGACTCATCCTTTTGAGTGACCAAGAAATAGCCAATCTATCAGATGCACAGTTCAAAACACTGGTGATCAGGAAGCTCACGGAACTGGTAGATTTTGGATGCAAATTACATGAAAAAAATGCAGGTTACCATAAAAGGGATGCAGGAAGATATACGGAGGAGAGCCAATAGTGAAAGGAAGGAATCTGAGTCTCAAAACAACACAGTGGACCAGAAGGAAGATAGAATCAACCAAGCAGGAAAGCATGATGAAATAAGAATTCAAAAAATTGAAGAAAAGCTTAAGACCATCGAGGACACCTTTAAATGTTCCAACATCCGAATTATAGGGGTACCAGAAGGGGAGGACCAACAAGTGGAAAAGTTATTTGAACAAATAATAAAGGAGAACTTCCCCAAACTGGCAAAGGGAACAGTCTTCCAAGAAATCCAAGGAGCGCAGAGAGCCCCAAAGAAGTTGGACCCAAGAAGAAACACACCAAGGCACATCATAATTACATTAGCCAAGGTAAAAACGAAGGAGAGAATCCTAGAAGCAGCAAGAGATAAGGGGACAGTCACCTACAAAGGAGTTCCCATCAGACTGTCAGCTGATTTCTCCAAAGAGACCTTACAGGCAAGAAGGGGCTGGAAAGAAATATTCCAAGTCATGAAAGACAAGGACCTACATCCCAGATTGCTCTATCCAGCAAAGCTCTCATTTAGAATGGAAGAGAAGATAAAGTGCTTTTCAGATAAGGTCAAATTAAAGGAGTTCATCATCACCAAGCCCTTACTTTATGAAATGCTAAAGGGACTTATCTAAGAAAAGAAGATAAAGAAAAGACATGTATAGTAAAAGGACAGCAAACTCACAATTATTAACAACGACACCTAAAGCAAAACCAAAAGAAACTAAGTAAACAACTAGAATAGGAACAGAACCACAGAAATGGAGGGCACATGGGGGGCTAGCAGCAGGGGGGTGGGAGGAGGAGAGAGGGGGAAAAGGTATAGAGAATAAGTAGCATAGAATGTAGGTTGAAAATAGATAGGGGGAGGGCAAGAATAGTACGGGAAATGTAGAAGCTAAAGAACTCATAAGTATGACACATGGACATGGACTAAAGGGGGGGAAGGTGGGTGGGAGAGGGGGCACAGGGTGGAGGGGAGTGAAGGGGGAAGTGGGACAACTGTAATAGCATAATCAATAAAATATATTTAAAAAAAAAGAAAAAAAGTCAAAAAAACCAAAAAAACCAAAATAGTCCTTTGGTATTAATGGGACTGACAGCCCTTTATCTTTTCATTTTGTAGAGAGGGGAAAGTTTTTAAACTGTACTTCTAGGCGGAAATCGCCCTTGACTTGTTATGAGAAGATCTATTTCAGTTAGTGTGCATGCTGATTTTATCTCGGCTGCATTCCTTTCTTGTGTTTCACTCAGATCTTTTAGCTTTTTACTTGGTAATTTGTTAATTTATGCCCCACCTTGTTCCAGAAAGAATGTGTAAGCCATTTTCAGAAATACTCACTACAGATCAAAATAAAACAGAAATAAATAAGGCAGCTGGGTCAAAGGGAAAATAATGGTTGAACAAATACAGTAAAGTCAGGCGCGAGGCGTATAGTTTGATAAACTTTGGCTCAAAGCCTTTTTGCTGCCCGCTGAGCTATAAGGGAGGTGTAATGCCTTACAGCATCTGCATAGGTGGTCCATAACGTGGACCCAAATCAGAGGTCTAGGAGCACAAACATTCCCGGGAAGAAGACCACGGAGGTATTTCTAAAAGAGCTCTCATAAAGAGGACACTGTTTAATATAGTAAACAACAGCCTTAACAACTTCCTTACGGTGAATACTATGATGAGGCACTTCATAGAGCTGTTTTAAAAATAATATCCCTGGTGTTTTGCTATTGGCTGGTGGCAAAATGCCAGAGCATGAGGCCATCAAAGCGGGTCTGTGATGGGACAAGGTGAGGGCACCTTGGTCTGTAGGTCCCTGAATCTATGAGTTAATCTAATGACAGATCATGTAATGCCAAGGGCTATATGTCCCTTGGATAATCCTCCATAAATAGAGTTTCTCTTAACCACGTTTTGATTACTACTAAGTGCCAGCAATGTTTCTTGTCAAGAACATATGTGAACGTGTATGTAAAATACACGGTTTGGAAATAAAATAATGGTTTGGAAAAATTTGTCCATGGTATGAAAAAAAAAATCCCAGAAACGGTGCCTCTCCACACATCTGAGAAGGGGCAGGCTCATCATCCTCTTGTGGAAGCTGTGCAGGGGAAGGAGGATTAGGGCTGTCTGTGGGCGGGGGTGGTTACCAGTACTAAGTGGGCCAGTCCATCATTTTCATTTGGTGGTTTTTCTTTAGTATATTCTGTTTCTGTAGCTCTGCAGGAATGTGGTTTGGGGGAACTTCCAGGTTGCCTCTGGAAAGCGTGGTTTTATTCTTCTATTTATAAATAAACTCATGTGCTCAATCCATTAGGAAGCAGAATTGGGGGTGCAGGTGAGGAAGCAACCAAAGAAGTCAACTTGCAAAGTTAGTGAGTTTGGAGTTTAAGAAGAGCTTTGTTTAATCTCTACCCCAAGCCATGCTTAGTGGGCACATGATATGTTTGTTAATGTATCTATGTGTTTAACAGAGGAGATCCAACAATAAGGTGGTAATGCATGTATTTCCCTGCAGCTACTGCATATAAAAAGCAACAAGTATCTGACCGTCAACAAGAGGTTGCCCGCTTTGCTGGAGAAGAATGCCATGCGTGTGTCCTTGGATGCTGCAGGAAATGAAGGGTCTTGGTTTTATATTCATCCCTTCTGGAAGCTGAGAAGTGAGGGTGACAATGTATGTAAATACAAAATTAAGAGAAAAACCGTGCATTCGTAGACAATAATTCGTATTAATTGAGAGAATCCATAAAATAAAAAGGGAATATAATTTTCAGTCTTTCACATTTTTTATACTAATATCTCTAATAGGTTAAAAGCATTTATTTATAGTACAAATTGTGCTCAGGGATTATAAAAAGAGAAAATTCAAATTGACTTAATATAATTTTCCAGCAAGAATTTGTGTCAGAAAACTCAAGTAACCTTAATAGTGGCTGAGCCTTAGGAGAGAGAGGTAGAGTTTGCTTCTCTGCCTAATCGGGAGGCAGCAGGGCTGTAAGGAAGAAGAGCTCTGCTTAGAAGATGGCGCCTACTCGTGTGAGCGAATGCAGTAACATAGTGAATCATGACGGTCCATTGTTTACAGTCTGCGTGTCTTAACAGGTGTGCAAATATGAGGAGCTACAGATTGACACCTGCTTGTTGATGGCATTTAACACATGTTGTGGAATATGTGCATATTGTGTCATGTAAATTTGGTAGCTGCTAAAATATTTTCTGCCACTTTACAGAGTAAATAAAAAAGCATGTGGGATAATTCACTAGGGTTCATAGTAAGATACGTTGGTGTGTAACCAAGTAGCAGGTGATAGACCATAGCATAGGGGAGATGCCCAGTAAATGGTGGTTGATAGTGAATGCTGCATCACTTTCCTGAATAGAATACCTTGCAAATATTGAGTCAGGTGATCCAGAAACATAGTTGAGGTTTTACAATATGAACATTATAAAGCAGAACAATGAAAAAGTATAATTATTCTGATAGTTTTCTCAATTACGTTTTAAATGTGTGGGATATTACTTGTCTTAGAAATGTCTTTTATGGTGAATCTGTTTTTCCAGTGAATTTTGAAGTACAAAGTCTATTCCTCAGGATGCACGCGTCATGGTATAATGTGTTAATAAGTTATCTGGTGACACCCTCCTTAGGTAAGGCCTGGGTGAAGCATGGCATGCAGGAATGTTATGCACTTTAAGTCTTGTGTTGATCCCTCAAGAAAAAAGTCTTCCTTTTTTCCCTTTGGCATTGAGTGATGTATGCTGTGAGCATGATATGTGTTTTAATTTTGGTAGGTAGTTAATTACAATCAACTCTCCATTACTCGGGGACTGCTTATGTTTATGAACAGCCTGTGTCTTTGACGCCCTTTCTTGTGACGCTTCTCCCCCTCTCCAGTGCCCCACTGACCAGTGTCTAGTTTGTAGGAGGTTAATGAAAATTAAATGTCAAAACACACAAGACCTGAGCTCAAGCTCTGAAGGAAGCCCATGAAAATGGTTGGGTGAATCGGGCCATTAGATGAGCTGTAGGTTTATTAATGCATTCTATCCTGTTTATTTATTTATTCTATCTCTTCCTTTCCCTGCTTCCACATGCCTTTATAGGGTCAACAGAGAGTTGAATGTAATGAACTATTTCAAGTAATTAGTGGTATTGGGGAAATAAAAACAAACTGCCACCCAAACACTCCATCTTAATTAAAATGGACATTGTAATTGTTAGGTGCAATAGAAATCCTTCTTACATAGATGTGCTCCATAAAGCATGGCTAAAACAACCTTCCACATTGCTCTTTGCTGAAATGGCTCACTGTTGTTGCTCACCACTGTGCAGCTTTTGTATGTGATTAAGGATGCTGTGAAAGCGTAAGCTCAACCACAGCTCTGTATTTGCCACATAAATAATTGTGTTGTATGCTCACTTTCTTCCCTAGCAATAGGCAGCATTTTTTTTCTGAAGCCTACTGTGTTTTATTGGAGGCAAATGCAAAGACTATTACCTCATAACAAGTGGTTTAGTATTTACTAATTTCCTTTAAAAGCATATTAAACTAAGAGGAGAAAATTGCAAGGTTCAAAGGACCTTTAAAAAGATATGTTGTTATTTGGCAATTACTTTCAGGTTGCAAGTATCCAACAAGATGTTTGGTGACTGAAATGAAATGGAAGAATGAGTCTGGGTAGAAAAATGCTTATATCTTCAAAAATCAATGGTTCCTACCATTTGTCATATGTCTTAAAGAATTGTGGGATAGTTTGGGGGGGAAATAGATTCGTGGATTCCTCAACTTCCGGCTGTATAGAAGCCCTGGCTTGCAGTCATTGGGGATAGCCTTGAACAGAGTACATAAATATTTTATTTTTGTTTATCTTCCCATGATCGAGTAGTTAATTTTTCATTTTCAACTTTGATCTAAGAAGACATTAGTTCTTTACTGTGTTGGTAGACTTTAAAGGTGAGAAAAGGACAGGTTTCTTTCAATAAGGAGAAAAATTCAACTCTTAGGGAAAGAGACTCTTCAAATAGCAAGTAGATTTTGCTATTTTGCCAAACTGTATGCCTTGGATTTATAGCAAAAGCAGGACTAAAAGTCTGATGTTTTTGTCTTCTCTTGCAATGCTCTTTTCACTGGACCAGATGCCACTTCAAAGGAAGGGTAGCTGCTAATGGTATTACAATATTTTTCATTTTCAGTCAAATCCCAGCTTGAATCTCACATGGCTGTTATGTAGAATCAACAGAAGTGCTTTTGGAATTGCATTTTTTTTTAGCTCTTTGTGCATTAGAGTGAATGTGATGTGGCAAAAAATGACTTTGTCCTAAAATTCTGTATTTAATGTACAGCTTCTCAGAAGGCACCTGACTTCTGTTGGTGACTCAGGCCCCGAGCTGCACTCTTCTGAGAATATTACCCACTCACATATTTACCCAGTTACCTAATTAGGTGTGTGTTCTTTGAGAATAGGAACTATTTCTTTATTTCTTCTGTATTCTCCCTGGCACCTCTTACTGTTCTTTTTATTTCTTGTGATTGGCATGTTGTCTGTTTCATTTTGAAGTCTCGTTCAGCTTGGCTAGTCAAAGGAATCATCAGGAGCATGACCGAGGACCTGGACATGGGTGAATTAATGTTGTGCTCTCTCTGTGAATACCATTCTTATGAAACCTTGGAGTCGGGAACATTTTGGCTATGGGGCTGGTCTCTTAAAATTGTATAGATCATTATGGGTGACTTGTTTTGTAGCACATATATTATATAGATTGACTCAAAGTTTACAAACTAAACCATGGTAAAATAGTAAGACCAAAAGTATTCTTTTAATTGGAAGTACATAAGTAAAAATATATCACTACATTTAGCAGCTTAATGGCTGATATTTACTCTGGCTCAGATAAGAATGACACAGTAAACCAAACCCAAGTGTTCTGTAAGAAATAGGGAGAGCAGATGCCATGCTGGCAGGGTGTGGAGTCAAGTCCTACCAGGTACCATGTGGAGGACTCCCGGGCTGCTACGTGGCTCTGAGACTCGGAGCTGCCTTGGTGTCATGTGCAATAATAAGGTTTTTTTATTTGATTGTTTATTCTTTTTGAGGATGTTGGAAATATGTCTATGTCATGTTGACTTTTATATGTTCTTGTTTATACTTAATTTTTAAAAATACTTGTCAATTCGTGGTTTAAAGATAGAAAACAATATAAAGATGTACCATGAAAAACTTCTAGTCTTTTTACCGTCACCCCAGTTCCCACCCCTCTTCCAGTTAACCATGAGAAGGATTCCTTATGCATATACTATTACTCCCTTCCTCCCGGATTTTTTTTAACACAACAACTTTGCCCCCTTAACCTCTCATTTATCACTGTCTCTTGTTGATCTTTCCTTATCTATACGTAGAGGGCTTCTATGGTGGGTCTTTGTGAGTCACACCATCTGACTGATGACGGACTTGAAAGGCATGGTGGTGTATAAAGCTATTTCTGCAAACCCAAGAGCAGCCTTCCTTCCCTCTGTTAGTGAGTTTCAGGCTTTTCTGTCCTATTTCAATCTCCATATACGTGACGAGAGTACTATATGTGAGTGCAGATGCCACTATACAGTCTATAAAAGGTTAATTTATATTGAAAATGTGAAATTATGCCCTGGCTGGTGTAGCTCAGTGGATTGAGCGCAGGCTGTGAACCAAAGTGTCGCAGGCTCAATTCCCAGTCAGGACACATGCCTGGGTTGCAGGCCATAACCCCCAGCAACCACACATTGATGTTTCTCTCTCTCTCTCTATCTCCCTCCCTTCCCTCTCTAAAAATAAATAAATAAAATCTTTAAAAAAATGTGAAATTATGTTTCTTAACGTCTTGGTCTGGGTTAAGATACAGGGAGAAGTTCTGTTTATTGTTGTTGTCTAAGTCCTCATTTGTTTTTCAGTTATCTATCAAACTAACATTCTAACATACAAAAGTAGCTTTATTATCTATAAAATTAAACTGTTCATTATTATCATTAAGAAAGCATAACTCAATTTCCCCACATTGAGTTATAAATAAAAGTACTTGAAGATAAAGTTGATAATGATAGCATAAATAAAAAATCAATTTAGGCTTACTCTCTGAGGCAGTTTTTCCCATAATGAATTTTAATTTTTTATTTAAAAGTAAACACCAGGATTAAGGAGCAATATTAGTTTGGGATGTTTAAGGTAAAACTGAACCAGATGCCCAAGGCCCAAACAATAAACATAGTTCTAGCAGGCTGTACCTAATTCTGCTTTTCCTGAATCCAGCTGACATTAGAATGTTTAATAAATTTCTGAGATTATATGTAAGATCAAATTTTGGCAGATCTATTTTTGATTTCAGAGAATATACAAATGTCTATCATTATCTGCTTCCACTTGAAGTGGTTCTAATATTAAGGCAGATTGGTTTTTGTGGCAGATATACTCACTCTGTGAGTACATCTCACACCCTGCCGGGCCCACTGATGGACACTATGGAACCTGAGTATGTGATCATTTATTGGAAGTTTTACCTCAAAGAGAAAAAGAATTTAAACAGGCCAGGAGTTAGGTCCATAAGGAAGACCTTTGTGTAGTTATTTTTAGCTTCAAATTTAGCACCAATGATCCGTGCAGTGTCTCAGATTGCAATGTATCTCTGATTCCTAGATTGTCGTGGGAGATAAAGTCGTGCTGATGCCGGTGAATGCAGGGCAGCCGCTGCATGCGAGCAACATAGAGCTGCTTGATAACCCGGGGTGTAAGGAGGTAAGTTCAGGGGGAAAGGAAACGAATGGGATGATCTCATGCGAGAAAAAAGAACGTTTATGGTTTCTTTCATTGTTTTCATAAATTTAATGCCAGTTACGTTAATTAATACTTATAAGGCAAAAATAGATAATGATTAGTTATTGCTATTTTCAGATGGTCCTTTGAATATGTTTGTATTGAAAGACATACTTCATTGTCCAGAGCTGTCTTATTTTTTTTGCTTTTACTAGTTGAAATAATTCTAGTATAACATGGAACCTGTTGTCTTATAACTTAACATTTCTTCATTAATAGGTGAATGCTGTTAATTGCAACACTAGCTGGAAAATCACTTTGTTCATGAAATATAGTTCCTATCGAGAGGATGTGCTCAAAGGAGTAAGTATATGCAACACCAAACATTTGCTGGAAGAACTGAAGGCAGTTTAGACCTTCCAGATGCAAAACCTGGGTGTCACTGGTGTTCATTGTTTAGAGCAGCGATTTTCAACTGGTGCGCCAAAAGAATTTTTAGAGCATGCAGTACCTGACTATTTAGTCAGGGGCACTGACCTCTTTTCCCTTTGATTGTCAAATAACAAATAACAGCAGCCAACACAATGATAGCTGCCTGGCATGAACCAATCAAAATTTCATCTATTTTTTGTCATATTAGCAAAAAATAGAACATATTTTTTGGTGTGCTGCAGTATTTTACTAATTGGTTTATGTGTGCCATGAGATGAAAATGGTTGGAAATGGCTGGTGGAAATGGCTGGTTTAGAGTGAGTGTAAACCTATAAACTTATGCGACTATATGCTCACTAAGAGTGTTTTTTTGAGTTTCCCCTTTTACATTTTGAAATGTATAAATAATCATTAAAAGCCAAGTAAAGTATCAAAACTAGAAAGATATGCCTGTTTCTTATGTCTTATGGTCAGACTTTTCCTGGAAACGGTTTTCTTGACTTGTTTTTCTAGGGTGACGTTGTCAGACTGTTTCATGCAGAACAGGAGAAGTTTCTGACCTGTGATGAATATGAGAAAAAACAGCACATTTTCCTTCGCACAACCTTGCGTCAATCAGCCACTTCTGCTACTAGTTCTAAAGCACTCTGGGAAATAGAGGTGTGTAAAATACTATTTCACTTTCAGTAAATATTTATATCAGCGATACAAGATTCAGTAGGCTGATTTATTGTTATAGGCTTTATGATAGACCAACAAAACAATAATTTCTGTGAACTGACTTGCACCTCTTCATTGCTGTGACCAGTGAAATGTTATTACTTCCTTTATTTATCTTCCCTGGGGCATCTCCCTTTCTCTGTCTTGTTTAATTCGGGCCTACATAGGATTTTGCTTTTCAAAAATCCATTGTGAACTGTTTGTTGTCGAGATTGGTAAGACTGAAGGCCATGTGCCTCACCAGCACTGGAGTTAGGATGGAGCAGGGTGACTCACCCTAAGTGAGCATCAGAGCTCCAGTCACGGCCAAGGCCACTTAGCTCTTCCGGGGACACCACTTGTTTCCACTGGGGTGAGGAAATCCAGGGCTTACAATTCATTCCATCTTGGAAAAGCATTTTTAAAAAAGAATTTATTTATTTACTTTTAGAGAGAGTGGAAGGAAGGGAGAGAAACATCAGTGTGTGAGAGATGCATTGATCTCTATTGGGGCCTTGTGCACACCCCCAGCTGGGGACCTGGCTGCAACCCAGGCAAGTGCCCTGGCTGGGAATCGAAATGGTAACCTTTCAGTATGAAGGCTAGCACTTAATTCGCTGAGCTACACCAGCCAGGGCTGAAAAGTATTTTTAAATGTTCTAATATGGTAGAGTAATTAGGAAAATGTAAGATACTGTTTTTTCTTTAAAGAACCTTTTGTTACAGAGGAGGAGATTAGGTATGTATAGTCGCCTCTAAACAAGCCAACATCTGATAAATCCCATCTTGATGTAACGGACGCCCAAGCTTCTCTAGTGGTTCTCAGCCACTTCAAACCCATCACACCCCTTTACAGTATGTATTCCCTAACCCTTCCTTTAACATTCTGAAAAGAATTTCATAGGTGATATTATCTATACAGTCTCATGTTTAAAAATTAATAAAATGTCAAATTCTAACATAAAGAAGAAATAAAAATAAGATAACTCATAATAAAATAATATGTATTTCAACATGTCAATATCTACCCTGGAAGATATTATTTATGCCTGTCTTTGATGGATATGTTTGGGTAGGAGAGAAGTGGTAAGTGAAGAGGATAAGACATCCTTCTATACGAGTACAGGAAAAAGAAAGAGTACTGGGGAATGTGGACCTTAAATTATCTAGCATGAGGAGAAGTAATAACAGAGCAGACGTATCTGTACATGATCAAAAAAAAGAGAGAAATAACCATAATTCAAGTAGGGGTAATAACACTAATTACATACTATTGAAACAGAGAAAATGAAGAAGTATGATGTTTATGCAAATGAACTGAGCCTTAATTATAACTGTAACATCAAAATAATTCTCTAAGTTATGACATGGCTTGTAATAGAGATGAAATAGCACAAAGAGCACATTTTCTACCTTGAAACCCACTCCATGTGGAGGCGTACGTTCAGTCTGTGGCATGAAGGAGAGACCGTACCCTTCCCCAGGCGCCGGGCACCGGGGAGTTGAGAAGGCGTTGGGCAAACAGCCGCCACCCGAGGACTCCAGCTGGCAACCTCTCTCATCATGGTGGGACGGAAAGAGACGTGGCCTAAAAATAAGTTCATAGTTAAAATATTCATTGTAACACCATAAATTTATCATTGTGCTCCAAAAATTAAAAAAAAAAGTAAGGATAGGAGTAATGTGAGGGTATTTGAAACTTTATTAATGAAATACAGTGATGAAAAGGTCAGAGCGTGACTTCCCTATCCGTGGGTTTTCTGCATTTCATGTGTCTCTGCCTGTTTGATGTTTGGCTCTAAATTTGTTAAAAGGCATTTTGATCTTCTTTCTAATATATTTGCTATTAGTTTTGTAGCATTTGCTGTAACTGTACCACTGCACACTGAAATCCATTTCAACAAAATGCATAATTGGAAATGCTCTAACCCACTGAGCACTCAATAATTTTGAAATGTCTTGAATTCATTTAAGCTTCTCTCTTCATAGTGTATTTCTCTTAAATTATTGAACCATTCCTATAATGTGATGTGAAAGTTTTAGTATGATTATATATCAAAGTATTACCAACTTACATTTGTGGTAGGTTTCTTTCTGTAGGAGATTTGAAAGAGGTAGGCTGTGACACATTCCTCTGTTGTGTGTTGTATTATTCAGGAAGCCTGAGCATTAGGTATTTCAAGAAAAGAGGTATTTAATATAGGAAATTAAGTTTCAACGCTATTCGAAGGACTGAATGGGGAAAACTGGGGTGGGGAAGAGTGGTCTTATCTGAAGGTCTGGCAATGCAGCAGCACACTACTGCCCGTGCTGTGAGCCTGCAGGCTTCTCCTCCTGTGCTTCAGGAGTCCCCACCCACCCCACCCTGCAGGAGTCTGTACCCCACCCTTGTAGGAGCCTGTACCTAGCAGCTGTCGCCATTTTCCCTGGAGCCAAAAGAGGAGCCTCTCTTCTACTCTGCTTTCCATTCTCATGGGATGTCTCCAGAACTCCACCAGCCAGGCTTCCAGCCCCTGGAATACAGGGAAGCATAGAAGGGTGGAGGGAGGGATGGCCCTGAGTGTCACACATAAGAGCTAGAATGGGTGAACCCTCTTGTGAACTGCAGGCTGTGTCATGTCTTGATCACTGCCCATTAATGCAAAGAGCATCCCTCCAAAGTCACTGTGATAAATGACAGCATCTTCCTTTCTGTATCTCCGTATCATTCCTTAGGGAGCTGTACTACCATTGCTAGACTGACTGATGTGTAGGATAGCTCTCAGCCTGGGATCAGTGGTGATCTTCCAGTTATTTGTTAACCTGTAATAGTTGTATATCAAATATGTGTGTGTGTGTACATGAGAAAACCAATAGATTTATCAGATTCTCATAGGTATCTATGACTTCCCCAAGGGAATGAGAATTCACACATTGACAAGGTCACAATTGCTAGTGTGATTAGCAAAGGATTTATGAAAGAAGTTTGATTTGAGAACTGAGCCTTGTAGGATGGGCAGGTTTTTGACTATAGGAGGAGCGGTTTTAAAGACTTCATCCAGCCATTGTGGTAGCTCAGTTGGCTGGAGCATTGTCCTACTACACTAAGGTTGGGGGTTCTGATCCCCAGTCAGGGCACATATAAGAATCAACCACTGAATGCATAAATAAGTGGAACAACAAATCAATGAGTGTTTCTTTCTATATTTCTCTCCCAGAAATCAGTAAATAAGAAAAATAAAGGCTTTACCCATTTAGAAGTATTTTCATAATTATTATTTCATTTAAGCTGTTGGAGGGGAGGAAAACATGGAAGCTGGAGTCTAACAAAAGGCATTAGAAAGTTATATATCAGCACACAGAACTTGAGACTGGGGTAGGAGTCCAGAAGTAGTCAGTATTAATAAAAAGGAGGTAACCTTTTGAGTGAGAATAATGAAAAGTTTTCTTAGCATTCTGATATGTCTTATGATATTTAATCTTTATAATAATCCCATGAATAAATCCATTTTATTTTTTAAATTATATTTTATTGATTATGCTATTACATATCATAAGGCATATCAGAATGCTATGATTTTTCTCCCTTTGCCTCCCTCCACCCAGCAATCCCCACTCCTTCAGGCAATCCCCCCAGTATTGTTCATGTCCATGGGTCACACATATAAGTTCTTTGGCTACTTCCCTTCCTACACTGTACTGTACATCCCCATGGCTATTCTGTAACTACCTATTTGTACTTCTTAATCTCCTCACCTCTTCACCAATTCTCACCCCCTCCCCCATCTAACCTTCTGGTAACTAACTTCTTTTCTCTTAATTTTAAGAGTCACTCTAATCTTTAACCCTTGGCCTTTTAATAATGATGTGTCTTGGAGTGGGTCTCTTTGTGTCCATCATAATTGGGTCCCTCTGTGCTTCCTGAACTTGTATATCTATTTCCTTCACCAAAATTAGGGAAGTTTTCTTTCACTGTTTTTTCAGATTTCCAGTTTCTTGCTCTTTCTTTTCTCCTCTGTATCCCTATGAGGCAAATGTTGGACCTCTTAAAGTTGTCCCAGAGGCTGTTTATACTATCCTCAATAAATCCATTTTATACATGAAGAAATGGGCTTGAAGATGTTAAATTATTTGCTGTGATTATATCATAGTAGTTGGAAGGATGGGACTTACACACAGTCAGTCATCTTCAGACTGTAGAACCTGATTCTTGCTACTGTACCAAGGCACCATTATAACTACCTATCAAAGCTTCTGCTTTTATTCTCAGTGAGCCTAGTGGCTCAGCATCTGGGGAAGGCCAGTTCCAAGGACAGGTATCAAAGGACATGGTGTCAGTTACAAATACACAAGGGAAGGGACAGGAATTGACTGTAATGGTAATATTTGACACAGGAAGCAAGCACATACAATGGAATATAGACAGTTTAATAAACAGTGTTGGGAAAACTGGACAGATACACGCAGAAAAATGAAACTAGACCACCTTTGCACATCACGCACAAAAATAAATTCAAAATGGATCAAAGACTTAAATGTTAGACCTGAAACCATACAAATCCTAGAATAAAATATAGGCAGCAAAATCTCAGATATTGCTTGTAGCAATTTTTTATCTGCTATATCTCCCCAGGTAAGGGAAACAAAAGAAAAAATAAACACATGAGACTATGTCAAACTAAAAAGTTTTTGTATAGCAAAGGAAATCATCAACAAAACAAAAAGAGAACCCACAGAATGGGAGAATATATTCCCCAATACATCTGATAAGGGGTTAGTATCCAAAATTTATAAAGTACTTACAAAATGCAACACCAAAAATACAACCTAATTGAAAAATGGGCAAAGGACCTGAACAGACACTTCTCTAAAGAAGACATACAGATAACCAATAGACATATGAAAAGATGCTCAATGTCACTAATTATCAGGGAAATGCAAATTAAAACCACAATGAGAAACCATCTCACACCTGTCAGACTGGCTGTCATCAATAAATCAACAAACAACAAGTGCTGATGAGGATATGGAGAAAGGGGAACGTTTTTGCACTGTTGTTGGGAAGGTAGACTGGTGCAGCCACTGTGGAAAGCAGTATGGAGGAACCTCAAAAAATTAAAAATGGATCTGCCTTTTGAACCATTGATCCCACTTCTGGGAATACAACCTGTAAGGTTTTCTTAGACCCCGCCGAGGAAATAAACAGCCAATCAGCCATGGAAACAGGCAGATGAGCTTTATTTTGGAAGTTTGTGCTCCCGGGCGACGTTTTCCCCGCCCAGAGAAGGGGCTAAGAAAATACCTCGTGGGAGAAGGGAAAGGCTGGGAGTTTTATATGGCTGGACTTCGTGCGGGAGCCAAGGATTGGGTCTTGGTGAACAAAGAAGCAACTTAGCATTGGTGGCTCCTGGTCTGATGTCAGTCACCTCTTCTGGGTCAGAGTTCAGTTGCCATATTACTTGTAGTCCACATGGTGGCCATATTTGTAGTCCAAAATGCTAATTGTAACTAGATTCCCACTTGTCCTACCCTGCCCATCCTGACACAACCAAAGGAGTCCAAAACACTAATTTGGAAGAACATAAGCACCCCTATGTTCATTGCAGTGTTATTTACAATCACCAAGATATGGAAGCAGCCCATGTGTCCATCAGTAGATGAGTGGATAAAACAACCCTGGGACATTTACACAGTGGAGTACTCCTCGACCATAAAAAAGAAAATTTTACCCTTTGCAGCAGTATAGATCGACCTGGAGAACATTATGCTAAGTGAAATAAGCCAGTCAGAGAATGACAAATACCATATGATTTCACTTATGTAGAATCTAATGAACAAATGGATATAACAAGCAAAACAGAGACAGATTCATAGATGGAGAGCAGATGACAGCTGGTTTTGTGGGGAGATTTGGGGGGTGGAGGGATCAAGCAAAAAGGAAAAAGAATTCATGGGCAACAGTGTGGTGATTGCTGGGGGGAGAGAGGTATAAGGGGACTAAATAGTAATGGAAAAAATATAATGAAGATTAAATTAAAAAAAAAGAGAAAAAGGAAAAAGTCAGGGCCAGGAGTTAAGTTATTCCAGACCTCCAGGCCTGGACATTTATGGTTCTCTTTGCCCGGAATGACCTCTTTCAATCTCTCTGCATGGCTGTCTCCTTCTTACCATCTGGGTTTCAGCTCATATACCATGTCCTCATTCTGTGGGTGTATGTATTGTCATATGCTGATTTTGCATGCTGATTGTCATTTCCAAGGTAGCCTTCCCTAGTTCCTTGATCATGCCCTCTGTGTACTGCCTCCTGGCACTTGCCAAGTCTTATTCATTGAAAGCTGTAATCTCATTTATTGCTGTGTCCCTATTGTATAGAAGACTACCTGGTATATCGTGGGTTTTAAGTGCTGTCAGTTGAATGAATGTTTGAATAACAAATGGGGGGAATCCCACCACATTTCCAGTTTGGGCCTGGGAAAATGTCTTTGGGAACAGGGCTGTATTTGTAGCTGTAAGGTATGAGCCTCATGCATGTACAGTGAGTTCACTGTTATGCCCTGTGCTTATTTACGGGAATTTTGTTTTTCTGCCTTATTGTCCTCTCACGGAAACATTAGATTTGACATATTAGCATTTACATGTGGGTACCCTGTGTAAACCATTGGCATTGGCTTACTGGGTACATGAGTATCCTTTAGCCATTATTGTCCTTGCTCTTTGTGTCTGTAGGTGGTTCATCACGACCCATGCCGCGGGGGTGCAGGACAGTGGAACAGCTTGTTCAGATTTAAACATCTTGCAACTGGAAACTATTTAGCAGCAGAGGTAAGACTGATGAATGTAGTGCTATTAAATTTCTGACTCTGAAATAGTGAAATAGGCAATCAGGTTTTTGAAAGAGTATTATGTTTCTAGGAGCGAGTACAAATTAGGAACATTATACAAATTTCATGATTGCCTATCAAGTTCTGGGTTGGCAGATAAATTTTTCTTAAAATGTAAATATTAACTGAAGCCTTACAATAATCTTTGTCTTAAAAGAAAACAACAACAGCAGAACCCTGGAGGCTGGTTTACTGCAAGGTCCTCACCTTCTCCATGGAGCTTCACTCTTTCAGAATGTCTGCACTGGAGAGCTGATCAGGCCACTGTTGTAATAGAGTCCAGATGGTTTCAGGTTCATCTTCAGTGGCCAGTCTTTCACTGTTGGGTGGCTTTCATTGTTCAGACCACTGGAGAAGAAAGGGTTTTCCTCCTGAAACACAGGCCTGACCAAAAAACTCAATAAAAATGGTAAAAACATGTAAAGTCTTTCCCTTCTCTGCCAAAAGCATGTTGAGAATATATATATATATATATATATATATATATATGAAGGATGGGTAGAGGTAATACATAGATGTTTTAGAAATGGTTTGATTAAAGTTTAGTTATCTAATTTGAAAATAATTTTGAAAATATTTGTGTTTAGATGTATAAAAATATCCATTCATTCTACTTCTCTCAACTTGATTTCCATTTTTTTTTAAGATTTTATTTATTTATTTTTAGAGAGGGAAGAGAGAGAGAAAGAGAGAGAGAGAAACATCAATGTGCGGTTGCTGGGGGCCGTGGCCTGCAACCCAGGAATGTGCCCTGACTGGGTCCATTTTTTAACTTCAAGTTTCTTTTGGGATTTGCAACCAGAATTTGGTCTTAGAATTTTTAGTGTAACCTACCTAACTTCAGTTTTGGGTGTGAGAGAGGGTAAGGAGGTGGGGATGGGAACTGATGAAAAAAAGGTGCGGCACACTGCAAACCCCTATAAACATGCTGAGCCCTGTCCGAGTTAGCACCCAGCCCCGTGGCCCTCTCCATCCTGTTCCTCTGGGATAGTTTTCTTCGTAGTGTTAACCACGATCTGATTTATTGTGCATTTTATATTATACGTACATATTGTATTTCTCTGTCAGAGTGTATGTTCTCTTAAGGCAGGGATTTCTTTCTTTTCTTTTCTTAAACATCACCACTGTTTCCTCAGAATCTAGGATAGTGCCTGGAACTTAGTAAGCATTTGGTGAATATTTTTGGAATGAATGAAGCAATATAAAGAAGTTATTCAGACTTCTATAAGCTTAGAGGATGGGAAGAAGAATGTAGGGATTTGTATCTAAGAGGCCTTTGGAAACACATTTGTATGGAATTTGTATTCCAAAGAGGCCTTTGGAAACACATTTGGGCAAATTAATTTCTCTGAGCTTCAATATCCTCCACTGGACAGGCGGGATAATCACAATATTTGTATAATAAGATTATTAAGAGAATTAAATGAGGTCAAATGCTTGACATAGTGTGTGGCTCAGGGTAAACATCCAGTAAGTTATGCCAGTGCGATTAACTTTATTATATGATAAATAGGGATTGTTTCTACTTTTATAAATACTTGACTCATTATTTATGAATCTGCTCAACAAAAGGAAATACAGCTTTGCAATTTGTGGGCTACTTACGCTGTAAACGTTTTAAAGGATTTTTAAAAGTAACCCTTGGAAGCAAAATTAAGTAGTAAGGTAGAAAATTTTGTCTAAAGTAAAAACTGGAAAAGTCTACTAGATGTCTTATAAAAGATAAATTAGGATTAAAATTCTCTTGGCTCTTATGTTAGTGGTTATTCTTCTTAATTCACTTTTCAATCAGTGGCTGTTTAGCTACTGGCATCTAGAAAAATGATATAATTACACATTGTTGGTTTTCTGGTTAATTTCTGTAATTAAATCTTGTATCATTTGATACAAATGATTAGATTATTAAGAATTAAATTGTTTATTAACTTTAACGAAGATCTATGACTTCAATACATAAATTAAATCATTGAATATTGAAAAGTAAAAAGCAGTTCATACCTTTAACAGAATTTGAGAGGCCAGCTTTTCATTGTGTATCTAGAGAACACAACTTTAAATGTCAAATACTATTTTGTCCATGAAAGGGTCTGGTGTGTTTATAGAATATCTCCTTTGACCTCTAATACTACTTGAGATAACATCTTTTTTATGGCAAGGTGCAGGAAGGAAAATTAAACATTAAGAACATATCTGAAAACTGAAAGCTAAGCATCTGTTTTCTACTGATTTTAACCAGTGTAACGGAATGGTGGCTTCTGTGTGGTATTCCAGTATCAGCAGAGAAATGCTGACATCTATTAGCTGGGGTTTCACACTTCACATGTCAGCTCCATCCAGGCAAGATCCCAGCACAGTCATCTCTCCACTGCGTGTCCTGCTGGTGTGCAGTGTCCACAGCTGTGGCCAGGTCACCATGATTACAGTCACTGTCATTTGATAAAATACTGATTTTCCAATTCCGATTCCACAACAGGTGGACACTAGCCTGGGACACTTGAAAAACAGTGATTAACCTGTTACCATTTTGCTTTTTAAAGGCCCAGGCCTTTAACCTCAAAGCATTGTTCCCGTCACTGAGGTAGAGCCGGGAGTTCCCAGCATTGTGAGCTGTAGCTTTCTAGCAGTATTTGTTTTACTCTGTTGTACTCTTCTTCATATGAGAGAAAAAGCTCCATGGCTTTACTTTTACGTTCAGTTTTATTTTAATATCTAGATACTACTTAAAAGAAAACATGGCCCCGGCTGGCATAGCTCAGTGGATTGAGCTCAGGCTGCAAACCAAAGTGTTGCAGGTTCGATTCCCAGTCAGGGCACATGCCTGGGTTGCAGGCCACGACCCCCAGCAACCACACATTGATGTTTCTCTCTCTCTATCTCCCTCCTTTCCTTCTCTAAAAATAAATAAAATAAAATCTTAAAAAAAAAAGATAAAACACATGCTGGGGTGTTGAAAAGGCAAGAGTTAGGAGTAATTATTTTGGAATTTATAGAAACAGCAAACATGAAACCTTTGAGATTTCATACATGCTTTAATATGTTTTTTAAGTGTCTGATAAATGCACAGCCCAGTAGAGAATACTGAGGGTAGAGAAGGAAGTAGAAGAGTCAGTCTTTGCCCTTAAAGAATTGGCTGTCTAGGTCAGAAGAGAGCAGACAAGACACGACACAGGATTATCAGCAGGCGAGGTCCTGTAGGGCTGCCGGTGTGTGCAGGCGCAGTTGGGTTAGAGTGAGATCAGCCGAGGAAGGCTCTTGGTTGGGGTCAACTTTTCCGTGGCTCTCAAAGAAAGTAACAGACCCAGGCTGGTAGAGAAATAAAAGGACAATCCTTGTAGAAATTGCCAAAGAGACACAGAGAAAGATGTGGAATGTCTAAATCACATGTGGATAATATTAAAAGAGAGGCCAGCTAGAAGAAAAGGGTTCTAAATGGAATTATTGAGTGACAGGTTCCTTTGCTTGAAGATTTTGAATGAAGGGTTTGAATGTGATCTAATTTGTAATAGGAATGAAGTTTGAAGTTGATCCTGGTAACTGTCTTCAAAGGTGGGTCTAGACAGCTATTTGCAAACATTCGGTAGATACCAGTGATGTCATTAGAGAAATCTAATTTCTGCCCTTGAGGCGAGATAAATGTGTTGTGGCACCATGAACCTTGGTGGGCCCCTGGAGAGCACTGCAGTGCAGCACACGTTTGGTAGAGTGCCGGGGAGGGACGGGGGCTGGCGGGGAGGCCAGTGGAGGGCCTACCTGATGGAAGAGTAGGGCAGATGGGGAAGAGAGAGAGAAAGCGTGTTCAGGGAAGGAGGCGTGGGGTGTTGTACAAACTAACTTCATAAGTGTGACACACATGCATATCACTCACAAGATGTGTGTGAGTTTGAAAGCAGTGGTAGAAGGTGGTGGGGGGGAGTGGCAGGGCCAGACAGGTAGGGCAGGTGACTTTTCCAGGACCTGTACATTAAGCTAAGGAGAATGGGTTTGTCTTTAAAGAGCTGTGTTCCAAATAAGACTTTGTTCAAAGAAGAACACTCCAGAATCACACTGTCCAAGATGGTAATCACTAGCCACATGTTGGCTGTTTAAATTAAAATAAGGATAATTAAAATTTAACAAAATTGAAAAGTCAGTTTTTCAGCCATACTGGTGACATTTCAGTTGCTCAGTAGTACACGGTGTCAGACAGTGTGGACAGAGAACATTTCCGTCACCCTGGGGACAGTGGTGCCCTGGAGCGTTTGTGAAGCAACTGGAAAGGATTGGGTTTAGAGGCAGAAAAGTCAGATAGAAGACAAAGATACGATGCCTTCAAGGAATTTTGAGGACTTGAACCAAGATGAGATCATCGAGGACTTTGAAGAGAGTGATAAGATCTGAAGAGTGAACCAGGAGAAACATCCTCTTTGAAGGGCAAAAGACTGGAAGCCTGGGAAGTCAGGAAAATAGCTAGAGAGTCAGGTGGGCTGAATCACAAATGCCAAGCCAGGGAAGATAAGAGTTTCAGAGAAGGAGGAGTATCATCAGAAAGGTTAGGAACAACATGTATTGATAGCATTTGGCAAGAACATGGTCTTTCGTGGCTTCACTGAGATAATTTTTAGTGGAAGCCGGAATGCAGGAAACTAGCAAATGGATATGAGTGTTGACTGAGTTTTCATACCATGGCTGTGAAAAGGGAGAAACAGAGTTAGTAAAGGGAAAGTAAGAGTCCTATTAGACAGGTTTTTGTAAAGTCTATTTAAAAAATAAGATGGATGAGAACTGAGCTGATTTTCTATTACAGGGAAATACCTGTCAGACGGGCAGGATTTGCCAGTGTATCACTGCTTTCACCCAGCCTTTCCACTCGAACGTGCAGGTTTATCATTTGAACACCTAATGTGCTTGAGGTGTTCCCGGTGAATTGGATTATGTATTCTTGAAGGACCTTTGAGTTTGTGGTGTCCGTATTGGCCCAGGGGGCAAAGAGAGCCTAGTGCAGTGGGGCAGAAACAACCTCATGTGCACTGCTCCTGCTCTCTGACTTTAAGCAAATATTTCACCTCTTTGAACCTCAGTTCCCTTGTGTGCAAAAAAGGTGACTATATGTTATATGGGGTTACTTTGGAATGAAAAAAAGGTAGGGAATGTTCAGCACCTTGTGCATAAAAGGAATTCAGCAAGTGTTAAGTGCCTTTACTTTCATTGACAGGAGGGGGAGATAAAATGCAAGGTAGTGATTATTATTATTATTCAGAGCAGGTATTTCTTTGCCAATCAGATAACTAATAAAGGGTGGGGGCATTTTACTGGCTCACCACTTCATACCTTGTGCCTAGACCAGTGCCTGCTGTTTAATTTACATTCAGTAAATGCTGGATGATAGAGTGGACGAATCATAGACACTAGAGGTTGTAAATCCAATCACTTCACTTAACAGAAAAGGAAACCCTGGCTCAGAGAGGTGATTTATTCTGTCCGGTTCAGGGACAAGATAATGGCAGTATTTGAGCTGAATGCTAGACTTGCTGTGCTTTCGTGGTTCTTAACCGAGAGTGACCTTGTCACCCCTGGTGATGTCTGGAGACATTTTTATTGTCACAAGTGGGGAGACAGTGTGACTGGTGTCCACTGAGTAGAGGCCCGGCATGCAGCTAAACATCCCACACTGCACAGGACAGCCCCCACAACAACGAGCTATCTGGCCCAAAATGTCAATAGTGCTGATGTGAGAAACCCTGGTCTACATTGTACTGAAATCACACGATTATTTATTGATTACCTGCTAGGTGCAAGCACTATTTCAGTATTTTGAAGAAAACGAAGATGTTTGTCATTTGGTCCTTGTCCTCTAAGAGTTAGCAATCTCAAGGAGAATGATGTTAACTCAATCACTGGACATTGAGATTGCCTTTGCAGTTGTTTTCATCATACATATACATCCGAGACAACTGGTTTTGTACAATGTTTAAACTATTAACATCTTCTGGTGGCCATGATTAAATATCACAGTAAGTTGAAAAGGCTGCAACCTTAAATCTAAGCACAAATGAGAAAAAACACTGAAAAATTTACTTACACTTCTTAAATACAATACAGTATTTAACCAGCACTTAGTGGGTGGCTAAATCCTTCAGAAAAATGTAATAAGCCTATTGTTTGTGAAGAAATGAAGGAGGCACCATCCAAGGGAAACTAGACCATTTCATCTGCTGAAGTTTCTGTAGTCTAAGTAGAGAGACGAAACACATAAATTGCCAGCTATTTAAGGATTGCACCATTTTTTTTTGTGAATTGTAGAAAACATCCAGGAATCAGAACAATGATTTAAGCTATAATACTGTTTAGATTTTATTCTGTAAGGTACTATTATAGGTGTTCTGTGATTCCAGTTTCCAATGTGGGGAGGGATTTCCTACACATAAAACAAGCAATTTTTGGGTACCAGCTGAGGGTCCTACAGTTTAATCAGTTCCAACACAGCCTACACAGAGGTTGTATCAGGTTCCACAGGTGAAGGGTTCAGTCCTACAAGGCTGCTCCCCACCCCCACCCCAGCTCCACTTCAGGCACCAGTGGGACCCATCGGCTACAAACAGTAGGATCCTGGGGCCTCCCCCCTGGATTTGATTAATTTGTTAGAATGGCTCACAGAACTCAGAGAAACATTTTAGTTCCTTGGCTACCAGTTTATTTAAAGTGGTATCTATAACTCATGAAGGAAGAGCAAGATGGAAGAGATGTACAGGGCAGTGTATGGGGGAAGGGCTCAGGGCTTCCATGCCCACCCTGGGGGCATTGCTCTCCCCAAACATGCTCACCAACTTCACCCTGTTCTTCTTGAGTTTTTATGAAGGCTTGATTATATAGTTATGATTGATTAAATCATTGGCCATTGGTGAACAGGTCAGCCTCCTGCCCCTGCCCCCATCCAGGAAGTCAAGGGTGGGACTGAAAGTTCCAGTCCTGCAATATAGCCCCATCCTTAGGTTAGGGAGGGGCCTTCCAGAGTCATCTTTTTAACCTTACAGAAGACACCTTTAGCTCTCGCCACTTCGGAAATTCCGAGAGTTGTTGATGCTCTGGGCTAGAAGGGGAAACAAAGACCAAATTTAAATTTATTATTATAATTCACAATATCACAGATACTAAAGCGAATCAGGGTTTAGCAATGGATTGTTGTTCAGTTTAGAGATTCCAACAGTATTGCTTTATAGAATTCAAGATCTGTTTTTGGGGAATACACGATGCTAGGAAGCCGTGGACAAACTGTGGAAGGACGTATTTGATTGTGAATTTGATAACAAAGACATCTGTGTCTTCATCATATAATGCACTGCAGTTAGGTTCTGCCCCTGCAGGGTCAGTGTCCGTGGGCCCTGCCTGTAATTAGGCCACATGAGCCGAAGGAAAACAGCCACAGGTTTTGCCTTTAACAAACAGCGTGGCTGGCAGCTGGCAACTGGCAGCACACTCATGGCTGTTTTACATGGATCTCTCTCACTCTGATCACTGTATTAGTGTGGGAGGGTCCACAACTATATCTGTGAGGGAGAAAGTAATTTTATCATATTTTGAATATCATAATAAGGGAGCCTCAGCAAATAGTTCTTCCACAGCTGTGGAAAGAATTATAAATTAGGTATCACCATTTCTGATCTGCTGCTTTCTACATTCTCTTTCTTTGAAGATTACTAACGCAGTGAGTTTTGATGAAACAAGATAGATTCAAGTAGTGCAAAATAACTTTAAAAAATTTTGCCTTTTGACAACTTACTTATTTGTTTGTAGGTAGGCAAAACTTCCACCAGATGGCAGTAAACACTCATTTCCTAATTGCTCAATAGACTTTGGATTTAATTAATTAGTTAAAAACTTAGTATTCAAGAACTTGTACATTGGCACAGAATCTTATGAATATAAGGGTGTAGTTTTAAATATTCCTATATTTAGCTCTCTGATAAATGTAACAGCCTCAGTATATGGAAAGGGCAGGGTTTGTATGTATATGTATAAATATATACATGAATATAGTAGAACATGCATACCTGGTCCTATACACACAAATAAATACTTACATATCAAATAGACATTACATATCAAAATGCAAATTGTGCTGGCATGTATAAACATTTAGTAAATGTTGTTTTTCCCCTTTTTTTTTAGCTTTATCAATCAGAATAGACTGGCTCTGAGGTGCCAGTAATTAGAGAGAGGAATGTACATATAGAAGCATTTAAAAATACACACATGAAGATTTAATGACTTGAATGTCATTATATAATTTAATGTATTGTAGAACAATAATAGATTAAAATGCATTACATTATTGAAAAGTAACATTTTCCTTGTGAACTTAACAAGATTTCCGCCTGTTCCTTCCTGTTGTTTAGGTGGGCGTTGTGGTTGTCTTTCATTTGATCAGGTCCTGACTTTCACTGCCTGGGTGTTTATTTGCTCACTGTCCCTCTGCCACTTCTCTATTCTGACTTGTCACATGCTCTACGTGACTTCTTTCTAGTCCTCTTTGGCCATTTAAATGAGAACTCCCTTCGAAGGATAGCAGTGGGTGTTTGACCTTTGTATTCTTTCCTTGTCACTCACTCCCATGGCTGCAGTGGTCCGTGAACTTGATCGCAGATGAACCACAGCCACTGAAACTCAGTACACACACCCGAGACTGAATTGTTTCCCCGAAAAATAGTGAATTTTCTGAGTTCAGGTTGAGAACCTGAGCGTCGTGATAAATGTACTTTCTCTCTCAGTTTACCCAGTTGTGTTCTGCGGGTTCTGTCTCTGTACAACCTTTCATATCTGCGTTCTCCTGTCCATCTCAGCATTATCATTTTTGTTGTCACTCTATCCCCCTCAGTCCAGCCACCACACTTGGTTCCTTTGCCTCTTCCATCTTCTGTCTTCATCTCGTACTAACCATGACCAATTGAGGGTTTTTAATGCCTTATTTCCACAAATGTTCTCCCAAAGACATTCAAGTCCTTCTGAAGATGCGGACACATTAGCTTACAGTGGCAAGTCCCCATTGGGCTGCAGGAAGTCAGGTGCTGGTGTAACTAAAAGATGCAGCCATGGAACCTTCAGACCATTGCTTCCACGTAGCCCTGCCACTCACCAGTGGAGAGACTGAGCCGAGTGTTTCGCTTGATGTGTTCCAGGGGCCCCCTTCGTAAAGTGGGGCTAGGACTCCCTTCTAATAGGGGAATTATAAGGGGAGATGATTAACCTTTAAAAGCATATAAGATGTATTCCCTAAGTGACATTTATGGATCTCCTCTGAGTGAGCCTCCTTTCCTTACCTGTATGGCCCTCACTCCTGGCACTGCCTATTCCCCTCACCCCCTCTTTCCTTCTCTGCCGGTGATAATTCCGCCCATCGTCCGGGCTTCTCTCAACTGCTACCTTCTCCGTGAATTTATTCTTGAATAAATTTGCCCACCACAGAGTCCTTCTCCTTCTGACCTATATTATTTATAAATCATTCATTTCTATTTTATATCTCTTGTCACATTCTACTTTGTAGGCTAACTATATTTAGGTCTTATTTCTCCTCCTAGATTGTAAGGTCTCATGGTCAGGGACCATACTCTCTTTGTCTTTGCTAAAATACCATATACCACAGTGCTTTGCCCGTTACAGAAGCTCTATTAATATTTATTGGCTATATGATTGAATAGCATATTAGATCATTTTCTCCAATGCCATATTTATAATTTATTTTTAACATAAAGAAATATTTTCTTTAAAGTCCTAAAAGATTCAGGAATCTCCACATGACTATGTATTTTATCTTCTTTTTTAGAAATTTTTTGATTCATCCTTAGTCTACTTACATTAATAATTGCTGCTCTTATTGTATTTAGAGAAATAAAGCAACAGTATAATTAAAACATATATCGAAGCATATATTTACTTGGCCTTTAATTAATATGGGTAAATTTATATAGCGAAGGATTTATGGCTGGCTTCTCTTCCTTCTCCTCCTTTCCTTCTCCCCAACCTCCTCCTTATCCTTACTATTATTATCTCTTTAATAAATTCACTGAAGCAGCAACTTTTTATTAATTATTAAAAAACACACTGTAGCCTGAGAGACACAGGATGAGGCAGAATCGAACTGATCAGCACCATCTTTAGTACTATTGCCACAGACACGGAGATGTGAAGTTTAATGACACATAATTAGTATGATTAGGCGTAGATTTTTCTCACTTTACATATTTGGACCCTGAGCTCTGTGGGGGTTAAGTGACCTTTTTGAAGTTCCATGGTATTCCCCTGCAGAGTGGAGTCTGGAATCCAGCTCCACAGCCATCGCTGAGGGACTGAACTGGGCGACCCTAAACGTGTGAACTATGTGAAGACTGGATTTTAAAAAGTAACATTGTCTTTGGGGTAGAATATGAATTATGTTTCACAGCACATAAATGATTTTGTGTTTGACTTAGGTACGTTAATTCCTGTTTCTGCACACATTTCAGTTATGGATATGATACGGCTTCCGACATGATTCACATTACAGTGTTGCAACCAGTTGTTCCAAAGTTTGTTGTGCAAACCGTGACCGTCAAATTTGCCCTTGGCGAAACACATTGCATGTCTTTGGGACATAATTTTAGTATGGATTTTTAAAATTTAAAAGCCTAAATTCTTTAAACTGAAAACAAATTAAAAATAATGAAACAGTGATACTTGACTAAAAGAGCTGAATAAACCCCTTCCGGGCACTCTGTTGGAACTTTCTTTTTTTTTTTTTTTTTAAGATTTTATTTATTTATTTTTAGAGAGGGAAGGGAGGGAGAATGAGAGAGAGAGAGAGAAACATCAATGTGCGGTTGCTGGAGGCCATGGCCTGCAAGCCAGGCATGTGCCCTGACTGGGAATTGAACCTGCAACACTTTGGTTCGCAGCCCGCGCTCAATCCACTGAGCTACGCCAGCCAGGGCTGGAACTTTCATTGTTTCAAAATAAAAGTGTGCCTTTTTGAGTTTGATTAACTAGTAGACTAGAGGCTAGTTAATTAACTATCTATTTGGCTTTTTACCTTTCATTCTTGAATTCCAAAAGCAAGATAATGCTGTTTTGCTATTAATTCTTTTATTTATAATTCAAGACAATTTAAGGAAACTGGGGCACATATCTCCATAGAAAAGGGACGGTTAGCCCCCACTCTCTGCAAGCGCTGGCCCAGCACTAACAGGTGACTTGTAGTTGGCTTTCTGGTTTCTAACTCTCTCTATCCCCCAACTGCCAGTTTTATTATTTATATTATTTTTATGTTACATTTTTTGCTGATCATCCTATTCTGTTGCCTTTGCATAGAAGAAATGTTTACTTGTGCTTTCCCGAGTGTGCCAAACCATTTCCTGTACATTTATTTTGCATTATACCATAGAACATATTCAGAGAAACTCTGAGAAAGAATCTTACCCTTTTCTAACATACTTCGTCATCAGTCTCATGTTGTGTTTTTCCTTCCCTCCTTCCTTATTATCTTTCCTCAGAGCTCTGTGTAGAACCAACCAGATGGGTTGAGTGGATGGTCCTCTTGTTCCATTTTTTCTTTTTTTAAATTCTCAATCCTCTTTCCAAATTTTTGGCTGCAGAGCAGAGCCAAAGGCATGTTCCATGTAGTTCCCAGTTCTAGCAGAGCTTGACTCCACTTACCTGGATTCTATTGCAGTTGCTTCCCAGCACCCACTTCCCAGCACCCGCCTCCTAGCCCCCAATCTTTTGCTGTCTCTGTATGATTGTGCAGTGCAATCCCAGCACAGAGCAGCCCCAGCTCTTTCTCCTTTCTCCCCTTTGTTCAGGCAACACTTCTCAGAAAGCCCTCTGCCATTGTCCGTGTCTCTGCTTTCTGTCCATTGTTTTCTGCGCTTTGTCATAACTGTTTGGTCTTGAGAAGATGGAGATAGGTAACAGGACAGTGGTTGGAAGGGCTGGGCAATTTTCTGCTCAGTCTAACATCACAGCAGTTTCTTGGCGATAGAGAAACCCTTCTCTTGTTGGTTGGGGAGTAATCTGGGTCTCTGAGTCAGTGGACAGATGTGAGTGGGAACCACAGCAAGAATCCTTTTAACTGTGTCCACATGGCCACTGGCTGGGAGTGAGGTGATCATTTCATGGATATGCCATGAGATAAAAACTGGGGGGTTAACTGCCTCTGCCTCAGCACTGTCCACTTTATAATTACTGTCAATTCACTGAAGGTTCCGGGTGTAGGTTGTTTTTCAGCCTTAGTTTTCAGTGAGGTTGGCAGTTTTTTGTTTTGTTTTGCTTTTGAGCTTTTTCATCACTTTTGTTGATAATTATTGATAAGTTGGGAGGAACATTCCTCTTGGATGCTAGCCAAGTATCATTTTGAGGAAGACTCCTGACCTTATATTTTAAATGGTGATTTTAACTACCTGAGGTTGCATAGTATACACACCAACTGATTTACATTAAAATGATTAAGTCCCATTGGACAGCTTGATATTTTGAGGAAAAACATCTTACGAATTGGTTGTTTTCCAGATTATGAACTAGTAGGTATTTCAGTACATCAAACATCCTTCTGAGACTGCGTGGTCAGGTGGGAGTCGGGAGTTCTGGAGATGCGTGGGCTGACACACGGGCAGAACTCAGCCTTCCTGTTGCCATGGCCCCACGCGCTGCAGTCCCAGCCCGAAGACACGCGCTGCTGTGTGTGTGTTTCCATAGGCCTCCTGCATTGGTGGCCTGCACATCCCATACATACCCGACGTCTTGTTCCTTTTTTGCTCAGTTTTCTTTTCTCGTGCATATAGCATGTGGAACATGATCTCGAATCATTGATAAAACCTTCCTTTGCTCTGTTTTTTAAAACTGCTGTCTGAGTTATTAGGCAATGGCAGATTTTGTGGTGTGTGAAACGAACTCATGGATGCTTCCTCCGAGGAGGTGCGATCGGCAGTTCTTACTTGTTCAACAATGTCAACTGATCTTATATAAATAAAACCCATACACTTTGCATTTAGCTCCTGTCTCCTGCACCTAGTGTTTGAAGGTAATGTTTTAAATTTTAATATCTACTAATGGTTCCTTTCTTAGCTTTTTTTCATATTAAACTTCATGGTATAATAGTGAACTAAAGTAAAGATCATTGGTCTTATTAATGTGCTTTTAATAGCAATTAAACTAGTTTTGTTTTGTTTTTTAGCTTAATCCTGATTATCGGGATGCCCAAAATGAAGGAAAAAATGTGGTAAGTAGAATTGTCCTCCCTGCCCCCCAACAAATTGTAAACATATTGTTTAGGTTTTTATATGAACAAACTGAAAAGTTAATAGGAAATTTCAAGACTAGGGTCTCTGAGGGAGATTCTGTGAGCAGAGGCTATGGGTGAAAGATGAAAGGTAAAAGGTGATATGGCTTAGATTATAAGATGTCCATAGTGGGTGTTTACGGAGATTTCTAGCAACTTGAAAGCCATTTGTGATTGAACACTGAAGACAACTAGCATCTTGGAGATATGGTGGGTCTAGGTTTAGTTTTCAGATGTGAATAGAAATTAGGCAGGAGAAATGGAATTATGGCATGATACTAAACAGGATAATAGGATAATCTTTTTAAAGAAAGATTTTATTGATTTACTTTTAGAGAGGGGAAGGGAGAGAGAGAGGGAGAGAAACATCAATATGTGGTTGCCTCTTGTGCACCCTGTATCAGGGACCTGGCCTGCAACCCAGGCATGTGCTCTGACTGGGAATCCAGCTGGTGACCTTTGGTTCTCAGACACGTGGACAATCCAGTGAGCCACACCAGCCAGGGCGAAGCAATCTTTTTTGATTCAAAATAATCTGGGATCTACTTACAGGGAGGTTCCGAAGCACCAAACAATTAGATGACTTTTCTGATATTCTAAAGTATGCTATTCAAAAACTTCTCAATCTTATTTTAAAGCCAGTTTTCATGAAAATATTTGTGCTTATTCACTCTGCTCATTTCATCATTGTGTAAAGATGATAGTTTTATGATTACAACATGACTTAATTCAATCAAAAATTCAGAAATTCAGGACAATTTGAAGTCATACAGATGGATGATGGGCACATTATTATTTTTTGTAATTTAGCCATATATTTTGATATAAAATAGATGCAGTCTATAATTCAATTTGCCTAGGAATTTAATAATCCTTTTTTGAATTGGCAGTTGTTAGTCCTGTATTATCCAAAATTCTCCTGTGTGATAGCAAGAGTTGGAATGTTTAATTAAAATTACTATGTCTTTGCATTGCTACACAGCTTTATGTTTTATGAGGATATGATGCAGGGAGGTGAGTGCAATCAGAATTTCTGGCTCGGAGTCCATCCTGTTTGGCTCCTCTCTCCGTCTATCAGGATTCCAATAGAAATAAGCTCAAGTATCAGGTCACTGACCCAATGAACACTTGAAATTGTATCTAAAGGTAGAATTAGGCTTATCAGAGCAATAGGATCCTCAGTGTTTAATTCAGTGTTGTCACCCTGTGTGACTCTTTTCCTTCTGGTTTTCCAAAAAGATGCCACAGGATTGCCGGATTCTTACCATCCTGTGATTTAGAAAAAGTGCTCTCTGTCGCCATGTTTTACAAGCTAAGTATGAATCATAGCTTCTTTGGTTTTGACTATAAGCTCGTCAGTGGTCTTCTAGCCAGAGACCACCAGGAACACATCAGTACTTGAACAAGGTGGGTTTGTTCCTCATCTCTCACACGTTATGGGGAACCTCGAGGCATCTAAGTAAAGCTTTGTGAGGAAGAATGTATCATAGGACTTGGGCTTGTGCAAGATGATTTGGGGAGGGTTTAAGGAAGCGAGCTTTTGCGCTGGCTTGGAAGGCTTTCAGGAGGTGTTTCAGGAGGTGTTATCTGTAGGGAGGGCGGACAGGAGCCAGGCTAACGCTGTCATTGGAAAGAAGCAGCAGTCGCTCCTGTGAGCTCGGGGAGCGGGATCTTCCATCATTTTTGTGGCTTGGACAGTGTTCCTATTTTGTCAATGTTCAGACATGATTCTGGAGTGGTAGTGTTTTGTCTGGATCCATCCTAGCCATGGGGTGGCCTCATCGGCTGTTGAAGTTTTGAGACATTGTTCGTGTTTGACTGCAGAACATTGTGACCTTGCCGTGAGTGCAGGGCCAGCTCCCAGCCACACCAGGGCCAGCTGTTGGATGTCAGGGGGTGCTGTTCTCTTCATGTAGGTTTGTTTCTAAGATATTATGTGACTTCTTCATGGTAGAGCCAAGAGAGTCCTACTCTTAGTATCACCATTGACTTGTGTTGCCTTGGACAAGCCAGACAGCTTACCTGAGACTCAGTTTCTTCATCTGTGTAGTGGGATGACAGTGTTTGCCCTGCAAGCCCCGGCTGCCTGCGGTAAAGTTACAGTGTGTTCAGACAGATGGCAACTCTTCGAATAAAGATGGTAGTCTGAAGGTGCGGCGTGTTTCTACTGAAGGGGAGTCATCTCAAAGCTTCAAACTGTGCGGTTGAATTACATTTCCGAGCTCATCTCCTTTCAGCTGTGTACTGCTTGGTGGTGCTGCTGATACTTCTGGGCAGTGCTGAGTGGGAGGATGTAGAGTATGAAGGTTTATGGAGCAGCATAAAGAATGTGAATAACTAATAAATCCGTGATGACGTTCACTCTTTGCGTTAATTTGCTTTCAGATAGATTCAGTAGGGTTCTTCCTCCTTTATTCAGCTCTGAAGGTGAGAAAGAGTGCTCTTCTGTTTCCGCAGTATGTAGCTGCAGGTAACACAGGTGGGACCGCCTTTGCTGTGGGAGATTATGACCGGATGTCTTCTGCCACATCAGAGACACATCCAACTGGAGACATTTTATTTTATCTTTTTCTCTCCAAAATCCCTAGCTTGAAAGTAAATAAAACTGAGAATATGGAACAATAAAGCTAACAATATGGCTCCTTATTTAATAGACCATTTACCACCTACCAATAATTATGTTTCTGTGCAAAAAAGGAGCCAAATAAAACCAAACTAAAGGAGCAGGTAGAGTTTCACCTGTGAAAAATGAAACCAATTTCCCAAAACAGAACAGAATGCTCTCTCACCCCAGCTCTGGGTTCCAGCAACACGGGGTTCACTGGGACCATGCTAATTATTTTCTTTTCTAATTTTCCCTGTGTTGTCTATTTAATATCCAGTTAATATTTTTCCTGTAATTTGTAAACCTGTATCAAAATGTTGCCTTCCTTTTTTGAAGTGTCAAAGGTTAATGCATGGTGCCGCTGAAACGAGTCCGTGTGTGTCAGAGCTCCCATTAAGACCCAAATTGCTGTATTTATTCTACAAAAGAGCCTATTATTTCCAATCCTACAAATGTACAGCCTCTACAGGGACTCTGTAAATATTGGAGCTGTGTCAAGCCCAGCCGGGAACCTGGCAGTCATTAGTTTCTTCTCCTTGAAAGGCTGCATCTTTTCAAATGGCTCTTTGAGGGGGATTTTTTGGCGGGGGTGGTAGGGGGGAATAGCACCACCCACTTTAGCCTTACCACATTTAGGTGGAATGCGATCTAATTTTTCAAGGGAGTATCTTTTGTCCATGCTGAGGATTTTTGACCCCAGCAATATTGACATATTGGGTCAGAAAATTCTTTGTTGTGGGGGACTGTCCTTTGCATTGTAGGGTGTTGAGTAGCATCCAGGGACTCTATGCTCACTGGTACCAGCAGTGGCTCCGCCTATTCCAAGCTGCAGCAACTATAAGCGTATCTGCAAATTGCCAAATGCCCCTGGGTGCCAGACTGTCTTCCTGTTGAGAACCATCAGTCTTTGTGCATAAACATTCATAAACAAAAATGTTCTAGAAACCAGGAAACTGTGCTGAAATAGACTTGAAAATTCTATTCTGTAGGATTTTTTTTGGGGGGGGGAGAGAAGTTGAAGTAGGTATCAGATTCTGAAAGAAGACCCCCAAATTCCCTTGAGTTTTACAGTGGTAACATGATAAGGAAAAGAAAGAAAGGGGGTCATGTTAGGAATTGGTTTGAGAATAACAGATTGTTAAGGAATGGCAAAAGAAGTGCTTGCTGCTTTAAATGACAGGAGTGTGTCTGTTACATAAAGTCATCAGTAGGAGCCCCGGAGGGGCTGAACAGAAATACACAGATGCCTGCACGTGATCTTGCTGCTGCGGCCCCACACAGGTCTGAGTCAGCCCTGAAAACGCATACATTGTTTCTTACCGAATGTCTCTGGCTCCTAACAACAGAAGTGCAACGAGATGTCTCTGCTGAAAATTCGATGACTCACAAATGAGTCAACAGAGAAGGTGTTACAGCAGACTAACTGCTGTGCTGCCGCGGGCGGGCGGCCGGAGGCTGGGCAGGAGAAGCCAGGAGCCATTTGTTTACTGGGCTGGCTTTGCATAAGGGATTTTCAACTCATATAACCTGCCAGGCTGTGCGCCTTTCCTTCCAAGTGAAAATGCTAGTTTTATAAGAGCCCAGCAGCCTAGGTTAATATTCTGAGGCCCTGCCTTCCCTAAACTGAGTGTTTTGGATAGCTGGCTGATGTTAAATTTAACACCTGTCCAAGCTCTGCTGTACCTTAATGTATTTTCATGATGCAAGAAGGAGGGCATTGTGCTTCTGTAATTCTGTGTGGGGAAGTAGTGTTTTTGTGTCTTTTTTTCTTACTTAGAAAAAGATATGGGTTCCTATCTAAAAGCCACAAGCTCACAATTTTGAACAGAACTGTCTTTGTGTTATCGAAATATAAGACTGATTTTCTTGTATATCATAGCTTGATCCACACATTTAAAACTTGTATGCTTATAACTCACTATTCATATTTCATTATTTAAAAATTTTGAGAGGCTGGCTTGAAGTTTACTGTCAAACTGAAGTAAGGCCTTTATGAAGAAGGTATGTTTAAGCAAATTATCTGAGTAAAAGAGATTAAAAGCAGAAAGTTTAAGAATGCAGCACTCTTAAAAAACTTCTAAACACGTCGAAAGCTCTTATTCACACAAACAATTATTAGGTTATTTATAAATGAAACTTATCTATTCATTAAACTTTTCCCCTCCAAGGACCTAAGTAAATTATTTAGGGGTACAATCATACATTCCACTTATACTATGTAATTAAAATTAAACCGTAAGTCTTAAATAGTATGTGTAATTCAGAATGACCTTTTTAAATGAGCCCTAAGAAATGAGGTTTTTCTGTGTTTGCAAAAGATTTTTATTGTTCACTGTGAAATAGGTCTGTGACTACTCTCTCTGGGATCCCACAGGGAGACATTACCAAGGAGGATTGGATAGAAGGGCAGTCTCTAGGAACCTGGATCTGCTTTTTTTTTATAAGTCTGGAAAATTCATTTGATTGATACTAGCATTTCAAAAGGGGAGTGCATAGAGGTGGGTTGACTCCTGCTACATTAACTCACAGATGACTGATGTATAAACCATGATGCCAACTTTCAGTTGCTAAGTGTATCTAAATTGTCAGGTCAGTTAATGCATTTTCCTTGCATTAACTGAAAATCTATATCAAAAACTAAATTATAATTAGAAGATTGGTATGCAGGGGCTCAAGAAATTAGATGACACATATTCCTTTTACGGATATGGGATTCCTCCAAGAAGATTGAAATACTAATTTGTTGCTTCTATGCTAGGGTGATACCAGTCACTCTATATCCCCCCCTCACCTAGGTCTGGTAGCCACAAATCTACTGTCACTCTCAGTTTGCCTATTCTGAATATTTCATATACAGACTCATACAATATATGGCTTTTTGGGTCTGGCTTCTCTCACTTAGCATAATGTTTTCAAGGTTCATGTATATTGTAGAATGTATCTGTACTTCATTCCTTTTTATGGCCAAATAATATTTCTTTGTGCATGTACCACATTTTATTTATTATTCATCATTTGAAGGACATTTGGGTTATTTCTACTTTTTGGCTATTATAATGAATGCTGCTATGAATGTTCATGTACAAGTGTTTATGTGGTCATATATTTTCATTTCTCTTGGGTAGATGCCTAGAATTAGAATTGCAGATTACATGTTATTGTTTTGAAGAATTGATACTCTTCCTAAATGGATATACCATTTTATGTTTCCTCCACAGTATATGAGTGTTAGGATTTTCACATTCTCACTAACACTTGCTATTGTCTGTTTCTCTGATTATAGCCATTCCAGTGCACTTGACTAATTAGTAATGATACTGAGCTTCTTTGCATGTGCTTTTTGGCCATTAGTATATCCTCTGTGGAGAAATGTCTATTCAAATCCTTTGCTCAATTTTTAATTGGGTTGTCTTTTTACTATGGTGTTGTAAGTGTTCTTCATATATTCTGTATACAACTCTCTTATCAGATACACGATTAAATATATTTACTTTCAGACTTTTTTTTTTTAATAGACACTATTTTTTGTAGAGCAGTGTTAGGCCCATAGCAAAACCTGGAAGTTTTTCTGCCTTTTCATAGTTCAGAGGTGCTACCAATTTGTGCACCATTTGCAGAAGGCAGCAGAATGACACTGCAAGCATTTCCTGATGCAAGGAACATGATATGCACAATCTTGGGATGGAAATGCAAGTGAGTGTTCTGGAGTGACTGGGTGTAAAGTTTCATTGTCACAGCAGCCATTAACTAAATGCTGTGGCTGGGTACTGACTGCATTCGTTTGCCTTCTGAGCATCCCTTCCCTCCCCCACTTGTATTCAACTTCTAGTGATGGTAAAACAACACCTTTCTCTCATTTTAAAATTTTGTTTGTTTCAATAAATATGTATAATTAATTATTTTTATGAACTTAATTGCCAAGCTTATATTAACATTTTGGTTTCTTCTGCATCAAATTCTTCCACAGGGGATTGAGACTTGGGAGAATTCAAGTAAAAATACCTAATCATCAGTCTTATATGGTTGCCTGCTTAAAATGTTAAACTTCCACTAGAAATATTGACTGATTTTCAGATCACCATGAAGGCTTTCATTTGTGAAGATCTCACTTTATTTCACTTTGTATGCCATTATAGTATGTTCTTGGTTCTAATGGAACCAGCCAATGAATGGAGTGGGAATGCTATGGGTGATTCCCCTTCTCTCCAGGTAAATGTCCCAATTACATTTTTGGACTTAGGCAAGAGCTCTGAAACACGGCCTTGCTTCCTCTTCGATTTATGGAATCTAGGTGACTCAGCACACTGTTTCTTCTCTGTGTTTGGTTTAAATGCAGAATGGTCCACACCGCCACTGCGTAAACAGGTTTCCTGGAGGGAAGGGAGCATGACTGTGGTGACTTTCAGTGTCTTGATAATTCACACAGATTCAGCCATCCCTCCAGGACTGCGTGACTTGTCACTGTTGATAATAACTCCCCCAGGGACTGTCAGGACCAACCTGCTATTTTTGGTTGATGTGAAATGTGCGTTGCTATAATCCAATGAAGAAATAATATGCAAATTTAAAACTTACCTCCCAATTGATTGGAGAGTTTAGTAAGAAACCTGATGAAATAACCTTGTGTCTCCTCAACAGAGAGATGGAGATCTTCCGACTTCAAAGAAGAAGCGCCAGGCAGGGGAGAAGATCATGTACACCTTGGTCTCTGTCCCACATGGAAACGACATTGCGTCCCTTTTTGAATTGGATGCCACAACTCTTCAGAGAGCTGACTGCCTGGTTCCACGGTGAGAAAAAGAGTTATGGTTAAATTATACCATTTCTTTGAATAATTTTACTGGTAGGTAAGAAATTAAAATCATAATGTTAATCATAACATTATGATGTTATAATAATGTACTATATCATAATCTTTGTGATATAGAGGGAGAGAGCATCAGTGAAGAACAAGTGTATAAAAAATCATGCATCTTTTTGTGAGTAGGTTAATGTAGCTTGCTTTATTTTCATAAATAATTAAAATATGCAGGGCCAAAGAAATTCTGAAAAATTCATGAGACCCATTTATTCTTATTACTTGTATAGACTTTGGTTACTAAAATGAAAAATACCCTAGAAGCTTTTTATTAATATTTATATAGTTTATTTTTATGATGTTAAAGTCCATATTTCATTCATTCATTCATTCTTTCAGCCATTCAGTCAACAAATTTTTATGGAACATTGATTACATTCTAGGCATTACTCTTGGCACTGGGAAGACAACAGTGGACAAATTGGTTATGTACTTGAATCTAAATGGGGGAGAGAGGCGATAGACAAACAAAATATAAGGTCAGGTCATGAAAGTGCTTTGAAGAGAAATGGTAGAGTTTGGAGAGAGTTCTGTTAGGTATGAGTGTTCAGACACGGCCTCTCATTTAGGATATTTGAGAAAATATCCACATGATTTCAGGGATCAGTCCTCTCTGTTGGGAATGTTTCGAGGGAACATAAAATGGAAAAACCTTGACCTTTACCAGGTGTGCTGAAGGACCAGCTAGGGGACCAATTGGACTAAGTGAGCCAGAGGAAGGAGGAGGGGGATGGATAATGTGGTAGCCAGGACTTCATGTAAGAAAATATTTTATATATTTTTTGCTGGTATTTGATTACTTTAATTAAGATCTTTTGCCTATAACTGTCTACCTTCAGCAATAACACTATCATGCAGTCTCTATATGCACAGATGAGTCTTGCCCATTTGATTAGGTCTAGTGGGATGGTTCTAAATTGTCTTTGATAGAGCATGATTGTGTTTGGCCTTGGTCAAATGGCGGTGGTGAGGCTTAAGGTACTGACAGAAAATGCAGACATTGTTGTGTAGGTTACTCTCAAGGGAGGATGAAAAGGTGCTACTCTAATACCACTTTTTGAGCTTCCAAGGGTGTTTCATGATTATTCTCATTCCTGAGAGATGTTGCCAAATCTTGGTTGGCTTCAGGTGAGCTTTACCTCACTCTTCCCTGTCCCATCAGCCTGTAAAGAGATCCCCTCTGAAGGTTTTACCTGATCTAGGTCTGTGATCTTCTCTTCTGAGTATTGGGATGGGATCTTAATCCTTATTATGACTTTCCTCATTTTGTATTTAAACTCAGCAAAATGGAGTCCTTCTTGAACTCCAAGAAAGTTTGCATAAGGAAACGATAAAATGATCTCACTATAAAGTGCACAGACCCGTGACAAGTCCCTGAGACTTGCTTTATATGAAAGTGTTAGAACCTTTGAAGCCTTTCTCACTATAAATTGGAACTTTGTATTGATTACTTTGCATTAAAGCTAATGTTAGTTAACACTTAGTAATAACTACTGTTACGATAGGACTCTCAAGCACTTTCTAAGTACTCAGCCCTGTGCCAAGCAACTGTTACAAATAAGGAACTAGACACTCAGAGCAGGGCTTTTCAAATTGACCTGAAACATCATCACCCAAGGAGCACTGGGGCCTCTCTGTGTCCCAGCTGCAACAAGACCAGTGAAATCAGAGGCTTCGGGGTGGGGCGCAGGCTTTGCTTTTTAAAATCATTACCTGGGTATGTGATCCTGGAGTGTGTGGACTCAAAATCTATATGCTGAAGCACTATGCTACAATGCCTTCATATTTTAGACATTCAGATTATATCAAGATCTTAATAGCAACATATTTATGTGGCACAGGTCCTAAGAGTTATTCATTTCCAGAGTTCTTGTAAAAAATAAAATTATACTCAAGTGTCATCTGGAACCCAGCAATCTAGGTGGACTCGACGAGCATGTATTGAACAAGTACACCAGTGAAGAGCAGGGGCAACAGGTGCAGGGCTTAGTAAGATATGGCTCAACTTTCCAGGTGCTTAAAGTACACTGGGAGAAGGCAACTGAACCCAAGTGACATCTCCGGTATAATTCAGTACAGAGGATGATAAATGGTAAAGTGGTTATTTCAAAATTTCTGACTATTTGGATAAGGGTTGGATCTTTGCTATTTTAGATTTTTGAAAATAAGTCTTTATTTTATCTACTTTTATGAGTGAGAGAACCATGATGTTGAATGAATCTCTTACTTTCTCTGAAGCCCTTGACATTTTATTTGATTTTCTCTCATTGGCCTTTCCTGCTTTCTGCCTCATGTCGTATGACCTGGTTGTGTCTTACCGTTCTTCTTAAATTCACAGGAACTGGAAGGTAGAGGACTCACCACAGTAGTATTTTTTAATAGACACTTAAACTCATGTTGGTTAAAGAAATGACGCAAGATTCACTAGAAATGATAGTACTTGAGTTGGGTGAAGTTCTAGCTGTCCTCGCTCAGGTACTCCCTGAGTTCATATTCAGGTGACACTCACTGTCCCCAGTGCCCTGAATTAGCAACTACTCAGCCATTGCTCCTAGGGGCACACAGGGTTAGGTTCCTGTGAACCTCTGGTCACAATGTTTTTGGCAGTCAGTCGATACATAAACTTGTACGTGTGTTCCTGTTTGAAGACACCTTACTTAATATATATCGTTGATTCATTAACATTGAACTCACAGCCATCAGAACTATAATTCATGTCTGAATGAAGCTTATTTAACACGAGTATTTTCTCCTTATGGCACAGCACAGCCTTGCTCTTAGGAATAGTAGGCAGCACTTCAGCTGTGTGCCTGGCGGCCGTTTTAAACAGTGACTTCACCACCAAAGAGAATATAAAGGTGGAAACATGGTACTAAATAGACCACGAAAGGACACTCGTTTGCAGTTTGTGAGCGGAAACAAGGAGGCAAAGCATTGCCTGGTCCAGCCTCCCTGGGCATGTGTGTGGTTCAAACTCTTTGTCACTCTGCATGTTTCCGAGGGTTGCCGTGACAGTGCCCTGAGCACTGATTTGGGGGTTTCAGATATAGTGAGTAGATGAGTTCACAGTGTGGAAGGTATGAATAATGAAATCAGCTGTGTATGCTTTTACGTGCAGATGATTAAACTACAAAGAACACTGCTGTCAGACAGCAGTTCTAACTGAGTCGGTTACTCGATCAGTGCTTCTCACCTTAGCATCTGTTAGAAGTGTCTGGAGAGCCTGTTAAAATACTCATTGTCGGGCCTCACCTCCTGAGTTTCTGAATCACTGGACTAGGATGAAGCTCAGAATTTGCATTTCTAATGAGTTCGCAGGTGATGCTGGTACCGCTGGTCCAGGGGCCACACTTTGAGAGCCACCGGTCTAGGTGAATAATCCTGCAGGCTTTGAAATGGTCTACAGTTCAGAAATTTCCCATCAACCAGACTGATCAATACTTGAACCAGTTACTAGTCTACAATACATTTATGTTCATATCATGTATGAAATTGTTAAACATGCTCATATGTAAGTAGGTTAATTCTTTTACAATGTTTTTTGTATCATTTTGCTTTTAGGAACTCCTATGTTCGGTTAAGACATTTATGTACCAACACATGGGTAACCAGTACCAGTATCCCTATAGACACAGATGAAGAGAGGCCTGTTATGTTGAAGGTAAATGTTTCTGAAAATGGTTTAATTTTCAGCCAGACATTGTGTAAATGGGATTAGGGGGTGACTGGCATGTTCCTTTCAACCCATCTTCAGCAGTGTAAGAGAGCACTGCAGTTCTTTTCATCAAGTGCTTGTGTCTGCTGGTTGCTTAGGCAGCTGAACTCAGTGGCTTGGCTTTAGCAGGGCTGTGTGATTCAGGAGGCTGCAGCACAGATACCAAAGAGTAGGAGCAGCGTGTGGGAAGGGGAAAAGACTTCAGGACTGCATTTTCTCTGCTCTGTTGAAATGGAAGTAAAGGGCGAGTGTGATTAAGAGATGTGTATAGGGACAAGGGTGGATGTGGGCATGGACCATCTGTGTTGCTGTTGCCCTTCTTAGAGGATGTTGAAGGAGGGAATTTTGTGTCTGGGTCATCTACCCCTGATTTGCATTTCATAAACTGTACGAAGATATGTCAGTACTTGAAGAGTATTGCATGGTCATTGGAAAAGAAACAACTCATCTGAATGGAAAAAAAAAATCACATTGCAGATTGGAACCTGCCAAACAAAAGAAGATAAAGAAGCATTCGCCATTGTGTCCGTCCCGCTGTCTGAGGTGCGAGACTTGGATTTTGCCAATGATGCCAACAAAGTGCTGGCGACTGCGGTGAAAAAGCTGGAAAATGGCACAATAACTCAGAATGAAAGGAGGTGAGTAACTTTTAAAAGTGACTCAATTGTCCCCTCCCTGCAGTAAGCCTCAGGTGAATGAATGATTCTAGAGGAATATTTTGAGAGATCTCGATGGCAGTGTGCTGGTTCCAAATGAGCAGGTCCTGGTGAGTGACTGAAAAGGAGGACATTCAGTCTGCTAGAGTACTTCCTTTTCCGTTTTAGTTTGGCTGGAAAACAGTTGCTTTTAGTTACTTCTGATCTCTCTCTTTAAATATTTCATAACACATTGACAGTATCTTTTGTTGCACTTGATTTGATATTTTGGCTTTCTAAAGGTCCTCAAAGAAGTAGGTTTTTTTTTTTTTTTTTGCTCTTATTCAAAATACATTTCTCTGCTCAGGCACCACAGCAGAAACAAATATATGATACCAGAAAATAATCTGTTTGTGTAGCTCTCTGCCCTTATAACTCCCTCAGAAACACTGGATCCTTGATTCTTCAACTCTGATTTTGGAAATAAGTGAGCAAAAGAGTAGTATTGACAGCTGCCAGTGATCTTGTCTCTACTCTGTTGGCACCACGTTAGGCACTGTAAATATGTTTTCTCTAACCTCCCAACGGCCCTCACATGGGCATTATTCCTACTTTACATGAAGGAAAGTTGAAAGCTTCAACAGACTGGGTAAGCTCACACAGTCAATTAGTGTGGTATTCAGTCATCTGTGATTCTGAAGTACGTGTGTCCCTGGGACGCCAGAGCAGAAGCATTCTCTGTATTTCTCCTCTCCGTGATGCTGCTACATGGGAACAATAAAAACCACTTACCGATTTCCCAGGCATTCATACACTGGAAATCTCATACACAGCTGGTGAGATGATTATGGGTATAAGCGCTTTGAAAAATAGTTCTGATAGTGACTAGCAAAGTTAAAGAAGCCACCCTCCTCTTCTAAGAGGAATGAATCATCCAGTGTTTGTCCTTCTGTGGTTCACCTATATTGTCACATGTGACAGAGTTTCCTTATTTATAAGTTGAATAATATTCCATTGTATGTATGCATTTTCTTTATTCATCCATCCATAAACATTTAGATTGTTTTCAAATCTTAGCTATTGTAAGTAATGCTGCAAAATAGTCTGACTCATAGAAACACAGGGTAGAATGGTGGTTGCTGGGGGCTAGTGGTGAGGTGAGGGGGGCGAGATTAGGCATTGCTATTTAATGGGTATAAAGTTTCATTTTTACAAGATTAATAAGTTCTAGAGATTTGCTGCATAATATTGTGCCTATAGTTAACAATACTGTATTGCATGCTTAAACATTTATAAGAAAGTAGGCCTCATTTATTACCACACATACACTTGCACACAAAAAAGAAACAAACACTTTATGACTCACCACTTCACTTCTAGGCTTAATGCTTTTGAACATCTGTTCAAAAGATGCTCCCACACATGTGCGCCAGGACACACGTTTAAGAATATGCAACCTTATTCTAAATAACCATAGACTGAAAACCATCCTGCTGCCCAGCATCAGTTGAACAAGTGAATGCCACTTTGGTATATTCGTACAATGGAACACAGTGTAGCGAGGAAAATAAATGAACTACATCTACGTATAACAACATGGATAAACCTAATAAACTTTGGATTGAGTGAGAACTAGACACATTCATTCACTGGACTATTTGTTATTTGTAAAGTTTTAAAGAAGCAAAAGTGAGCTCTTATTTGGGCTGCTTAAGCGATTGAGTCATGCAAGGAAATAATGGTCGCAAAAGTCAGGACGGTTTTCCCTTTAGAGGATGTTCCACTTCCTGTTCTAGGCGGTGGCTTTATGGGGCTTGCATTGTAAGTATTCCGTAACCAAACATGTGAGTTTTATGAACTGTTAGAAGTACATCTTACAATGCAAAGGGAAAAGTAGTCCACCTTGATTCCTCTCACCCCTGCCAATAGAACATCCTAAATATGCAAAAAAAAAAAAAAAAAAAGGAGCAGCTGCTTCTTGGCTTCCTCTTTTCTTACCCACTTTTCCCCCAACAAACCGGCATTTGAAAATGGCTAAGTGTGTATTCAGTTGTACCTGCACTCCCGTTGGGGGTAATATATGAAGGCCAGTGGCGGAAACAACCGCTCCACTCCTCCACTGATAACTAGGTACTAGAGCTAAATCATGAGCAGTACTGGAATCCGATGTGCACGTGGCACTTTTTATTTGCTTCTTATCTATGAATGCTTCCTTTTGATGGATCCATTTCTTAGTCTTTGTTCCTCTCACATATGCACAGAATTTTACTCAGCCTCACTGGAAGACTCCCCCTTCTTAAGCATCAGTGTTTCTTCAAGAAAACAAAAACAAGTAAAGATGTAGAGTGCTAGTGCTCCACCCTTGCTGGCTGTAACCCTGTACAAGTCTCTTCTCTTCAGTTACTGCTGGAGAGAATCTTGAATTAACCTCTCCAGAAAATTCCAAGCAAGGTGGAGGGCCAGGACTGACCAGGGATGACGCATGTCTACTTCCCCTGCTTCCTCCCCCACTGTTTTAGAGCGAAAACATCATAGCAAAGAGAAGATCTTGCCTGAGACATATGAAGTTGCAATTATTAATCTTAATTTAGTCATTTCAGAAAAAGCCACCCTCCATCAAAGTTCACTCAAAGCTGCCTGTCAGGACAGTGGAGCTTGTGGCACAGTTGAATACATTTATATTATTGCCTCGATTTTAGAATTCAGTATAAAATTCTTTCTGAAAATACCTCACAACTCTGACTTTTTCCCCGCTCTGGAGAATGAAGTTATTGTTAGATATTCTTTTAACTGGAGGAAGAATGATACAGGGTCAAAGGGAAGGTGTTAGAATATTATAGATCGGCCTCAAAATGCCTGTGCCGCTCCAGCCCTCTCTCTCATCACTCCCCCTTGCTCACCCCAGGGATGGACCCTGGAGGCACAGCCCCTGTGTTAAGCTCCCAGATCCTCAACCTTGGATATTTTTCAGTGGGATTTTCTGATCTTATTCTGCACAGCTGCCCTAAGAGGGAAAATAGAAGGGAGATATCTATGTTTCTTTGTTGTAAAAATTTTATTTTTGCTTGTCCCATGATACTTAGGGAATGCTTTTAATCTGAATATTATATCTTCCATCAATTCTGAAAAATTCAGCCATTTTACTTCAAATGTTGCTTCTTTGTTTTTTCCTCTCGTCTCTCTTTCATAACTCCTATTGAAACGAGGGGAAATGACCTGCAGGCTCGGACTGCCTGCTGCTGCAAAAACCAAACTCATGAGAAGGGTGCTGGAGAGAAGGAAAGTGGTTTATTCAGGTGCACACAACCTGAGAAGATGGCAGGCTCATGCCTCAAAAGCCATCTTAACATCTCAGCATTGGCAGAGGGTTTTATAAGAGGGAGAGGGAAAGCAGAACAAAGAGATCAAGGGGAGAATGTTGAAAAGTTCTTTACGCGCAGATGAACGCAGTCCATTCTCCTAAGGACCTCGACACTGGTCAGGTGATGGTCTGGTGTGTGTCATCTTGGTTTTATGCCATCCTGCTTTTATAGTGGAAGGCCAGCAAATCTCCCAGAGCTGGGGTGACTGAAGATCCAAGTCTGTATCTTTTGAAGTTAGTTCTTACGATTCTTATACAAACATGGTGTTATTCTACAAGCTGCATATCAGTCAGAATCAGCATTTACAGAAACAATGTTAAAAGAATGTTGAGGTAGATTACAGTTCCCCACTGTTACACTATTACATGCCTGTTGGAGCCTCTTAGTTCACCCTCCTGTCTCTTAACTGTCTTCTATTTGTCTTTTAAAAACTTTCAGTGCTGCTTTCTGGATGATTTTTTGATGCTATCTTATAAATCACTGATTTTTTCTTATAATGTATGTAGACTAGTTTATTTTCATGAATTAAATTTTTATTTAAATGATTATAACTCTAGTGCTAATGGTTCTTTTGCATATCTGCCTATTCTTTATTCATATTTGCACTTATTATATATATTGTCTTTTTTGCATATAATTTCTTTATTGCTTTGAGGATTGAAAACACATTTTTTTAAAGATTTTATTTATTTATTTTTAGGGAGGGAAGGGAGGGAGACAGAGATAGAGATAGAGAGAGAGAGAGAGATCAATGTGCGGTTGCTGGGGGTTATGGCCTGCAACCCAGGAATGTACCCTGGCTGGGAATCGAACCTGGGACACTTTGGTTCCCAGCCCGTGCTCAATCCACTGAGCTACACCAGCCAGGGCAAAAACACATTTTTTAAAAAAGTTATTTTAATATTGTTCTGTTACTTGCTTTATGTTGGTGACAAACTGGCCTTCTGATTTTTCAGTTTGATTACTTAGTCTGTCTCTATTCACAGATCATCTCTGCTTTTCCTATTCTATGTATTGGAGAAATTAAAATGTAGTGAAGATTATGAGATATAGTTTGAGTCAACAGTAAAAAAAGTGATTTCATTTTAGGAATTACAAATATGGCTATTCTCCCTTAAGCAGAACTACCCTTTATTGCTGGTCACTCATGGAAAAGCATCCAATAGTGTTCTATTGGCCGCTCTGTTGTTGGGGTTCACGGGCTTTACTTCATAACACTCATTACAAATGCCTGGTCGGAGCTGGACGTGGGAGCAGGGACTGGAGGAACTGGAGAAGGGATGTTCTTTTAAAGATTTAGGTGACATTTAATGCATTAAATATTTTCTTGATTAAATAATTTTTATTATAAAATATTTTGTTTTACAGTGTTCCAGTGCTTAGTGTTTATTCACTTTTCTCCCCCAAAATTAACACCACAGAGTAAAATTTCCTTTTCATTTTGCAATAGGTTTGTAACCAAATTATTGGAAGACCTCATCTTTTTTGTTGCTGATGTACTGAATAACGGACAAGAAGTTCTGGATGTGGTTATCAGTAAGCCAAACCGAGAACGTCAAAAATTAATGAGGGAGCAAAACATATTGGCACAGGTGAATGTTTTCATGTACTAAATTTGTGTAGATCATTCTTTGAATTATACAGTACTAGTTTTTAAATCAATCAGTCAATTTATTTATTGCTATGTAACAAGTTACCCCAAGTCCCTCTTAGTGGGATCAGTAGTCTAGGAGGGGCTCAGGTAGGCAACTGTTGCTCAGGGGGTTTTACCAGGCTGCAGTCAAGGTGTGGCCGGGGCTGCAGTCATCTCAAGTCTTGAGTGGGAGGGGAGTCACTTCGCAGCCCATTTACGTGGGCCTCCCCACAGGGCTGCCTCAAGAGCCGGCAGCTTGCCCTCCTTAAAGTTGAGTGGTCCAGCAGAGAATAAGAGAGGGCATGCAGATGGAAGCCACTGTCTTTTTATGACCTAATCTTAAAAGTAACATCTCATCAATTCCAGCCCATAGTCAAGCAGACAAGATTACATAAGAGCATGAATTCCCGGAGTCAGGCCTCGTTGGGGGCTGTCTTGGAGACAGCCTACCACAGATTTTTAAAGAACTAACATGGTCAGACTACCTCCATGGTCAAATGTGCTGGGATAATTTTCTAGGTAGGATTTCCGGGAAAACTTGGAAACTGCCATCTTTATTGCTTCCTGCTTCTTTCTCTCTCTTCATAAGAAGAAAGTAGGTAGTCTATTCATCAGCTCACAAGTGCTCAATATAATATTTTTACCCCAGAAGTTTTTTACCTCAGAAGTCCATCACTGCACTGATGCTGTGTCTTTCTGAAATTGTTTAGAACATGCCAGTAAATTAATTTACTTCCTCATAATATGTACATATGAATGTGCCTGATTTGATGTGTTCTTTTTGTTTTGCTAGTGGCTATATAAACTAATGGGTATTCTTTAAGTGTGGACTCAAGAAAATACTTAAATAAAATCACGTTAATATACATGCACTATTTGTGAAGTTGGATAAGGCAAACAGTTGACATATTGTCAATTAATATTGTATAGCTGGTTTTCTGAAAATATAAAACAACATTTTTCTCAAAGAAAATAAAGGTTGCAAATCTAATGAAACAAAGTCTTTTCTGACATTAGCTTTTTTTTTCTATAAATCATTTCATTTCAAGGACTTTTAGGACCTTGAGTAATTTATTATTATTTTAACCAACATGTGAAAATTTTATTTCAGTATTATAAAAATAAAATTCAAGGTTTAGTGAATAGAGAATTATTGGAGGAAGTTTAATTCATATTGTATTTCATAAACTACAAGGATAATTTCTTTCCATTTTGCTTTCTTGTGTTAATGCTCATGCCCTTGCCTAGGTGCTTTTTAATAAATGTTTACTCATTCTGCCAGCACATCTCCAGGTGATCCTACCTGCTGCCTTGCTGCCTGAAAGAGTTATTTTCCTCAATACTTTTTAAATACTTCCCAAACAATATCCTTAGAAGAAGAGTGTGGATCACTGGGTACCACCAGCTGCCCATGTGGGTCCCGATTGGTTACATTTAAATGCTGATACATTCGTTGGTTTGGAAAAATCTTTGTGTATCAAGAACAATAAATTACCCTGGCTGGCGTAGCTCAGTGGATTGAGCGCAGGCTGTGAACCAAAGTGTCGCAGGTTCGATTCCCAGTCAGGGCACATGCCTGGGTTTCAGGCCATGACCCCCAGCAACCACACATTGATGTTTCTCTCTCTCTCTCTTTCTCCCTCCCTTCCCTCTCTGAAAATAAATAAATACAATCTTTTTAAAAAAACAATAAATTAACTATTTTATAAAGAGGTTTAGAAGCAATATTTGGAGGCGATTTTCTAATGTCAGCTTCAGATAAAAATAAACTTTTAAAAATATTGTTTTGATTTTAGAAAATCATAAAATAGATATAATTGTAGAGCCTATAGAAATCAAACTGCATTTTAGTTTATCTGAATATTTTGATGTGACATGGTACAACCCAACATGTTCATATTTCTTATTTTAATAAAATTTAATATCTAAAAAGAATTAAGAGTTTTATTTAAATAATGTTTTTGTCACTCAATTTTGGGAATTCTCTTGTCATGTTCCTTAATGTGTTGGTCCTGAATCCTAAATTCATTTCATCCTTTACATTAATATTTTGAAAGTGTTTTTGAGTAAATGTTGCTTATTTAAAAAAAATTAAAGCAGATGGCAAAACATGTACCTCCATTCATCAGAATAGGCATTGTTTTTTTTTTTTTCTCTAATAGATATTTGGGATTCTTAAAGCGCCCTTTAAGGAGAAAGCAGGAGAAGGCCCAATGCTGAGACTTGAAGATCTGGGAGACCAAAGATACGCACCCTACAAATACATGCTGAGGCTGTGCTACCGCGTGCTGAGGCATTCGCAGCAGGACTACCGGAAAAATCAGGTTGGAGTGCGGCCCCTTCTTTTTACCTCTGTTTAACATTTAAAGGACGGGCAAGGTTCTTTGGTTACTGTTCTAGATCATATAAAATAGGAATGGGAAATCGGCCCTTTGCCATGAAATGTTTTATATTGGCAACACACAAAAATGACCTGTAATTCCCAGCCAGGGTACATTCCTGGGTTGCAGGCCAGAACCCCCAGCAACCGCACATTGATGTCTCTCTCTCTCTCTCTCTCTCTCTCACTCTCTCTCTCTCTATATATATCTATCTATCTCCCTCCCTTCCCTCTCTAAAAATAAATAAATAAAATCTTTAAAAAAAATGACCTGTAAGTATTTTTGAGCTGACATGTACTTATTCTTCCATGGAAGATTAGAATTGCCGGGGAAGGATGCCTGTGTCCTTCTGTGTGCACGGTACTAGCTCCTGCTGGGCAGGAGGCATGCAGGGGGCAGTATGTAAAGAGGACTGAGACATTTCTTGGCACTGCTAGGAACAGGTGAGACATCACATCATCATGTAAAGGCCATAGAGTTTACCATCTTGTGGAAAAGATAGGACTTGTGCATCTGAAATGTAAGGGTGGGACAATGAGGGGACGTGAGAGATAAAAGACAGCGTCACAGGAATTCGGAAGAGGGAGAGCTCAGCTGTGGCTGCAGGAACCCAGGAAGGCTGCTTGGAGAAGAACGCATTTGAGTAGGATGAGAATCACTTCCATAAATTTTACAGGCACAGGCATTTTAGTGAAGACGGATCTAAGGAGAGAGGATGATGGTTGCTAGCTAGCAAGGGCACTTTTGTCCAAACACATTCCTGACTGCGGAGAACAGGGAAGCCAGGTGTACCTAGTGATCCAGCTCAACATTGTCAACTGCAAGTGAAATTTCTTGTCTCATTTTTATCCTAAAATTACATAATATTTTGTGTTCAATAATATGCATGTTTACTTAATATAAAATTGTTTAAATTACTGTTAGGTAATTTAGTGTCCTATTTTTTTCTTAGCTCAACTCTCAGCACTTCTCACAGTTTCACTTCACAGCTTCACTCAGTACCGAGTTAAGATGAGGGACTGAGGCACAAGGAGTTTAAATAACTTGCCAAAGATGATATAGTTTTAAAACTGGAGACAGTATTCAAACCCAGGCTCTTGCTCATCCCAGTATTTCCTGCTAGTAGTTTGAAAGTTTCTTGGCAAGAAAAAAAATTTACTTTAAGAAAAATGTGTTAAAATACATTGGCTTTGAAATTCTGTTTAAAGATTAAGAAAAGGTCTAAAAACAATTTGTAGAACAGATTAGTGAGAAGATAAATGATATGGTAGGGAGCAAGAGCAAGGAAGGGGACTATATAAACAAACCCCGTAAATACTTTTAGTGTAATCCTAGTTACAAACATCCTTCTTCCCAAGTGAAAATGCTGCCGTTGGAATTCTTTTTCCCAGCTTCACTGTATTCCTTTGACATGTCAAGATAAAGAGTGGTTTTTATTTTATTGGAAAAAAATTAAGTTCCAGAACATTGCATGACAGACCTTCAGAAAATCAGTGTCTTGGAAGCCCCCAGTATGAGGGTCTGTGTTATTCTGTGGAGGCCTGGGGTGAGGGCAGGGGGTAGAGATTGCTCAGTGTATTCCGCTTGGCCTTGTGTCTCTTCTTGGGTCTAGAAACATATACTTTGCTTGACAGGCCCTCACTCACACATACAAGCATCTTGTTATTAGAGAGATGGAGTTGACTGAAAAAAATAAATAGGTCTCTAGAGCTTACCCGCCTCCCTCAGTCTCGTGGGCCCACAGGGGTACCATCTTTGACTGTGCTCGGCCCTTGGAAGGGACCTGAGGGCTCTGTTTTTACAGTGCTGCCGTGTGCTTCAGTGCCAGTCTCATTGGATTTGGCTGTTCTGCCAGTCCCTCGCAGGTTGCCTGGGCAGCACATCTTAACTGGCGTCCTTTCCCAGTCCTTCAGGGTGTGGCACACGAAGGTCTTTCTCAGTCCTCTCCGTCTCAGCAGGGACTTGGAGCCTAGTGCACTGGGCATGTGCAGTTTCTCCTCTGAAAACATTCACCCTTGTGACAAGTAGAAACACCCACACAACGGACACTCACTCACAATTTCTTGTCTCCTTTGTTCACTCTACTAGACGTACCACTTCTCCAGGGAAGTCTGTAGTCACTTAGGAGGGCGTGCTTTCTGGTTTCCTTAGAGAATGTGACTGTGGGTGGACCACCCTTTCTCTCTTTTGGGATGTCTCCTCAAGATGTAGATCACTGAGCTGACGAAAGAAAACAGTTCATAACATTCACTGAGGGTTGGATTTTATTTTCCCTCACGTTTTCATTCATGTCCCAGTTCAGTCTCAGTGGTATTTGAAAAATAGTTTTCTCATTTCTGTTGAATTAAAAATGCTTTGTATTAAGCATAGAGCAGCTTTATGATATTTTTAGAGCATGCTTTCTAAAACGTAAGCAGAATTACTTTCTCCTTTTTGCATTACTACTCCGTTTTCCTTTATCCACATCTATGTTTTGTAGAGTCTTAGTAGGGAGTTCTTTTCTGACTAAACGCCAACCCAAATCTTTCATATTGAGTCTCTATTATGATTTATAAAATTTGGCAACATCTCTACTTTCTTTTGATTATTTGTCAACATCTTGATCTATTTATCAAACATCTTGGAGGTTTGCCTTACACTACAGTATAATTACAATAGTCATAAAAGTGTGTTAATCAATATGTATCTTTAAAATGATGTACTAATGGAAGACAGTTCCTTCATTTAATTGGCTATCCACATAAAGCTCTTATTTTGAAAGGCCACAAAATTGCTGCCTTGAATATAATTATATTTGTGCAACCAATATCATTTACAAGGAATAAATAGACTTCAGTTAAAAAAAAAGGCAAAACCACTGTCTAATGAATAAATTCTCCCAACAAAGATACAGAGATACATCCCCAAGGAGAACACCCAAGAAGCTGAAGTGAGAACGTTTTGACTCTGGACGGGGGGTGGGCTCAGCAGTGCTGTGGTTGCGTGAGGTGTCTTGCTTGCACACAGAATGTGAGAAATGAGCAGGAGTGGCTTGGAATGCAGGAAAATTAGTGCGAAGAATAAGGGCCACATTAAATAATGCATGACAGGCAATCCCCACGGACTTTCTCTTGCCCTTTCCCATAGCTCGGAAGGATCTGCCTCTCCAACCTCAGCTCTGGTTTCCTTCTCACTCCCTGCCCCCTAGCTACAGTGGTCCTGTTTTGTTTATAGATCAGGAAAAGCTTGGTTTCACTACCACGGAGCCTTTGCGCCTGCTGCTCGCACTGCCTAGGTGGCTTCCCTTTGCGTGCTCCTCCTTTTTATCATTTTCATCATTTCATCACTTTAATCATTTCCCTCCTAGCTCAAATGTCACTTCCTTAGCATCTACTCCATCTAAAGTTGCCATCTTTCTCCATCCCTTTGTTTGTTTCATTTCATTTATTAACATGTAAAATGATGATATTTATTAGCTCATTTACTCACCTGTTTTTCTCACTAGAAGAAAGCTGTATGAAAGCTTATCTATCTTGTTCACTGCCATATACCTAGTGCTTGGAATGTAGTAGGCTTTCAAGGAATACTGTATTTTTCTGTGTATAATATGCTCCTGTATATAATGCACACCCACATTTTTGGTCCAAACTTTCAGTAAAAAAAAATCTTTCATTTAAAATTTTTAATCCAATTTTTAATTTACATTTAGAAACAAAACTGATCATCATATTATTTTGCATATATGTCATTATTGCTTTCTAGAGTTACACTTTTATTGTGTAAGCATAAGTAAAAAATTAAAAACATTTGTATAGATACAGAATTAGTACTACCCATATATAATATACATCCTTCTGTTTCCCTTGAAAATTTGGGCAAAATAATGCACAATATGCATGGCAAAATATGGGTATTTATTGGATGAATGGATCTGATCAATTAAGTAATTAATCATATTATCTTGTTTGATAGCTTTTAAAGATAAAAGTGGTATGAAATCTTACCGTGATTTTAAAGAGATTTACTAGATCATTGTAGTATATTGTACAAAAAGAACCCCCCTAAGTCCACCTGGAGTCTTTGTGTGGCATGTAGATCTCATGCCTCATAAACAAAATACCACAGAGTGATTTTCTTCCATAATCATGTGAAAATCATCGGTTATGACTTTCACTGAAAGTTATAAGACAGTCCACTGTTAGGGTGATGGAATCCCTAGTTACCATGCCATAGATATTGTTCTTTAGCTTGGTTTATTTTTGTTTTGACCATTTACATTTCGAAGGTATAAGCACCCATATTAAAAAATATTTCTAGGTATTAATTTTTTATTAAAATGTATTGTAAATTAGGTATATGCTAATATTTTTGCTTCCTTCCTCAAAAAGTCCTGTTTATTGAAGAATTATTTACTTGTGCTCCTCGGACAGTGATCTTCAGTGAGGTTTCTGTTATGAATAATTCAGTCAGTGGTGCTGACCATAATGAAACCTGTTATTTCTGAGCCATTTGGCAGTGCATCTGACAGCTTTTTTTTTTTTTTTGCAGGAATATATTGCTAAGAATTTCTGTGTCATGCAGTCCCAGATTGGCTATGATATTTTGGCAGAAGACACCATCACAGCTTTGTTACACAACAACAGAAAACTACTAGAGAAACATATCACAGCAAAAGAAATAGAAACATTTGTCAGTTTACTCAGGAGAAATCGTGAGCCAAGGTTTGAAGTGGTCTATGCAGTGTCCTTTTCTTGGGGGGCAGATGGCAGCTTTTTGCTTTTATCTTAGAACTTTTTAAAGTTAAAATTCTTTTATATTCCCTTCATGGACAAAACTAGATGGGGCTTATTGCTGTACTAATTATGTGTGATAAAGACTTACTACCTTATGAGAGACCAAAACCCTTTCTCAACATATTTAAATGTAATTGATTTTCATTATGATATCATATTATTTATGGTACTTTATAATTTTTAAAAATATATTCATATACCTTATCTCATTTAAATATTTGCATGTTCTCACAAAGTACACTGGTTATAGGTTATTATCACCTATATGAGGTGATAATACAGAGATGAGGAAAAACAAGACAAAAGAACAATTTGCTCAAGAATAGCCCAATAGTAAGGAATAGAATGGAGGTTCTGATTCCACATCAAGTTCTCTTTCTATTGCACCATGCTGCCTTACTGGGAGAAATGAATGCAGAAAAGTCAAACAGATTGATAAACTAATTTGAGAAACAGATTTTCTTAACTAATTAGCATAGCAAATAAATGTTGGAATGTACCAATGGCCCCAATGGCCCCCTGACTCCACTTTGATTAAGTGTGTGCCCTGTTCTTATTTTACTCAGTATGGCCTTAGCTTTGATTGGCTTTTGTTTTGATACCCTGTTCTGGGGTTGTCTGACTTTTGGGCAGACATGTGATTTTCTTAACATAGTAAGTCAGTGTGCTGTGGGATGAAGATCACCAAATAAACAGAAGTGAACTTACATCCTTTTCTGAAATAATATTTGTATTAAATACAAATCACTGATGTTTGTTTCTAATGATTTAGTAGATAAACAACACATCAGAAAAATGTTTCATGGAAATAATATTTCGAAATATATCTTAAAAGCTATTTTTGTTAAATCCCCAAATTTACTTTTATTATGATCTTATAAAATGCCTCTTTTTAATCTTTGATTTAATTTTTTTGCCAGATTCTTGGATTACTTATCAGATCTGTGTGTGTCCAATACCACCGCTATACCCGTAACTCAAGAACTCATCTGTAAATTCATGCTGAGCCCGGGCAACGCAGACATTCTCATTCAAACGAAGTAAGTCCATATAATGGGGGCATCTTTTTCTGTTCATTGTTTGTAAACATTATGGTTCTGTGTCACGTTAGTGAGCTTCTTAATAGAGTTTGTATGTGTTCTTAATCTCAAGGCTGGTCTCAATGCAAATGGACAACCCCATAGAGAGCGCCATGCTTTCAGACGACATTGATGATGAAGAGGTTTGGCTGTACTGGATTGACAGCAACAAGGAGCCTCATGGCAAAGCTATCAGGCACCTTGCTCAGGAAGCCAAAGAAGGCACCAAAGCCGATTTGGAAGTTCTTACCTATTACAGGTAAAGTATTGTAGAGAATCGTCATTCTCAGTCTCACATGTTCATTGAAAGAGTCTGTGAAACCTCTAAAAAATCAGGTGTCTCTGGCTGGCGTAGCTCAGTGGATTGAGCACCGGCTGCGAACCAAAGTGTTGCAGGTTCGATTCCCAGTCAGGGTACATGCCTCGGTTGCAGGCCATGACCCCCAGCAACTGCACATTGATGTTTCTCTCTCTCTCTCTCCATTTCCCTCCCTTCCCTCTCTAAAAATAAATAAAATCTTTAAAAAAATCAGGTGTCTATGAGGAAGAAATTTAAAAAGTCATTGTGGGTTTGATCCCTGGTTGGGGCATGTGTGGGAGGCAACCGATTGATGTTTCTCATATCGATGTTTCTCCCTCTCCCTCTCAAATCAGTGAAACAAATCCTTGGGTGAGGATTAAAACAAAAATAAAATAGTAACTACTAGGGTAGCTAAAATTTATAATATTATTTAAAATATTAAACATAAAGTTAACATCTGTGTTTCCACATATACCTCTTGCAATTTTCTGGTTTCCCAGGCATTTGGAATTGTTGGGGCTGTTGTGCAGCAAAGGTTTTTTTTCTCTCTCTCTATTACGGATTGGAGTTGGTGCCAATGAGGATCTAAGTAATGGAGTTGAGAGAGAGCCAGAACTCGAGCCAGAGAAGCTGAGCCAGCTGCAGGCATGGCCTCAGAAAGGGTTAGCCAAGTAGTGTATAGTATATGGTGCTTATAAATATGTGGAGACCTAGGGCTTAAAAGAAGCTGGTGTCTGTGGTTATGAAAGTCCAGCAGTGGCATGTGGCAGTGGAAGTTCTGGTGGTAGTTTCTGGTGGTCAGTGTGTCGTGAGCAAGAATCTCGCTGGCGTCTTTAAACTTAAGGGATGACAACTAAGGCAGATGCCCTTGGGCCAAGTTGGGCCCAAATGACAGAAATCTGAGAAAGGCAGAGAAAGCCTCCTGTTCCCTGGTTTCTACTGCTCCAGCACCAAAGCCAACGGCTAATTCTTCATCTCAGAGGCTGACGCATCCAAGTGTACTGATGCCATTTGGGTTGATCACATGTGGTTTGGGAATTGAGTGGATCTAAACCTAGAGTGTAGATGCTAGAACCCAGAGCTGAGTGGGACAAGGGAAAGTGGGGAGAGATGGCTTCGGGTGAGCTGTAACCCATGGTCCTCAGGGTCAGTGTATTTCTGATCCTCGGAAACCTAGAACAAAGACTCCAGTGGTTCTCCACCAGAGACATTTGCCAGAATCAGCAAAGGAAATTGCAGCTGAACCGACATAGAGACGATTTCATTTGTCTAATTTAATTACTTAACCTACTCCCAACAGAGTTTGACTCCAGTACTTTTAGGAATATTGGTGTCATGAAGGTAGATACTGGCTCATACTACTATATTTAAGAACTTTATGAAGATAAGACAAATAACATATGTTTGAAATTTTTAAGGTACCAGCTCAACCTCTTTGCAAGGATGTGCTTGGATCGCCAGTATCTGGCCATCAACCAGATTTCGACACAGCTGTCTGTTGATTTAATCCTGCGGTGCATGTCGGATGAGAGCCTGCCGTTTGACCTCCGAGCGTCGTTTTGTCGCCTCATGCTCCACATGCACGTCGACCGGGATCCCCAGGAGTCCGTGGTGCCTGTTCGCTATGCCAGGCTCTGGACGGAGATCCCCACAAAGATCACAATTCACGAGTATGTTTGGAAAAATTTCTCAAAGACTTTGCGTTCTGTAGATGAAATAAAAAAACAAATGATATCAATTTTGAAATACAATACATAAAAAAGCACTTCTGTGTTCAAACTCAGGTGGTTATCTTCCAACTGCATATAAATACTCTTTTGGGAGCATAAAATGACAACCCTGGATAATAAGGAACATCATCCTGGAAGCCAATTAACAGAAGTCATATTAATAATAGGCATACCAATTTGTTAAGTGCTTAACGTTGTGGTATACTCTCAGATAAGTGCTTTACATGTGTTACCTTTTGTCACGGTAGCCTCACTTTATAGGTGAGGGCACAACATCTACAAAGGTTAATTTTTCTACCTTGCTTAAGAAGCCAGGAAGTCAAAGTATGTATATTTTCCTATTTTTTAAATGATTGCAATCAATTTAACTTGCTTTCTGTCTTTGCAGATATGATTCTATAACAGACTGTTCCAGAAATGACATGAAGAGGAAATTTGCACTGACAATGGAATTCGTTGAGGAATACTTGAAAGAAGTTGTAAATCAGCCCTTTCCTTTTGGAGATAAAGAAAAGAACAAATTGACCTTTGAGGTATTTTGAAAAACTGTTCATTTGTGAAGTTACTCAGTCTTTCCTGTCAAAAATGAGATACATGGAATGTAAAGATTTTTTTCTCTACAATATTTAAGATGCTTTGGTAATTGGATATTTAGTTCGTGAAGGTATGCTTCCCTCTGCCATTGATTAAAACATAGATTTGATGCTTTCATTATACTAGATGTCCAATGCAAAATATTTTATTTGTAATAAGCTACTGCTTTCCTTGATTTTTTTGAGTTTCATTCTATTTGTGTAAGCTTTGTTGCATTTAATACATATTTATCGTATGTTTGGATACATTTTTCCATCTTCATGGAGGTAATGCGTCTAGCTTCATTAAACTGAATTGAAACACCTCTTGTTATAATATCATTTTGGAGATATAGTGACAAAATTGTAGAGAAGATGCTGCTATTACCTGGTACCTGGTACCTGCTGTTGGTATCTGTGTGGTATGTAACAAATTACCCCAATGTTAGCAGCCCAAAGCAACAAACATTTAGTACTTCAGAGTTTCTATGGATCAGGGGTCTGAGAGGGCTTAGCTGTGGGGTCTGTTCATGACTGATGTGGGGTCAGGTTGCAAGCAGGTTATTGCCTGGTGGGGGCAGTCACCTGGGGTGATGATTGTTGGTGGCCATACTCTCTTGTTGGATGTTGACAAGGTAGCCTCGTCATAGGCTGTGTGTGTCCCTGTGGCACAGCACCTGCCTTCCAGAGAGAGAGAGAGAGCCCAGCATGGAAGTTGCAGTCTTCTATGACCTAATCTTGGAACTGGCATGCTGTCTCTTCTGCTGTATTTCGTTTGTCACACAGATAACCCTGACACAGTGTGGAAGGGGACCATACAAAGTGGGCCATCTTGGAAGCAGCTTTCACACCTAGTGCATCTTATAGTATTTGGAAGACCACAAAGCCAGCATAGGGACCATATATTTCTGGACAAATTTAATGAATAATGTCCATTTATTAAAGTAATTCATCAATGTAACCATTTATTAAGTGGTATCCTACTGACTTACATGAGTTAACATTTAGTTAAGAGGTAAACATTCTAATGTAGACTTCTTTAATTCACCTTTATACACCTAAAGTCTTGTCTTCTTGCTTCCTTGGTGGACACCTCATTTTCTTGTCATGTGGGACTTCGATGAGGTTGACGAACTGGTCTTATTTGGACTTAATTTTAAACTTGAATAAATCAGAGTTAGTGGTTACTTTTGCAATATTTAAAGTCCTAGTTGTTAAGAATTAGAATGTTTAGAAATACCTGCACCAATTTAGATAATAAAAAGTCAATGCTCATTGTAGTTCCTAATGTTTTTCTTTTCTTTTCTCCCTTACCCCATTTTTTTATTAAGGTGGTCCACTTGGCTCGGAATCTTATATACTTTGGATTTTATAGTTTCAGCGAGTTATTAAGGCTGACGAGAACGCTTCTGGCTATCCTCGATATTGTCCAGGTCCCCATGTCATCGTATTTTGAAAGATTAAGCAAATTTCAAGATGGAGGTAAGAAATTTTGAGAAGAGTTATATTCTTTTTGATACAGTTTGGAAGTGAGATATAAAACCAAACATACAGAGAAGTGGTTGTTAACATGCACCTAATAATACATGTGTACAAATAAAAAACAATCCAATGGTAGGACTAATAATACACTAGATTTGCAAACATGCTTCTCTAATGCTAAAACTTTGAGAGATGAATTGATAAGGTTAATGAGTTCCATCTTTAGCAATGAACATATGGTCAATCCACTAGAAAAAATATTATGTGTTAAAAATAAAAACATCTTGGTATTTGCGATCATCCTGGTATGTGGCATATGCTAGCTATGCTGCATGGCAGGGTTTAGAAAAATGCCAAGAACGGGCCCACGAAGGGTCATACTGGAAAAACAGTGAAGGCAGAGCCAGTGTGGGAGACAGTGAAGTGGGTAAGAATGGGCTTTTGAGTCGGAGTACCTGTGTTCAAGTCCTGCCTTTATCATTTATTAGGTGATGTACTTACCTTCTCTAAGAGTTCCTTTTCTCATATGAGATACGAAGATGATAATACTAGTATCTTCCTCACAGTTTCCCTGTGAGAATTAAATGAATGCATGCAATATATTCAGAGTATCTGTAACAGTGCCTTCTCATAATGCAATACAATTTTGATGGTGATTGTCTTTATGTTGAGTGCCCCTGAGGTAGAGAATTGTTTGCAGAAAGTATATTGCAGAGTGCATTCAGGGTATACACCTGTGAGGAAGTGAGGAGGATGGGATTGGGCAGACAGAAAAAGCTGACCCACAAAGCAGGTGCAACTGAGACCTCTGCTGATTCTATAGGGAGCTTTCTTGCGTTAGGATGGCCCTTTGACGGATTAATTCAGGGGCTGAGTTTTGAATCCTTGCATCAGCCAGCTGTTGACTGCTGGCTCTGTCACGGAGGGGGGATGTAGTCTTGAGTAAGACGGGTCCCTTTGGGGAAGGGTCACTCTTAATGACAGCTGTGAGAAGTCACAGCCATGATTCGCAGCACCGAGGGGAAGAGACACCTCAGCTCTGAAGAGGGGGGTGGGTAGAACACAATGTATGCACTACAAATTCCACTACAAGATTTAAAAAGTAAAACCAGAAATATGAATTCAGATATAAGGAAGCAATGTCTGGTTAGGAATTATAAATGAGGGACCTCCAGGTATCTGAAGTAACTAACTGCCGCTGTTCTGCATCTGAATCCCTTCTGTGTCCCCTACTGTATGACTGATAAGAAACAAATTAAACTACATAAATCCCTTGCCTTCAGCAGAACTGGAAGACAGAGGATAGTATAAACTTCAGTTTCTGTATGTAGAAAAGTAACATCAGTTTTCAATAGGGCTGTTACATGAGTTTTCACTGTAAATCTTTGTGAACAATTCAGGGTTTCTGGAAAAAAATTGTGTGGAAGGGACAAGAGGGGATTCTGTGAAAATCATGCTCAGAAAAGTAAAGTTTATCCTAAGTGTGAACATACTGGCAGAGAATCAGGTAGATACAGAAACACGGAGTAAAGAGAAAGGGACTTAACAATACGTAGGTAGCAGTGTAGGGGAAAACAGTTCTAGGGAGAAACAAGATTAAAAGTAAGGGAGGGGCACCCTTTGGAGTCTTGTTGGTGAAGGAAAAATAAGTAAAGTGGGGAAATCTAGAATACCACAAGATAAAATAAAACTGAAAATGGAAGGACATGTAACTTCTCTCTGGTCCTCATCCCCAAAGCCACTTTAAAGAAACCAGCCACTTTAAAGAAACCAACACATCAGAGGGTGCTCTTGAACTCAAGATCTTGTAAACTGGCTCATACTGTCAATCTTGTCTAAGAAAGGACTAGATGTAATCAGTCTTCATTTATATGAGACCACTACAAGATCAAAATAGAATAAAGAATCAAAACATTTCAGTTGGTGGAAATTCCTCTTTGAAATGCAACCATGAAGCAGAAGAAAATGGTAACACTCTAATCTGAATTAAATTTCTCCTAACAAATATTGGGGTATGAAATTGTCTTGAATCACAAATTCAGAAACTAAGGTTAGAAATGAAACAAAACAAAACAAAACAAGAAGAAATGAAATTCAAGTTAATTGAACTTAGGAAAGAAAGAGAATAAAAAGGTCGACTTTATTTATTTATATTTTTAGAAATGTAGACTGAATTACAAGATGTTAAAGGGAGAATAGACCTGAACAAATGTTTAGTAAGTACCGCTGAGCAAGGCAAGTGAACAATGATGAGAATGTCAACGACATAAAGAAACAACTATAAAGGGTCAGAGAAGAAGTGGTTGAAATGGAAGAAAGACAAAGGAGACCCATTGTGTGGAGAACTGGAGTCCCTGAAGAAGAACAAAATGTGGAACAGAACTGATATTAAAATTACAATAAAAAAACATTCTGTAAATAAAAAGATAATCTGAATTCTACATGGTGACATTGTCCAGAATGGTAATCTCCAAGACATAGCAGAATACAGCTATTACATATAGTGTATATTCAGAGAGAGGGTAAGAGGGAGAGAGGGTCACTTTGAAAACAAATGGAGAAAAGAGAAAGGAAAGATGTTTTTTGGTATGATGCTTTAATAATCTACAGCTTGCTTTAAATCATTCTTAAAAAGTTAGGTGATCTTGACTTTTGGTCTCAGTGCTTATATTTTTCTTTCAGAATTTGTCCATAAAGCAAGTATTTTCTTCCTCTGAAATTTTTAAAATCTTATATGTCCTGTCCATTGTTTAGTTCATATCTGCTATCTAAGACACATTTTTACTTTTTAAAATACTTTATGATTACTATATGTTCTTGTGAGCTCCACTTACCTCTGGACATCTTAATTATTCTTTTAAATACCTGAGAAACACTAATGATTTCATTCAATAAGACTATATGGAGTAACTGTTGTATGCCATCACTGAGAGTAAGAAATGAACAAGATAAACCAAATTCTTAGCCACAGGGAGGACAGACAATTAATAAATAAATAAATAGGCAGGCCCCCTGTATTCTGCTGCCCACTGGGGGAGATGATCAGATAATAAACAAGTGAATATGACCCTGTAACATCAGATGACACTATGAAGTGCAGTGAAGTAGGACAGCATGGAGAGTGATGGAGTCACAGAGCACTTATTTTTGTTAGAGTAGATTGAACAAGTCTCTAACCCATGGGCAGATACCTATATGCATCAAGGAAGAAAACCCTGAGGCAGCGTAAGCTTGGTGTGTGTGAGGAGCAGCAGAAGACCATTTGGGCCGAGGCAAAGTGAGGAGACATTCCCATGTATACAGGGTCCGGCAGAAGTAATGCCTGCGTGAGTGTGGTTGGTAGGGTAATAATGTGGGTGTCATTATTTATAGTTTTAATTTGAATATTTCACCTAAAATGTTGTATGGTGTGTTTGAGCGTGACATTGGTATGCTACAGAATTACATGGTTATGATTTTGTACTAAAGATAACATAATTAAAAAGGAGTGTTTTTGTACTGGACCCTGTATATCGCATGAACCAAAACTCTGAGGTTTCTTTCTTCTGAGACTGGTATGTCAGCATCTCTTAATTTGGAGAAATGCATTTTCCTAATTTGTGGAAAAGGGTTGGTGGATTTTGACTCTAATTTTGGAATCTAAATGTGCTTTCCCCCTATGGAGTATTGCATACCCATGAAAGTAATTTGAATTTAAGGATCATAGTTTTAAGATCACTTTAATTTATTTTTTAAGATCACATCTCTTGATATGTACAACTTGGAGGATGAATCATTTCTTTTTTACATATCTACGATTAGGTACATGATGTAAACTGTGAGAAAATATAGTTTGTTCTTAAGCATGATTTGATAACAATTGTAATTGTACTGCAGGTGACACGTCTGAGAGAAGCTTTCTTCATTTCTTTGAACCCTAAAAGTCCTTGTTAAGGAGTCATTTTTTCTTTTACTAACATTAAATACTTATTTAGTATATCACTAACTTGCATACATTGGGAAGTACAGTGCTTTTTTTAGTAAAACATTCAAATCTAGGTTTCTTTGAAACATAGCTATACTTGCAAGACAAAAAATAAGGCACTGTGCTTTTTGTCAACACTGCCTTGAGGTGCATTTGAAAAAGTGACTATGAAGATTTATTTTTATAACTACACAAAATAGAAAATAATGTGCTTCACAGGGATATGTCATTTACTTACAAAATTGCCAGTAATGCAAATGCATTGAGTTATGCATGGATTTCAGATTGTTTCGTAAAAAGTTTTTTTTTAAAGTATCAATATAGAGAAATATATTCAGGGAGTTTAATTAATTTGCCCAAGATCCCTTAGTCAGTAAACGGCATTGCTAAGAATTCAAGTGCAAGAAATTAGTCTTTCCATCCTCTGTACCACTTGATTATTTATTTGTCCAATGAAATTATGTTTATTGAGGTTAGAACTTTGCTCATAAATTTTGTTATTTTATTAGCTTTATTGTGGTGACACTGGTTAGTAGGGTCACACGGGCTTTGGGTGAACATTTCCGTGATACATGTTCCGTATATTCGCTGTTGTGCCCACTGCCCAAAGTCAGGTCATCTTCATAAATTTTAAAGTTAACACCCATGGAGAGCATCAGTCTTACAATATCTTCTTTAAGTAAACAAGATACAGAGTTTAAAATAAAGAAAGGGATGAAGCAACATCCTGTGCCTCTTGATGTGGTACATACAACATCACCTATTTAATATTTCTGACAGAAATTCATAATCTAATCATGAGGAATTATCAGAGAAGTATAAATTGTGGGATATTTAATAGGAAAACTGTCTTGAACTAAAAAAATGTCAAAGTCATAAAAGATGAAGGCTGAGAAACATCCTGATTAAAGGAGATTAAAGAGATATGACAGCGAAAGAGAGTATGTGATTGTGGATCAGGGAAAATATCATGTACAGAAGCATTACTGGCACTGTTGACTGTGTATTATATATTAGGTTATAGTATTATATCAGTTAGATTTCCTGAATACTAACAGTAGTGTGGTTATATGAGAGAATGTACTTGTTTTTAGCAAATACACGCTGAAGAATTACAGGTTAAAAGGCCACGATGTCTGGAACGAACCCCCAGATGCTGCAGGGAAGATCTATGTCCTGCATATATGTAGGGAGAGAGAGAGAGGGAGAGCGAGGGAGGGTGCAGATGTGTCAGAATTTGTGACTCTACAAATTTGGGCAGAGGGTATTATGGCAATTCCTTGCACAATTCTTGCAGCTCTTCCCATACATATACTTGAAAAGTATTCCAAAACAGAAAAGTTAGCAAGTTAAATAATTAGCCAATTAAGAAAATGATTTATTATATGATAACACTTCAAACTTAAAGCTTTATCCTACAGCTCTACTATAAGGTGTTATTATAGCTGAGTTCGATTGGACTATAATTTCCTAACAAAAGATCTATTAGACTCTATAAATCCTTAACAAAGGAAGCAAGAAAGAACGCATTTTTGGAATCTCCAAATGTGGACAAGATTGTTGGGCCTGGGAAAAATTCCGGTGGTACAGGGTGAGACGGAGGTGGATGCCAGAGAGGAAATCCCAGATTACGGGAAGCACTTGGGGAAACAAATCTTCTCTTCAAGGACAGCCATGGAGCCTCTGCGGTGTTGCCACGTTACCATGCCCAGTGCCGTGTCGTCTTGGCTCTTTTATATCCACAGCATCTAGATCATATTTTCCAATTTCAGTGAAACTTTATTTTCAATTGGAATTCATGGGCAAAGCACACTTTTTAAAAAATAGGAAGTAATTTTGCGAGCATTCTTGCCAGACCAACCAGTTCCTTCAAGCAATACTAGCAGTTTTCTGCTACTGTGTCTGGAAAATTTTCTGTAGTAGAACCAGGTTTTTTTTTTCTTTCTTTCTTTTTTTTTTTTTTTTAATTCTTCTGATCTACTTACCTCTTACTAATTCTGCTCCAGCTTAGGTGGGGTTGGGCATTCAGAGAAATGGGTTCAGTGGTTGCTGGGCAGCTCAGACCCCGGGAGCGGAAGAAGAGGCGTGCCTGGAAGGAAAAGGAGTTCTGGTTCGTGCTGGCCTCTGTGGCCCCTGTCTGGAACCAGGTGGACACGTGAAGCCTTCATTTGTTTTTCTTGGAAATCCTGCAGGTTTCAATGTCCATGATTAGTCTTCAGAGTGATGGGGATAGCTGGCTTGGTAGGCGGCAATTACAGAAGTTTTTCTCTTCTGGGTGCTTGGGTACAGCGCAGCCCACCTCCACGCCTCTGTGAGTTGTCCTCCCTCTAGAGCCGGCTGGGGGTCAGAGTCAGGTCCCAGGCTGTGACTGCTCACCACCACAGGTGGCATGCTCAGCAGAAATTGCTGGGCTCAGAAGCAGCTTTTCATATTTCTGCCCTAGAAGTGGTCCATTCAGAAAATTATCCAGGCTCACTCACATGAAGACATGGGGAGTGGTCCTGCACAGGCCTTGCTGTAGTGAAGCAGAAGATTCTAATCTTCAGAAATCTCAATCCTTTCATTGGCTGTGCCTCTCTTGGGAAAAGATACTGTTTCTAAACAAATGTATGCACTCCCAACAGGCTATGTTTTTCTTTTCTTTTTTTAAAAAATATTTTATTTGTTTATTATTTTTAGAGAGGGAAGGGAGGGAGAAAGAGAGACAGAGAGAAACATCTGTGTATGGTTGCTGGGGGCTGTGACCCACAACCCAGGCATGTACCCTGACTGGGAATTGAACCTGCGACACTTTGGTTTGCAGCCCGTGCTCAATCCACTGAGCTATGCCAGCCAGGGTCCAACAGGCTATATTGAATCAATTTGCTTTGCCTAACACCTGTCATTTGCTTCCAGTGATTTAAGAGGCACAGGCTCCATTCGGTGGAGTTGATCTTTGAGGTGGAAGGATTATGTCCAGCAGTGCTCCTCTTTGTCATGTATAGAAGGTAAAAGCAAATGTATATAATGGCTGGTAAACTGGGTACTTTCAATATACTTTTTAAAGTACATTACATTTTAAAAACTACACATTTTTTTTCTTTTTGTAGTTACCAAAAGATAGGCAGTCTAAGGATCCACATTGTTGCTAACTAAGACCACTTTTTACAGCAGGGTACATACCTGTATTTTGTCCTATTACAGGGTCATTTGAATAGATGAGGACAAATGTGAATCTTACACAGGCTTTTAATGAGCCACATAACATATTAACTCTGGTGAGAGTATCATCTCCATTTGAACAGAGTGTAGAACTTGACAGTGTCTGGACATGGTTTGTGTCTAATTTAGTTATTCTTTCAATATCCTTCAACTGATCTGTGTGTTGTTGGAGTGGAACTGGTATGCAAATTTGAACCTGCAATGTGGAGTGATAAAGTCTTACCCGCCTTTGGTGACATTTAGGCCTATTTAGGATATCTAGGTCACCATCATCTTCTCCTTTCGCAGTTGTTTCCCTGCCCTTGAACTCACCACATATAAAAAGACAATATCTCAGAAAACTGCTAAAAGACCAAACAGACTAAATAGTTTCTTTCCATCTCCTATCATTTTGTTTGTCCACAACTCCAAATTCTTGAGAGTTTCTGTAGTTGAGCCCTGATGCGGGTCTGTTCCCAGTTTGTTACTAGATGATCTCCTTTGTCAGTATACATGGGGTCTGTCTAGAAGGTATCCAGCTATGTAGTATGAAAAACAGAGACCTTTACTGAAGAAGACAGAAGATACAAGAAACATTGTACATAGGACAATGATGACTCAGTCCCCTTCCCCTTCAAAGTAGGCACCTTGGGACCTCACACAGTCTCCCATTCTCTACCAGCAGCCCCATCATATTTTCCTGAATCTCATCAATGTTCTGAAATTTCTTCCCTTTCAAAGGTGATTTTAGTTTTGGGGAAAAGCAGAAGTCTCAGGGTGCAAAACTGAGCTGTAGGGGTGCTGAGTCATCTGGGTGATCTGAGGTTTTGCAAAAAGACTCTGCACAACACGTGACGCATTAGTGGGTGCATTCTCGTGATGAAGCTGCCAATCACCAGTTGCCTATAGCTGCAGCCTTCTGAGTCATCCAAATAGTTTTCACGGAGGAATGTTCAAGCTTAATGCAAAATGTGATGAAGGTTCATTGCTGTACTCTCTCAGTCATTTTGAAGGTGAAAGTCACGCAGTACACATGCTCACTCAGTGATGTCTACCGCCCCCACTGACTGGTACAATGAAGTTGTCATTGGTCACACACGCATTCTAGTCCACTCTCCTTGGCTGCTGGATTACATTGATGTCACATAAAGCATTCTTGTTGTATCAACAATGGCTAGACTTTTTCCGTACAGATCTTATCATATGTTATAATATTGAAAGTGGGAAACCACTTAAGAAAAAATCAATGGAGAATTCCATTTACTTTTAGGATTTTCTTTCCTTTGAGGTTTAAGGTTTGGAGCTGAAGTACCTTAGTTCTTAGAGAGGAAGACAGAGGTAACCACAATATAAAATTATTATCCTGCCCTTAAAGTATTGAAGCTCCATGGGGTGACTTGCAGCCCTGTGGGCCCAATCCAGGGTAGAAGAGAGATAGGGAGGGTAGGTAGTGAGAGGGACTTTGGACATATGTATGTCCAGAAGCAAGCACCCTTTGCCCTAGGAGATTTGGGGAAGAGAGTAACAGCATGCTAACTCTCCATCTAGGGGCAAAGAACCAGCTGCTTCTTCAACTAATTTTTTTACCTCACCAGGGACCTCACATGGTCCACCTTCAGATGCTTTTTTTGGCAGCACAGTTGCTGTTAAAAAGAAGCAGGGAAATTGAGATGGGAGGTGGGGCAGAAACATTTCTTAATATTGTTATATGGGTAGGAAAGAAAGAAAATATATACAGGCAAAAAATCTGCCAGAAAATGGTTTCTTCCTTTATAAAATTAGGAGGCGAATCTAAATATGATCTTTATAGTTACTTTCAGTTCAGAACTGTGATTCTTCGAAGATTAGTATGAAATTCTCATTCACTCACTGAATGGCATTGTTTTTAATGTGCACTGCAAAAACACTGCTTTTAAGAGATATCCACTAAGCTTACCTCCTGGTTAGTAGCTGTGATTGCTATGTGTAAAGACACCAGCTAGAATGCCTTGAAACCAAAAGCCTTAGTTCACTTAAAATATTGAGTATGGCTCAAAAAAGCAAGTAGCCAAGAAGGGACTTACCTGGGTGCCAGGAAGGACTCTGAGGCGGTATACCTGTGGAGGTGGGAGATGAAAAAAAAGGTGTAGTGTCGATGGGCCCGCATGGAAGACACAGGCAGCTTCATGTTAAGGACTCTTTAGTGTTCCTACTTCTCCTTTTAAGTTTTCACCTGCCTGAGCTCTTTTCAGGTCTTTATGAAGATTTCAAGTTTGCAGTAGAGTTCACGGTGCTCAACCGTTAGCAAGGTTTACTTGCCGGGGAAAGCTACTACATTTACCATTTTTCATTGAAAATTTTTTTCATTGATTTTTGGATTTAATTTTTCCCAATACCATTCTGCCTCTCAAAATTCTGTTTTAGATGGTTTTCTCCCTGTTCTCCCTCATTTCTGCTTTCAGTGATGTCCCTTTGCTTTAGATAGAATTCTCTTATCTCCACTGTGTGCCCTGTTCCTCACACCTGGCTACTTCGCTGGGCTGTTCTCTTCTGCCCACACCTTCTCTCTATCCAAATCATGTGCTTCTTGTAAAGGAAGCTTTAGTCTCGAAGAGGAGGCAAGAACAAGTGTGCTATCCTATCACAGTGGTTGGTTTTCTCTTGTCCCTTTGTGTGTATACAGTAGTCCCCCCTCACTCACAGGGCTTTGTTCCAAAGTCCACAGTGGGTGGCCCCAAAGTATGTTTGGATAGTACCAAATCCTATATATGTATGTTTTTTTCCTATATATCCATAACTTTTTGCTCCAAGGAAGCACTTAATGGCTTCTCTTTGGCATATCCAAATTGCCGGCATCACTACTCTTGTGCTTTGGGGCCATTCTTAAGTTAAATAAGTTACTTAAACTCAAGCGGTCAATACCGTGACAATCAATCTGATGAGCAAGAAGGCTACAGCATGGAGGCACTGGAAAAAGGGATGATTCACATCCTTGAAAGGATGGCAGGAGGTTTTATCATGCTACTCAGAATGACATGCAATTTCAAACTTGTGAATTGTTTATTTCTGTAATTTTCCATTTAATATTTTTGGACTGTAGTTGACCGTGGTTGACTGTGGGTAACAAACTATGGAAAGTACAACTGTGGATAAGGGTTGGGGGGGACTACCGTACTCTGTCAGGGGAGCATGCTGTTTTCACAATGCCTTGAGATTATTTCACTGATTTTTAAGTGACAACAATGATGACAACAGTCTCTTGGCAGCTCTAGAATTACTTATTGCAGGTTGCGTTCCCTAGGAAGCAGACTCTGAGATAGAGACCAGTAGGAGATCTCTTAGGGACAGCTGTTAGGATCAGCGCCAGTAGAATGGGAGTGAAAGAAGCAGGGGTGGGCAGAGTGAGAAATCAGGTTGTGATGCAGTCATACTGGAAGCCACGGGAGGTCTTTCAGAGTCATCTCCCGTGGGAATGAAGGGGCTGAGCCTTTATGCCCCACAGGCCTCCCTGTTCGAGGCAGCCATGTTCAGTCCAGTCCATCCTCATTGAGGGAGGACACATGAGGGCTGTCCTCCGAGAAGCACTCACAGCAGCTGAGGCCATTGTCCTCCTGTCCTACAAGGGAGTCTGGGCAGCACCATCATAGCACCCATCAGAGGCATCTTCCAGAAAAGTACCATGGCTGGAACAGCTGTGGATCAAGATTAAGTCTCATAGGAAATGGAGATTAGGAAGAAAAGTAACAATGACTTGAAGGCATTTCAAAGCCTAACAAAGTTCTAAACAGGAGAAAATTTTCTAGAATCTACCTACTTCCAAATGCCCCAGAATCACTGGCCTCAGAGCCCTGCTTTAGGCAGCAAGTCTCTTCTGAACCCCTCTTCAGATGGTAAAGTGATGTGCTGATCTTCTGCATCTGGTTCTCTCGCCCGCTCTGTGCTCTGCTGACTGCACTGCTAAGTCCTTTCTGGGTTACTACATAATGTCTTTTACACACTTGTTTTTCTGCTTAAACTGTAAGTTTTAGGAAAAATGCCTGTGTCACTGTCAGGTTCTTTCTTAGTTATCAATAGTGCCTGAGGGGACCCCTCCCCCCGCTTTCTGGGATTAATTTTCTCTCTATATAGCAAGACAGTTTCAGGCACATGATCTCCACTAGATCATGTTCTTTTAAAAAATCAAATGCATGTATAAAAATAGGTGAAAAATAACTGCTTGGTACTGAGTTTCTCCATGTGCCAGGCCAAGCATTTGGCAAAGGGTTACTGTATCTAGCATACCTCTAGATCTTTTGCATATTTTTATCTTTAATCCTTATCATAACCCAGCAAGCTAGTTATTATGGTCACTTTTTGCCCAGGAAATATAGGCTCTGTAGAGAGGTTAAATAACTTTGCCTAAGACCATTCACCTTGCAGTTTGCAGAGCCAAATTTTGAATTCATATTTCTTTTTTCCCTTTTTTATTTTTATTTTTTCCTTCCCTTTAAAAAAAAACCCTACAGCTCTTCAGTTTATGTTCTTTAGGCTATTGTCATACCGATTTCTAGATAGATGACTTCTTCATTTGCAAATGCTGTTTTCTGCATGTTCCAAGTTCCCTAAGAAAGTGTACAAAACAATAGGCGTTTACTAAAGACTTTGATTTAACTTGAAGTGATGGTACAGGTCAGATCAAAAAGTTTTTAAACCAAGAATCATCCCTTCAGGAGTGGTTGTTTGGCTTGTCTCAGAAACAGACTTTCAGTCACAAGTCTTAAGAGTTTTACCATTTAAATATCTCTTGGAGGTGGACGTTCCTCTTCAGTCCTTGAAGTAGATGTCTGCCTGGGCCCCCTGCCTCTGTTCTGGCTCTTTCTCCACATTCCAACATAAGGATCCTCCCACATCACACTCTCTACCTCTTTTACTTGCTGTCATCATCTCTAGAGAATAATACTCCTTTTTTTAAAATTGGTACTCAAAGGGCTTCATAAGTTGAGTTAGATGTCTCTAGTTCTGTTTCTTGCTGATTCCCCTGTCATACTGAACAATTTTACTTCCTAGATACTTTTCTAGGTGCTGCTTCTGTATTTCATACATACTTTCATAACTTGCTTGTCATTAGGATGGACATATGTAAGTCATATGCCTTTTAGGAATATACATGCATTCGAGGGGCCAAAATATTTACAGATCCTAATATTCCAAATACATATTTGTGTCTTTCTTTTGTTACTTTTATAATTGTTTTTATGTCTTTTTCCTAATAGATTTATGAAGGGCTTGTGACTCTTAGGGCTACTACCTAGATAATTCAATAATAAACGTTTAAATTTATTGATGGAGAGAGCCAGAGAGGGGAGAAAAACTGTGAAAAACAAGTTTTATTTATAGCTCTATAGCTGATTTGTCCCATGCCTAATATATTATTACATACATACCTGGCTTTCGAAATTATCTATTGAGTGAAATGCACTTGATGAATTATGTAAATTATGTTTTATCATAAATATGTATGTGTTTGAATGACAAAAATGTTTTCTAGACCATGACATTCAAAATATGTAATTATTTTTCTTTTATCAGTTATGAAATTTTACTGTGGCTTTCCAGACGTCCAGTGAAGGGGAGATAACCTGACAAATACCAGTGCACATTAACATACTTCCTGGTATTTTGTTCCTGCAATTTTATTTCAGCACTTTTAGTGATTACTGTTATACCTTTCCAGTGATCTCTGATACACCATCTTAATAGAGTTGCATGGTTCAGGTACTCACTTGTTAACTGTGTCAGTTAATAAACTTCAGAAGGACTCAATGAGTATGGTGGATGCACAATTACCATGTCACCCTAAGTCACGAAGTGACTCTACAACTTCCTTATAGTTCTCTCAGTCTGGGGTTACACATGAAGTTTTAATGTGTAAAGTTAGTTTTGTTACACTTTGTAAACTGTTTGACTCAGCAGAGGCAGAAGACTCTTGATTCTAGGTTTGTCTGTGTTTCTGTGGGAAGTGTTGCAAACAAAGGCATCGTCATGTACCGTTTTGGGTTTTGGTTTTCCAAAGGTATCAGTCACCCAGTGGCGGAAGTTTACTGTGGAGTTTATTCCTATCCTTTAAGCCAGGAGTCCCCAACCCCCAGGCTGTGGACTGGTACCAGTCCGTGGCCTGTTAGGAACCAGGCCACACAGCAGGAATGAGCGGTGGGCAAGCGAGTGAAGCCTTGCTGGCATTACCGCCTGAGCTCCTCCTCCTGTCTCTCCCCCACCACGTCCACGGAAAAATTATCTTCCACGAAACTGGTCTCTGGTGCTGAAAAGGTTTAGGGCCACTTCTTTAAGCTGTAAAGTGACCCTGAAACCTCTGGAGTTACCTGGGAGTGAGTGATAGGCCTGACTGCTGGCACCCAGGGAGAGCTACTGCTGCTACCAAATGGAGTTACTGGGACAAAATCAATACTTGCAGATGACCTCACAGAAAGTGAGAATGATGAAGAGGACCATGTTGTCCTCACTTCCTCTCTGTCCCAAATGTTTTCTCAAATTATAAATATTGTTTGAGCCTTACTGATACCTCTGGGTGTTAGTACAGTGGGGTAGGTTCCCCAGTTCTCTCAATTTCTGGTCAAGAGAGTCCACCCAGGATGTACAATAAGGCACACTATAGAACCCAAACATAGATTATAGAACCTTAGTGTGTAAAGGGGTTATAGAAACCATTTACATAATTGATGAACTTCAGACCTTCATATAATACCCATTACAAATGATCATCCAGAAGAATCTCCTCTAACACCAGAGTAACCAAATTTTATAGCTGCAAAAGACAAGTCTCTCTTATTTCCAACAGCTCCAACGATTAGGCTTCTTTTGTCAGGTTATCTGAAATATACCTGCCTCTCACTTGCAGCAAGCACCCCTACTTTTGTTCCCTGGAGCCACACTGACATCTAACACCACTTCCCACGTCTGTTCTTTCCACGTGTGAAAATGGTCAGCGTGTCACCTGAGTGTTTCATCCCCTCTGTTCATGATCTGCAGTTCCGGGAACAGTTCATCTTATGAGGCCAGCAAATACAGTTCAATTGCTGGTTTGGTCAGCATAGAGGCAATGACAGTTGTTTTCTCATTTGCTTGGAACACTTTTTTGATGCAACATAGGTTAAAATGAGCATTTTTGGTAACAATGACATAGTATTGATTCCTACTGAATTTCAACACAACTAAAGTTCTAATTTTTGCTCTGTTATGTCACCTTTTCCCCATCATATACTCAGTTGATTTTATTTAAACCTAAGTACCTATACTTAGGTTTATATTTTTATTTTATATTTTTATTTTACCTTGTTGTATTTAACCTATTAGTTTTCATCCTGCTGATGTAGTTTGGGATTTGGGGGAGTCATTCGCTGTATTAATTACCCTTCTTGTTTCATGTTATCGTTACATTTGAGAAACATGCCGCTTTATCCATCTCTGACAAAAAGTTACTGGATCGAAACAACCACAGAGCAGAATGGAGCCAGAGGCACTGTGCTTCAACAGTGATTGGTTCATTGATACTCCTGGGCTGTTTTCATTGAACTCAAACCCTATTTGTGAAATTGTACATCATTCAAAATATTTACATTATTCAACATATGTGCCTCTAAGAGGTTTTGCTGGTGATGGTGAGGAGGAATATAAGGAAGGGGATTAACTGGGGAAGGGCACGAAGGAGATCTCTGGAGTAATGAAGAAGTTTGCTGTGTGGATGGCATGTGATTTATATGGGTGAATGCCCTTTCTTGTCAAAACTGCTGAAATTTTGTATTAAAGATCTGTGCATTTCACTCTATTTAAATTGTATCTTAATTATAGTATTTTTAGTATGTAAATTCACTTGGATTACCAACTGTTAAGAATTAAAGATCAATTTTGCAAGTTAAAATCTTGAGGTTTGGAATATTGAAATGACTTTGTCAGTATTTGACAGTGATGAAATCCAAAATAAGATGTGGAACTCAACCACTGTTTTGGATGAATTGCTTTTTCAATTCATCCTTTGAATAACACTTCTTTAGGATGTGGGATGGGAAATGATTTTCTTCTAAGCAGTCTACTTGATATTCAGAAAAAGATGGATAATAACATTTCTGTATTTTAGTAACATGTTTTCAAAAGGTTTTACCTTGTTCTATTTCTAAGCTCTTGGAAAGTTGGGACCTGTAAATGGATTTCATAACCCAATGTGTTTGGTGAGTGTTTATTTAGAATGAAGAAAAGTGGTGCCAAATTATCTACTTTATCCATTGAGTACTGTTTATAAGCCACTCGTCTGAAGGACTTTTCCTTTTAGAGGCAATATCGTGTGTCAGTTGTGCCATAGTGCAAGAGGTTGTGAGCCATGGTTATGATCTGGAGCCACATCTCTTCATTCATCAGTAAGGTGGGACCACTGTCAAAGGACGTATTGAAACTGAGCAGAGTTGTTTTTCCGGGGTATAGTGAGAGCATGTGCACGTTCTCTATTTTTAGTTTTGAAATAATGCCTTACAATTATAGAATAGCTTTTATTCTTCGTGACTTTTTTTGCATGTATTATATAATTTTATTCTCACAAGAAATTGGAACGTATTTTATTAGGATTAAGATTGGATGATGAAGTAATTTGAGAAAGATCACACTACTCTAACCTAAATCCTTCACTCCATCCAAATCCTAGGTCAAAATTACATTCCTCTAGGGAACCACTTTCCTTATCCTATAATAGTTTTTCCAAGTGGAAACGATTTCCTGAGCAATTGTGTATACTGCCCATGCTGTACTCTTACTGTTTCATCTGCTTTGTATTTGTTCTGAATTTCTTTTTTGGACATGTTTTATGTTTCCCTAGCCACAGTATAAATTCTTCTACTTTTCCTGTCCTTCCTCCTCCTATGCCCCTAGTATAGAGCCAGACGAGCATTACCATCTTAATAAATACTTTCTGAATAAGGGCTGCCCTTAAAATTAAATTGTGTAATATAAACAAAATGCCACTTATATAGTAGTGTGTGGCCCATTATATAGTAATAACTGGTTGGATGAGATCACTTGGGAAAAATGTGAGCAAATTTATTGTTTGATTAATAGTAATTCCACATTTTCAGTACAGTGTTCATTAGAATATTTTCTTCCTGCATTTGGTAAATTCTCTGAGTTCTAATATACAATATTTGGAAACTAGGAAGGTGGTGGTCTTCTAGCGAAGCAGGGTGGTGTGGGGTAAAGATGCACACTGACGTCAGTTGACTGGACTCTGAGGCCCTGCCCCTTCCTGACAATGCGAAGTGGAGCGCGTTCCCCCAACCCCTGCCCTGCTCTGGCGGCGGGGCGTGTGGACTAGCAAAGGCCATGGGATGTGATGTGTCCTTGATAACAGCAGATTCCATGGTCTCTCTCATCTCATCGTTATCTCTTTTATTATTCTTTTTCTTTTTAACAATTAAGTTTTAAAGTAACATGAAGTTATATATGTGTTTTTAAAGAAATTTAGGAAAGTATAAAGGAAAGCAAACAAAAGCTCACCTTGATGAGAAACAGAGTACCTTTAATGTAGTGATATTTAATTTTTTATGTGAGCCTTATGAATAAGTCATTCTCATTTTTAATAATTCATTTGTTAATCTAATCCTTTTCTTTTATTTGTGTATTAATTTAACAGCCATATACTGACTGGCTACTGGGTGTCAGGCACTATTCTAGGTGTTGGAGAGAGAGCACTAGCCCAGGCCAGATGCCTGTCTTCATGGAGCTTCTGTTCTTTTCTAGGGGGGTACAGTAATCACAGGGAAAAATATCAAATGTGGTGTGTGAGGGTCATAATGCCATGAGTAAAATGAGCAGGTGCATGGATCTAGACTGATGGCAGTCCTTCCTTAGAGGAGGTGACACTGATCTGAGGAGGTGATACTGTACCAGGAATCAGAAAGTATCGAGGGAGCCAGCCAGACGACCAGCCAGATAAGAGACCTCCAGGCAAAGGAATGACGGGTTTCCGCCGGGTCCCGCACGTGGTGTAAAAACCTTATGAGGACTGGAACGCTTGCTCTCCGAAACCCGTGTCTAACTTGGAACTGGGAGTGCTGCTCGCCCATTGTCTTCTTGGGGTGTTAAATTTTGATCTTCCATTGTCTCCATATTACCTGTCACTCTGCTTATATCACTAGCTTAATTAAGCCTTTGATCTTGTGTTAATGTTTTTGTTTTCTTTGCACACGGAAAAGTTCTTTTATAATCCAGACCCTTAATCACTGGGAGGAAGCATTGCTCTAGAGATTGTTCGAAATGGAAAACGTCTCTAGTTCTAGGGTGTGTGTGGTTTTCAGCAGGTGGAGGTTTATGCAGAGCTGCTGAGCAGGGATGGGAAGTAGAAAGACTGCCTGAATTATATCTTTATGGTTTAACAGCATTCTGTTTCAAATGAATTACTAAAATGGTAGATGCATTTATTCAAATCCAACTGTAAAGATATGTTTCAGGGAAATAAGGATGATTTTCAGATGATTCATTTTTTGGTTGCTATTACTATAAAACATTGAGCTGACTTTAGAAGTCACAAAACAAATAAATTGCTATGAGCAATTATTCACAGAATTCTTCTAATCAAATGCCTGTTTTCTCTTATAAATGCTCAGAAGGTTGTCTATTTATCTGATATCTAAACAACTGGAAAATTCAAATTATCATTTTTATTCTTATGTCCTCATAGCAGAAAGCTATTTCTAGCAGAAAGAAATAATGGATAAAGATGACTTAAAACACTAATGGACATAAGGTAAATTTAAATCAAGTAGGATGCTATTAAATGTCTTATACCTTCTGTGTATCCATAAATTGTTAAAGATTGTGGAACCCAATAGTGATCACTGGCAGTAAAATGACTATTGAATAGGGAAAAATTAAATTATGGTTAGTAAGGCTTTATTGTTAGATAAATACTTTATTGCTTCTTATGTCTATGGAATTGGCAATATAAACTTGGTTCATTTTGAACTATCAAGGAGACAAAGCAATGTATTTTTAATCCATTCCCAGTCACCGCTCCTAGTATGCATTTTGCTATGCCTGTTTACTTTTGAGTTTTCCTGTTGATGCAATTAGGAATAGTACAAAACTGTATAGTTATGTAATGAAGTAACCTAAACAGTTTATCTGCTTTTGTTTCTAAGCAATTTCTTCATACTTTTACTTAACAAAGATGACTTCTATTTTTTCAAACCACTTCAATACACTTTATAGGTAACTCTAAATTCTGACTCCTGGGTTCACACAAAAGACATAGAAAAGCTGGAATTCTAGGGTATAATTTTTCCAGAGGATTTATATTATATTATAGTAGCCTTTTCACTGAAAACTTTTTTGTAGCATTAACTAATTATAGTTGAGAAGAGAAATAGTAAGGTTTCTTCTTTTGCAATGTTGCTGACTGATCACCTCTGACTTAGTCTAGAATTAGAAATTTCTCTGCGGAAAAATAGATATCAGAGCCTTGCACGTCTGTGATTTATATGATGTTTGAATTATGTTTTTCAAGCTGTAATAATTCACAATTTAAGCACTTCTTCCCACCACCAAGCAACTACAGAAAAAATATATAATATCTTTTAATCTGAGACCTCTGAGCTGGCCATCCACGGAGATGTCAGGAGAGTGTGTGGCAGCCATGTCCTCCAGGCCTCTGAGGATGAGGCGCATCTGAGGATGTGGTGCATCTGGAATGAACCGCCCCGTTTCATCGACAACATGTGTTATATATTATCACGGCTCTGGCTTCTAGATTTCGATTTCATGGTGACAGGATCTATATCTGGGGGAGGAATTGTCTGGGCTAACTTCCTGTGTAATAATCACTTGGATATAATGATTATTTTCCATGTAAATCTAAATAAGATGCAGACACTGCGGGTGCCAAGGATTTCTGTGTGAATCAGGGGTAAGAATAACACAAGAGCCTGTTCTGTGTTAGTGGTGAGAAAGCATGTCTTGGAGGCGAACACATAGACGTACTCTAATCAAGTTTCGGATAAACGTGTTGGTTGAACGTGGATGACCCCGAATCGTTGCCAGCTACCAGATGTGCATCCCTGAAATCCATGCAGCAAACATCGGGGGTGTTTGGAAATACTCAACTGCTATGGTTGTTTGAGAACCACAGGCAAGGAAGCATGCTGCCTTGAGGTTATTCTGATACAGTAGGGCTGTCTGAAATTCTTTGTCTCAACTTATCCAAACTTGGAAATTACCTTATATGTTTTTTCCTTGTCTGCGTCTCCCCACCCCCTCTCTTTTGTTGGCTTATGCAAGCAGCAGTGTGATAAGAGGTGCTAGACTCTCAGAGTGAAAACCCAAGTTAATTTCTTCCTGGAAGATGCCTCTCTAGAAAAAAAAATGTTCACTTTTTTGCCTTTTCAAAAATACGCTATTTGAGCACCACCCTCTTTTATGTATACTAATTTCAGATATGGATAAGATAATAAACTCTGAAGGGTGTTGCGTCTTCCACATTGTGCAAATACTAGCGGTTATCCATGGCTCAGTGGGAATTGCTGTCTGCCTATGTGGGATCATCAAGATTCTTTTGAGTCATCTTTTGACTATTTTCCTTTTCTTTGTTTGTTTGCCTTTCGATCCTGTAGGTATTCCCACAGTTTATGTTCTTGACTTAGAACTGAGAGTTTTATCTTGTCCCCTCTTATTTCCATTGTCCTTTCTCTTGGTTTGCACCCTGACACACTTAGGGAGAAGAAAATTTTTGGCCAGCTTCTTAGGCCTTTGCTTGAGGCAAAGCTCCATGAACACCCATGAAGCAAAGACCACTGTTGTGAAAGGAAAGTACACAATTGTTCTTTTGAATCCTTGCTGCTGGGGAAACAACAGTCAGTCTGGGGAATGTAAACTGTGGCAGGGTCAGGAGGAGCCTTCTCTCTAGCTACTGGGGTGGGTGCAGGGAATGAGTGTGTGTGCAGTTTTAGTGGAAGACAAACAAGTGAGAAGCCCAACTCAGAAGATGCTGAAGAGGAGAGATCCCCTCACTGAAATGATCGTGTTTGATGCTAACTTGTTTCCTGTAATTACCTCAAGTGTAATTGCCTTTGTGGATTTTGAGTAATGATTATCTGTTCAAATAGGATGAAAGAATGGGAAGCATATTGGTTAATCCATGCTTCTTCACTAGATGAAACTTTCTTTTTTAAAAAATAAGCTTGAAACAATCCTCCCATAAGCTCTTTTATAAGCAGTGAAAACAAAGCAAGCTAAGAAGGCCTTGGTTTGAGGTAGGATTAGGACACCAGTCACCATTCAGATGTTTTCATGGGATCTTTGTGTTCCCACGTACAACTCACTTTCTCGTGGAGATTAGCAACCTTTCTTTCCTGTTATTGTCAATGTTAGAGCCTCTTGGAGTGACGGTTGGTGGGACCTAACATGTTTCAGAAGGACCCGATCGGGATGTCCTTAGAGTCACAAGTCATTCTTGATGCATCATTTTCTGAGAAAAGTAAACTTTGATTTTTAAAATCTTGTCATTTTGAAATGCGTCTACAATGTCTTTATTTCATCTGCAAGGGAAGGGCCAGTGCAGTGCTGATGCTGCCCCTTTCTCTCCTTAACGCTGCTGCTGTCGTGGTTTCAGTCTGGTTGTGACCAGCTGGAGCTTGCTGCTGTTTCCCCGGGTGCTTTGTGTGTTGACTTGGGGACTTTTCTCGTGCCAGGAAACAATGTCATGAGAACCATCCACGGGGTGGGAGAGATGATGACCCAGATGGTGCTCAGCAGAGGTTCCATCTTCCCCATGAACGTGCCTGATGTGCAGCCCAGCATCCTCCCCAGCAAGCAAGGGAGCCCCGCCGAGCACGAGGACGTGACCGTGATGGACACCAAACTGAAGATCATTGAGATTTTGCAGGTACGTGGCGTCATGAAACAGCCACAAATACCTGATTGTACTTACTGGTTTAACTTCTTATATTTTTTTTGCTTCAAATCACCGTAAATACTCTGAAATGCTCTTGATCTAATTTTACTTCTTTTAAAATAATGACAAGCCTAGTAAGAAGTCTCACACTGATGCCGTTTAATATATTAATTATGTTTTCTCATTTCCATTAAATACATTAATGATGCTGTCTAACAATGATGGAGTGCTTTATGGGGGACAAAACCTCCTTCCTGTGTATTTTCTTGTTTAGTGTTAACCCTAATTTACTTTTACCTTAATTTCAGAAGGATTTTAGAACTGGCAAAGTTAATGATTGAGTTCTAGCCCTTTTTCTATTTTTTTTTTTAAAGATTTTATTTATTATTTATTTTTAGAGAGGGAAAGGAGGGAGGGGGAGAGAGAGAGAGAGAGAGAGAGAGAGAGAGAGAGAGAGAGAGAGAGAGAGAGAGAGACGTCAATGTGCGGTTGCTGGGGGTTATGGCCTGCAACCCAGGAATGTACCCTGGCTGGGAATCGAACCTGGGACACTTTGGTTCCCAGCCCGCGCTCAATCCACTGAGCTACGCCAGCCAGGGCTCCTTTTTCTATTTTTAATTGAATTGGACACATGATTCTATGTATCCAGATTTATCATTGTAGCAAGAAACTAACATAAAATTTTATTTATTATTAACAAAATTTTAATAATTGGTTTTAATTGATTTTAGTATTTTACGTAAGTGACTATCTCTGTTTGTATTTTTGTTGCCAAGTGGCCAAGAATAACATATATAATATATAAAATTTATGTATAATACAATATATCATAATTTATATATGTGTGTGTATATGTGTGTATATGCATATATACACACATACACACATATATGTTAACCTAGCTTTATGAATCCAAAGAATATAAATTGTTATTTCATGCCCACTGGTTTAGTGAATAAATTTCTCACTATGGTAGCTATGAATTCTTAACACTTTTTTAAAGTTTGAAAAGTAGTTATGATACTTAAATTATATATATATAGCATTTATTTCAGATTTGGAGAATTGAGCCAGGAGTTTTCAAAGATGCATTAAGATTTAGATACAATTTATTGTCTTTCGTTGTATTTTAAAGTAGACTAAGCTACCAGAAGTGGGTCAGTAGTCCAGGAAAGGCCTGTACATTTTTATTTAGAGTAATTAGATTTATAATCATAAAAGGTTTTACAGTTCCTCCAGGAAATCCGAGGGCCGAATCCTGAGAAATATTGGCAGGCCTCCCAACAGTGTGTTCAGGCCCCTGAGAAACCCCTCAGTCCTCCTGTTCTGGAACTGAGGAAGGTAGTGACCGCCTGACCGGTGGGCCTCCTGAGCCCACAGCTGAACATCGTCCTACTCCTGGGACGACCTTATAGGCTGCTCTGTTTAGCCTAGAGTTACAGACAAAAGCAGTGTTAAAAAAATCTCTAACAGCTAAACAATGATGAGAAGGACACCCTATGTCAGGGCAGGTTAGGGCTGACTCATTGTTGCTGCCTCTTTTGGGCTCTTCATGGATTTCTGGTTGACACTCTGCTCTTGCTGTTTTTCTGTGTGTCTGGGGCTGGGTCTGATTCGCTGGGTCTGTGTCTGCACTCCTGGGTGCTGGGTTTGAATGTGTTTCCTTTTTAGAAGACCTCTTGAAGAATTTCTTTGTGGTCGCATTCCTTATGCAAGTCCCCTGCTTTCTGCGGGCCCTTCCTCCTTGCCCCTTGCTCCTTTCTCTTCCCCATCACTTTGCACAATTCTCCTTTTTCAGTCTGTTCCTATGTCATTCTCTCTGTCTATGTCTGGCCCTCTCTCAACACTCTCTCTGCCTCTTTTTTTTAAAAAAATTTATTTTATTGATTTGAGAGAGAGAGAGAGAGAAACATCTATTTGTTGTTCCACTTATTTATACATTCATTTGCTGATTCCTGATGCACCCTGACCGGAGATTGAACCGGCACCCTTGGCATATTGGGATGACACGCTAACCAACTGAGCTACCCGGCCAGGGCCTGCTTCTGTGTTCATTCTTCCCTTTCCTTCTTTCTTTCCTCCTTCCATTGATTTTTCATAACTAAATACAGGGTCAGGCAGAAGTAGCTTTACAGTTGTGAGTACACAAAACATAGTTTATTCTAGTATTATCAATATTAATTATTATTTTGCATATAAACAACTATAAACCTACTTTTCCCAACCTATATATAAGAGGAAGAAAATTTTTATTTTGATTATATTTATAAGATATAGTTCTATGAAGTTTAGTAACTTCAAATAAAAGTTACTGTTTCATTAATTGATATTTTATTGATTTGTTCTTTACATAGGTTTAAAATAAAAACACATTTTTTTAAAGCACTTGCAGTCTAGCTTCTGCTCCCACCATTCTGCTCAGAGCTGCCGCATCCACCGATGCTGTCTCAGGCCTCTTTTCCCACGACCTGTGTCCTGCTTTGAAAATCCCCAATCAGCTAGAATCAGTTCAGACAATATGTGTTGCTGTGCTCACTCCATGCTAATAAAAGAGTCTCTTTCATGTTTGTTTTTTGCTCTGGATTATATGCTCTTCAAAGGCAGGCTTTATATCTGTGGAACTCTGTTTGTACCCTGGGTGCTTTCCTCAAGTACCTAGTCCAACAAATGTTTGTTGGATCTAACTGAACATAGCTGACATGGAGCATGTTTGCTGCCCATAAGGAGCATAAAGGGGAGAGGGAGGGAGAGAGACAGAGAGACAGAGAGACAGAGAGAGATTGGGATTCAACTTTAGACCTGTAGGTGTAAATAATGTGTTGGGTGAGCAAAAAGGAGAAAAATTGATTTTGGCTGGGGAACCAAAGAAGGCTTCAGTAATACAAAAAAAGAGAGAGAGATTTAAATTGGATGTTGGAGGATACCTCAGAAGCTGGTTACTGGTGAAGAAGATTGTTCAAGGTGTAAAGTGGACACTGTGAACAAATGTGAGAAGGCAGGAGGAAAACTGCAGGCGTTCCATCCTGTGCTGTTGGAGCAGAGAAGTGGGGGAGAGAGAGAGAAAGAGAGAAGGGGCAAGAGAAGGAAGGGGAGGTGGGGCGAGATGCAAGTGACACGCGGTGTGAAATAAGGTTAGATGGTACCGCAGAATACCAAGTTTTCTGAAATCGCATGACCATTGTTTACTGTGCAAATGGCACTTGCGAGTGGGTAGGGGCATGACGGCAATTTTGCTGGGACAAGGGTTACTTCAGGGCTTAGGACAGGCGCACTGGGTGGAAGGTGATGCTGTGGAAGACCAGTTCCTTATTGTTGACTCAGAAAGCTGTGGGACTTATTTTTTCCTCTTTGATCTCCACTATATTCTATAGCACATGATTTAGCCCCTGACACTTGCCTAATTATGTCACAAATATGTGTTTTGTTTTCCCAACTCAACCATCGGCTTCTTGAGGGCAGTGACTTCGGGGGTTTGCATCCTTCCCAGCAGCAAGCACAGACAGGAATCTTATTGGCACTTTGTTCCTGTCATTGTGTCACATAAGGAGAACAGGGTCAGCCATACAAACCCAAAGGAAAACAAGCACCAGTGAGGCACATTCATGCTGTATCAGGGTGTATGACTCCAGAGCTCCTTGTACCCTAGAGCCAGAACTGACTATGGTGTTGCTACCTCTTCATATAGGCCCATATAGGGTACCTCCACCCGGAAAAGTCAGAAAGTAACCATGGAAAGTCAGGTTTTCTCCTTTCAAAAAAATGCTTTGGGAAGCACATCACTTTTCTTGGTTTTGTGACTGATGAACTGTATGCACCTGAAGCGTTAAGCGTTTACCGATGAATTTCTAACTAGTTCATGTGATATCTTGATAGTTATGTTCTTAGTGTTGTGTATTGAATTGCATTTTAAACACTGTGCTAACCAAAGAAAATTATGTTGCTTCTAATGTTTCTTGTAGTTCATCCTGAGCGTCAGACTAGATTATAGGATCTCCTACATGCTGTCAATATACAAGAAGGAATTCGGGGAGAACAATGAGAGTGCTGAGACGTCTGCCAATGGCTCTCCAGATACATTGATGCCATCAGGTATCTCCTTTGTCACAGTATCTACTGGTTGTGTTTTGTTTTCCCAAGAACTTGAAAATACATTTCATATTTTAAAACACAATGGAAATAATCTCCACCAATGACACAAAGGGACTGAGACAGAATGTTAAATAACCGCCTTGGATGGCAGGGAGAATGCTTGCTGTTACGTGGTGCTTGAGTGCAGTTTCCGCTGTAATCTTCAGAACTCTGCACAGTGGAGGTACTGCTTATTGTGCCATATTACAGATTGAAAAACCAAAGTCGGAGGGATTAAAGTTACTTGTTAAAGGTCGTAAAGTGTGGAGCAGGGATTCCCTCTGAATTTTCTCCAACTCCAGAGTTGAAATCTTGTAAGCGTGTTGCTATTTTGGTGAAAATCCAAGGGAATTTTCTTTTTTCTTTTTGGCCTGGATCAAAGAACAGTGTGAAAGCCATGGACAGGAAAGGTGTTTTATAGGAAGCCACTGTCCAACTCTTGAAATACAGACATGGCATCTCCTCATGGTATGAATGTGTGAATGTGTGTGGTGGTTTTCCTGTGCGTGTATGTGTGTTGTTTTCAGCTTCACATGGTTATAAACTATTCCTGTGTTTCAGTTTTCCACATTTAAAAAGTATAAGAATAAAGCCACTTTATCTCTGAGTGTAAGACCATAAGACCATAATAATGAAAGAACATAAAAATTATTGTAAAGATGTTGTGGCTATAGAAAGTACCTTATGAAACCTAAGAAATACTAATTGCCATTATTCTAGACAGATCAGGCCAGCTACAGCAGGCTGTAAACTATGTCACATCAAAGATTTAGCCAGTTAACAGGATTCTTTTTCTGTGGATAGCATTTGTATACAGATAGGAAGTTCTTTTCTAACCACAGCCGCTGTGATGACATCAGGAACCCTCCTCTTTGTATGTCAATCAATTTGACAGGGATGATTCGGTGATCTTAAGTGTTTAGTTAAATTGGATGCTAGATCAAGTGTTCCCCTGTCTGACTCAGTGCCACACAAAAGGGAGCATGCCTTTGCACATGGGTAAGCTTGCCCGAGTGAGAAGTCATTCTGGCACATTTGCAACTGTGTTGTTTTTATGCTTCCCAGAAATGCAGAACCCCAAAGGGCTGTTTCCAGGAATGATATGGCAGAACCAGAAAGTCTTGCTGGTGGTTGCATTGACAGTAGCATAAAAATTACTGGCTCTCAGGGCCAGAATTCTGGAAACAGGAGCTCCACATGTCAGCAAAGTGTGGGAGGGAGAGTGGGGGTACCCCCAGAAAACCAGTTCTCTGATTGACCTGACGTCTGGCATTGGTTGTATTTGTAACAGAGAGCTTTCTGGGGAGAATTCATTTCCCCTTTTTATATCTTGCTCTGTTTTTTCTGACTGTGCCTTGGAAATGAGAAATCAATTGTGTATTTATCATTTAAACATGTTATCTTAATCAATATACCTTTAAAATGTTAGTTGTGGGGATGGGTGAGGAGTCATGGTGGGTTCGTATAAAAATAATTGGGCACTGGGTCCCAGGAGAAGGAGGTACAGAATTTGAGATGTAAGCTTAGGTAAATAGACTGTGTCATTTTGAATTACTATGTAGTCATAAGGTTCATTATAGGTATATTTTGATTCTTTCAAAAACATTATCTTTTCACGCCATCACCCATTTAAATGATATGTGTGTGTGTATATGTGTGTGTGTGGTTGACGCAAATATATACACACATAGAGATGAGGTGGCTTCGTAAATGGTTCTTTCTGACCTTTATATCTTTTTAAAAATTTTAAATTTTTATTTATTTTTATTATTACCATTTATTCCTCTTTTATACCCCCACCCCTTGCACTTAAATATATCTTTGACTATAGCAATATATATTTTAAAACATAAAATTCAACTTAAAATATTGATATCTAAGGTGAAACTATATTGCCACTTATTTTTTAATCCTCACCCAAGGACATGATTATTGATTTTAGAGAAAAGGGAAGGGAAGGAGAGAGGGAGGGAGAGAAACATTGATGAGAGAGAGAAACATCGATCAGTTGCCTCGCACATGTGCCCTGACTGGGGACCAAACCTGCAACCCAGGCACGTGCCCTGACCAGGAATTGAACTGGTTACCTTTCTGTTTACAAGACGACACTCCAACCAACTGAGCCACACTGGCCAGGGCCAGTGTGACTTTTAAAACTCTTAATTGACTTTTTGTGGCATAAAGGAATCAAGACAATTCTTAGGCATATAAATATACATATTGTGACTGAATTACAATAAGATAAATAAGAGATTTTACCATTTACCTTGCAGCTATTGTTCCTGATATAGATGAAATTGCAGCTCAGGCAGAAACTATGTTTGCTGGAAGGTAACGTAACATTTCTGTTTCTTTATGTTGTGAATAAAATTTTACTCAGAATTTTATTGATAATTTGTTAATGTTTACCTCCTAGGTCTATTTAATTTCACATCATAAATTTTGCCAGAAAGGAAGCTGCTAATTTACAGTAGAAGAGAAATCAAAACTTTTTCTTTAGGTCAGGTAAAAAAGAAAGGCCAAGAGAACTGAGATCACTGTATCGAACTTTTCCCTGAATTCTTTTTCTTTCATCAAATAAATGACAGCACACCAATGACCTTTAGCTCCCCTGGTACAGATAGTGCTGCATCTTGCAAAACATTACTTCCCTAAATCTGAGGAATCTGAGGCAAGGAAGTCATTTCTTTCACTGTCATCATTAACTTTATATACGAGAAATAAAGATACTCGCTGCCAATTGTAAATATCGGTGATTAGAGAAAAAGAAACGCCTGTGGCATGACCGCCCTCCTTTGCGATCGGGAGCCCTGCCGTGTATTGTTTTTATTTAAACTCGTTTCCTTCGTTTTCAGAAGTGAAATTAATAGCAGTCAAAAAGAAAACCAAAAAAAGTAAAATGTCTAAGCGACAAATTATTGAGTTTCTAGCATTCATTTTTGTTGCCGATTCGCCACGAGAACCTAAATGAGTTTATATACTGAGCCTTTTGTTGCATTTGCTTTGGTCAGGAAGACAAACAAGGAAGAATGAAGGATCAAGGGAATTGGAGGGATTTTTATCTCTAGAGAACGTTTGTTTAGCTTTTTTAAAAACTGTTTTTGCTAGTTTTTGTTGTTACCATGTGTTGTCCTATTCAAGTGTTTCATTCTTCCCAGGAAGGGAGCATAAACCAGTGTCTGATAGTCGCCTCACAATGAGTGGAATCTTGCTCAGAGTCCACATGAATGAAGCGCACAAAGCTGCTGCCGTGTGGTGGTCTGCGTCTGCGCACATGCTCTAGGGGAAAATAGCCCTTGGAGCACATCCTTCCAAGTGTGTCTTCCCAACCAACGCGCTGTTGGCTCGATTCAGATTCCCATCTTTTTTCTGTGCCTCATCGACCAACTCATTCCCATGTGCCCAGCAAACAGGGCCAGTGCTGCAAACCCACGTGCTGGAGACCACCTCTGCCTTGGACACACTGGGACAGTTGGTCACCCCTGCTTTCATGGACAAACAAGCTTCTCTTTGTGCTTTGTTTCCTTATCAGTTACATGAGAGAAGAAAAAGAGTAAAAATGTCTTCCTCTTTGCTTTCCATTTTGGGGAAAGAAGTGACATGACTCAGAGTGTATACACGGTTTTAACTACTTTTGAGTAGGTTTGATATAAATATAGGTTATGTAAGAATTATTTTTGGTTTCATAGAAAGGAAAAAAATCCAGTTCAACTTGACGATGAAGGAGGCAGGACATTTTTGCGTGTCCTCATTCATCTGATCATGCATGACTACCCTCCTTTGCTGTCCGGGGCTCTGCAGCTTCTGTTCAAGCACTTCAGCCAGAGGGCGGAAGTTCTACAGGCATTTAAGCAGGTAAGATTGAGTACCCTCGGGGGTTCCAGAGCAGATGCTCTGAAAGTGTTGATGATAACATCCAGTCTGACTTCACAGTTGCACTGTTAATGAGACTGTGCAGCTGTTCCTGGGGACACTTTTTTGTTTTTAAAGATGGATATGGCCTTGTCATAGACCAAGACATGATCTATTTTAAAAAGAGTTCCCACAAGTGATTTTCAGTTACTATCTTTAATGTAAATGACAGGCACTAAGATTTAGGAAGGCACAGGGGGATAATATGGTATTAGGAATTTTGTTGCCATAGCTACTATTTTGACCTCAGATTTACTGATAAATTTGGGTAGGACAAGCAGTAGCACTGAAATAAAATGTTATATGATTGAAAAATGTTGACATACAAAAGAAAGGAATTATTATGGACTTAATCTTTCCTTTGTTATTTTTATTATTATTTTTAAATTACTTTATTGTTTAATTACAGTTGCCTGCATTTTCTCCCCATTGCTCCCCACCACCCCAGTCAAACCCCCTCCCTCCCTTGCTTCCACCCTCCCCCTTGGTTTTGTCCATGTGTCCTTTATAGTAGTTCCTGAAAACCTGTCTCCCCTCTGTCCCCTCCCCCTGCCTCTCTGGTTATTGTTAGATTGTTCTTAATTTCAGTGTCTCTGGTTATATGATTGAAAAATGTTGACATACAAAAGGAAGGAATTATTATGGACCTAATCTTTTTTTTATTGTTTTTGAATGACTTCAATCTTGAGACTTAATAATAAATACCTAAGTGCTTACATGTGTTTCACTAATATTTATTTTATTTATTAGAGCATTAGTCTTCAATAGGAAGCTTTAAAAGTGTTTAAAAATGAAATAAGAGTAATTATATAAATTGATATAATTACACACATATGTTTATCATACAATACATATAAATTATGATAAATTAAAGTTGATAAGAGGTTTAGACTGTATCAGTATTTTCTTCCACTTACTTTTATGTTTCTACTTCTTTTAAAACAGGTAGAGAGAGTCTCAGAAAAATTAACTTTAACAATGAAATTAGAATTACAGTACCTTTTATTTTAAATTACTCTTTAGTACTTTGAAAAGCTTTGTTAGGGCTCATTCCTTTTACATACGTAATTCTTAATAACATGTGAATATATTGGATAGAGTTTACAGATATTTCCAGGTAGATTTTCATGATCAATATACATTTAAAATATCCATAAAATTCTAGAAATATTAATCTTCAACTGATAGAGAAATGTGTTGAAAGACTTGGAATTTTAGACATGAAGGAAATAGAAATAAAGTCATTAGGTAAATTAAGGGTTGAAATTCTTCTGTTTCCAGGTGCAATTGCTGGTGTCCAATCAAGATGTAGATAACTACAAGCAAATAAAGGCCGATCTAGACCAGCTTCGACTGACCGTAGAAAAATCCGAGTTATGGGTTGAGAAGAGCAGCAGCTATGAGAATGGAGAAATGGGTGAAAATCAAGTGAAAGGTGGTGAAGAGCCAATTGAGGTTTGTTTTCAATATCTACTTTGAAATAATTCAAATAATATCTTTTAAATCGCATGCACTACAATCAAAATTGTATATAAAGAAAAAAAAGCTTTTTAGTAATAGAGCATGGAATTTTTCATTTGCCAAGTCAATTAACTATAAACCTGCACTTTGAGTAATTCTCATCAATTGCTACCACATCTTACCTCATTTTCCTACTTTTTCACTCTTTTTCTTTTCCACTATAAATCATATAATCCAGGAATCAGGACAATAGGAGGGAGCAAGATGGAAAAAAGGTACGGGTCTTAAACATAAACCTAAGAAAGGAGGTGAATTTTTGTTGTTACCATTTACTGTGGCTATTTATTGCAACTTGGAAATCATTCCTTTCATTACTGCATGTTCTTATATGAGACGTAAAATTATCTAAATGAAAGGACTGATGGTGTACTTTATTGTCAACATGAAGATACCAAAAATCTATGTTTGATCTAGAGTGGTAATATGGTGATCATAAACCTTCTACTGTATCAGTTTTAGTTTTCAGTGGGTTAATCAGTTGCTATTTTCACATTTCACTAAATACTAAACAACCATTAGAATTTTTTAAGCAGCATTTTGATGGTAATAGTTGGATAAGCAGCCCAGTGCCAATGTCATAATTGATAATATAGTTTCTTAAAATGTCTAGAGTTTTAGTTGTCTTTTAATCAGACATGTAAACCATTTAGAGGAGTTTAACTACCTCCTGCTTTTCTGTTTGTTGGAATACCCAAAATGTTTTGTAGTGAAGAATGACGATGGACTAGGAGATAGAGTCATCAAAATGCTGACAAGTTCCAAAGGGAAGTTCCACTGGTGGGTTTCTGCTTTCCACAAAATTTTTGACTCAATCTTTTAGGAACTTTTTCTGTGATTTCATAAGGCTTTTGTTGTTGTTGAAATAGAGTTCTTCCACAGCATATCTGAGGAAATTTGACATCCATTTAGTAATTTTTTTAGTACTTCCTATGTATCAGCGATTTTCAACCATTGTGCTATCAGAATTTTTAAAACATGCAATACCTGAGTATTTAGTGAGGGGCACTGACCTCTTTTCCCTTAGAGTGTCAAACTAAAAAATGACAACAGCCAACTCAACAATAGCTGTCTAGTGTGAATGAATCAAAATTATGCCTATTTTTGGTCAGATCAGCAAAAAATATATTTTTTGGTGTGCTATAGAATTTTAGTAGTTTATGTGTGCCATGAGATGAAAAAGGTTGAATCACTGCTCTATCCCAAGTCTCACAGCAGACATTTTTATACAGGTTATTTCTTTTTAAATGTTACAACAAACCTTGGAGATCATTATAGAGATCATAGGTCTAAGGATGAATCAACTGAAACCCAAGGATTTCCTCCCTGTCAAGCAGCTCTGTGTGACTCAGCTGAGATTTTTAACTCAGGCCTTTTTGTTAAATTCCAGACTCTTTAATGTAAGATTGCACTTTATGATATAAGTTTAAAATTTCTATTTTGGGTCAGTGCTATATATTTTTATAATCACATATGTTAAGTTTTCAAATTTATTGGTATAAATTTGTTCACATTCTTTTAGTATCTTCTGTATCTGTAGCTTTATACTCCTTTTTCATTCTTGATATTGCTTATTTTGTCTCTTATTTTCTGTGGCTCCGTCTTATCACAGTTGTACCTACTTCGTCCTTTTTCAAGAACCTGCTGTTGGCTTTTTAAGCTTTTGGATTTGTTTCCTATTTTATTATATTTATTCTACTAATTTTCTTAGCTTTTATGTTGGCATACTTTTCAGACTTTAAAAAATTTAATGGTATATTTTTCTTTTAAGGAGCTGCATTCCATAAATTTTGACAAATGGTATTTTTATGATCGTTTGGTATTAGATATTTAAACATTTCCATTATGATTTCTTCTTTGGCTCAGAATTACTTGGAAGTGAGTCTTAAAAGTTCCAAATGTATATGCAATTTTTTTGTTATTGAATTCTGTTTTAAAAAATTGTTTTATTGTTGTTCAATTACAGTTGTCTGCATTTACCCCCAGCACTCCCCCACCAACCTCAGCATCCCCACCTCCCTCCCTCACTTCCACCTCCCCTTGGTTTTGTCCATGAGTCCTTCATAGTTGTTCCTGAAAACCCTTCTCCCCTTCCCCTCATTGTCCCCTCCCACCTCTGCTCTGGTTACTGTCAGATTTTTCTTAATTTCAATGTCTCTGGTTATGTTTTGCTTGCTTGTTTGTTTTGTTGATTAGGTTCCAGTTAAAGGTGAGATTATGTGGTATTTGTCCCTCACTGCCTGGATTATTTCACTTAGCATAATGCTCTCCAGTTCCAGCCATGTTATTGAATTCTTTTTTTTTTTTAAATTTATTTATTTTTAGAGAGGGAAGGGAGGGAGGAAGAGTGAGAGAGAGAGAAACATCAGTGTGCGGTTGCTGGGGGTCATGGCCTGCAACCTAGGCATGTGCCCTGACTAGGAATCGAACCTGCGATGCTTTGGTTCGCAGCCCACGCTCAATCCGCTGAGCTACGCCAGCCAGGGCTTGAATTCTTAATTAATTAATTGTGGCCAGAGAATGGAGTTATGATGATAATCAATTTTACAAAAATATTTTGAAACTTGCATTTTGACCCTTTCACCATCAGGCTTTACAAATGTTCCATGTGGCCTTGAGGAAATGGGGAAGAGTGAAGGATTCCTTATATATGACTAGCAAATCAAGGTTATTACTTGTGTTTAAATCGTCTATTTACTACTATTTTTGTTTTTTTGACACCAACTGTTGAGAGAGACTTACTGACATTTCTCACTACAATGATAGGTTTACCATTTTCTTCCTGAAGTTCTATTAATTTTTACTGTATGTGTTTTAAGTCTCTTTTATTGTACATTATAAATTTAACATTGTTTTTTACTAGGAACAACTTTTATTAGTTGAGAGTTCTTTTCTTTCACTTCTGATTCTAGGATTCCAGTTCTTCTGCCTCTTGTTGCTTCCATTAAGAAGGCGGTCCGTGGAGTAGTGTCTTACTTTAGCTTCAGAACACTAATTAAATGTTTGCTAAACTTCGTTGTTGCCTCCAGACCTGTTCGGTTCCTTTTGACATTTCCCACGCATGGCACTTCGTGCTGGATCTGGAAAGTGTCTTTAGATCCACCCGAGTCTCTTTAGGTGCATCTTTCTTACTGGCGATTTACTTCTCCTGTTGAGTTTTAAGTTTCAGCCATTGTACTTTTTCAGACGTGAAATTAGATTTTTTCAAATACATCTGGTCACTTTTGGTTATCTTTTGTTGCTTGCTATTTTTGCAATTACATATGACTATTTTATAGCTAATAGGTAATAATTCCAGGATCTGAATTACTTGGGAGTTTCTTATGATTGTCACTCATGTTACTTGTTTTGTTACATTTTTGGTCATCTTTGGTTATGAGCTTATATACTTTTTGTAATAGATTTTAGTAGAGCACTTTCATATTGAGAAAAAAAATTGTATAGCAAGTGCTGAATTTTCCCATATGTTAACTCTTCTCCCCACTTCTCTGGTTATTAACATCTTGCATTAGTGTGGTACATTTGTAACAATTGATGAGCCAATATTGATACATTATTATTAATTAAATTCCATAGTTTGCTTTAGACTCACTCTTTGAGTTGTATAGTTCTGTGGGTTGTGAGGAATACATGTAATGTGTCCATCATTACAGTGTCATGCAGAGTAGTTTGACCTGAAAGATCTTTCTCTTTCACCTGTTTGTTCCTTCCTCATGGGCTCTCAAGCCTTTGCAACCACTGATTGTTTTACTTTCTTTATAGCTATGCCTTCTCTGGAATGTCATATAGTTGGAAGTATACAGTATATAGCATTTTGCAAATGGTTTCTTTCATGTAACAATATACAAGGTCTGTCCAGAAGGTATCCAGCCATGCAATATGAAAAATAGAGACATTTATTGAAGAAGATGCAAGATACAAGAAACATTGTACATAGGACAATGACACCTCATTCTCTTTCAAAGTAGGTACCTTGGGCCTTATACAGTTCTCCCAATGGCCATCAGCTGCCCTGTTGTATTTTCCTGTATCTCATCAACAGTCTGAAACCTCTTCCCTTTCAAAGGTGATTTTAGTTTTGGGAAAAGCCGGAAGTCACAGAGCACCAAATCTGGGATGTAGGGGGCTGAGTCACCTGGATGATTTGATGTTTTGCAAAGAAACTCCACAAAAGATGTGATGCATTTGCAAGCACATTGTTGTGATGAAGCTGCCAATCACCAGTTGCCCATAGCTATGGCCTTCTGAATCATCTGAATAGTTTCCCTTGAGGAATGTTCAAGCTTCATGCAAAATTTGATGCAAAGTCATTGCTCTACTTGCTCATTCATTTTGAACGTGATGGTCACACTGTACACATGCTCACTCAACAGTGTCTACCACCCCTACTGACTAGTACAGTGAAGTTGTCATTGTTCACACATGCGCATTCCAGTGCACTCTCCTTGGCTGCCAGGTTACGTCAATGTCACACAAACTGTTCTCATTATATTAACGACAGTTGGACTTTTTCTGGACAGACCTTTTACATTTGAGGTTCTTCCATGTTCTTTTATAACTTGCTAGCTCATTTTTCTTAAATCACTGACAATACTCCATTGTCTGGATGTTGTGCAGTTTGTTTATACATTTACCTATTGAAAGACATCTTGATTACTTTAAACTCTGGGCCATTATGAATAAAGCTCAATTCAAATATAGACATTGAACTTCTTTCTGTTTGATTTTAGACTTGGAGGTTGAAATCTGGTTTGTTTTCCCCTTCAGAGTATTTGTGATGGCCTGTGAGTGTGGTCAGGGGCCCTGGTAGCCTGAGATCAAACCAGAAGGCAGGAGTCTCTGGCTGAGCTCCTCAAATTTGACACTTGCTCAGAGTTGCCTTCCTCTCTGTGTTGCACAGCTGCTAGTACAGACATTTGCCTCCAGGGAAACTTACCGTGTTGCCTTGATTCTGGGACTTCTCTGATCTGGCTTCAGGTTACATTTTTTTTCCCTTTGTAGGGGGAGGTTGTGGTCTTTTGGGGTCATTCTTTATTTTTTGTTAACCCAGAAATGTATAATATAGGTTCTATATTAAGGATCTAGTTGTTTTGTAAAAAAAGGCCATTAGCAGTTTTAAGTTCCCTATTCTTGCAGAAGCCCCTGGGAATATGTTTACTTAGATACTTAGTAATTTAAAGGTATTTTTTTGTGAATGTAGATTCTTTGGAACTTTATATGTGGAACACCTCTGAGGCTTATGTGTAGTCCACAGAAGATTTCATTTGTCTTTGCAAGGCCCTTTGAAATAAGACATTTTTAAACACATTAAATGCATGTTTTGGCTTGGGAGTTTTAGAGTCCCTTTATAAGTGGGAATTCTAGTCCCCACCTTGAGTACCAGTGGGCTTGTTTTTATCTATGGGAGCTCAGGAGAGTTTCCTCCTCCATCCTTTTGTTTGGGCTTCTACCAGCCAAACCCAGATCAGGTACCCTTTGCTCTTCTGTGGGCCTTGTCTTTGCCTGGTTTAGCACTGTGGGCGCCTCCTTCAGGTTCGGAGGCAAGGTCTCTGATCAGACCTTCCCTGTTGCTTGGGGAGCAGGCTTTGCTCCCTCTCCCTGGTGTGTGTGTGCACAGGAGGCATTAACACCCTGTGTCCAGGTTGTCAGGTGCAGAGTGAGGCTCTCAAGGCCAACAATAAATCCAGTGTTTGATAACTGCTTGGAAATTCTGATGTATTTTGATACAGCTCCTTAAAAGAAAAATATAATATTAAATTTTATTAAAGTCTGAAAAGTATGCCAACATATTTCTTTTGGCCTCCATGTGCATCTTTCTCTTAACTAAAAAAAGATATTTTAAATATTCTATGTATCACTTTTAGATGTGCATTCAGAGAGGTTCCTCTGCACTTGTACTTTATCATATTCTGCATTCGACAGTTCTCAACAGGGGGAAACTCTTTTATTTTGTGCCCGTGTATGTATCCTTGTGACGTCTGTTTGCCGGTGCCTGATTTCAGGCAACACCTCCCCTGCCCGAACCCCTCCCCTTGATGGTGATGCCAGGCTTCCCCAGAGCAGAAGCCTTCCTTGGAACATGCTGCTTCAAGTGCTGCTTGAGTCTGTTCACCGTCACGCTGACTTGCCTTTGTATAGACACCTGAATTTCTCATTTCCCTTCCGAAAGATTGATCATCTAGAATCAAATCTAATATCCGAGATAAACCTCTTGGTGACAAAGAGTGAACATGCAGAATGGACACCCTTAAAGCAATCTGACGTGGTGTTTGATTTGAACCTGTGTAGTCCTTGTGGGCCTGACTACTTGGGCAAGGCCTCAGTGTACTGAAGGATTGGGAGGATTCAGTTCGCTAATATATTCAAGAATAATAACAAGAGAAGCAGAGTTCAATAAGAATAAGTGATTCGTATTTGAAGTAGCTGGAATTTGGGAGCCTTTGAAGATTCTTGGGTAGGGATATGAGTATATCACCTGGCAAACTTTGTGTGGCAGAATCCAGGATGGTTCAGCAGAAGAAGAGACTAGAGGTGGGGACCAATTAGGAGCCTTTTAGCCAGGTTCAGGTGTGAGGTTATGGAAGCATGTACTAGGGAGGAGACTGTAGAAATGTATACAAGTAGGTAGATTGAAAAGCTAGGAGAATAGTTCATTATAACAGATTAATATATGGAGACAAAAGTGAGAAACTACAAAGTTACTAACTTGTGCACAGCCAAATAATCTATATTATGCAATGAACCAACTGCCAAAGGCAGTGACAATTTATTGTAAACAGGATGAAATGTGTCACAATGTAGTAGGCAGCATGCAGTCCAGCGGGCCAATGGCAATAATCATCCTTTGTTCAGTAAATCTTTACAAAGGCTCTAAACACAGGATGATTGGCATTGTTTTAAAACAGCTCATGATGGTCTAACTTTGTTCCCACTTAGATATCAGAAGACCAGATAGCATTGATGTGATTCTTCATTTTAGTAATAAAAATGTTTCCGATAACATAAAGAAGGTTTTTTTTTCCCCCTCAGTGGTTAAATTCTGTTTACTCTGGGCAATAAATGTGAATTTACCGTTCGTTCACTAACAAATCTCAGCCTGTGATCCAAAATTTTTCCATCACTGTAGTTGATCTCTTATAAATAGAGAAGGCAATGGGATGGATTTGGTCATGTAATAAGCCCATTGCATCCCTAGCCCCTGTAGCTCCATTACCTATTGTATGTTATGATATTTCCCTTTGTTAAACTCATCTTCCAGGACGTTAGTGACTATACCATCACTGCTGGAAGCTAAAAGGCTAGAATATAAGGAGTTGGCACTATCAGTGGCATTACTAATTCATCCCATTCAAATACATGTCACCTTCTAAATATAGGAAGGAGGGATCAACTTAGGAAACCGAATCTGAGTGGGTTAAGTCAGGATTGCCCTTTATGTTCACCCAACTCTTTATATAGAGCTGAGAAGCAGGTCACTCGGGCACCACAGTGCTTTCAAGAGGAGTGCTCACTCCTGTTATTTATTTTGGTTGTTAATTATTCTCCACAGGGATTGTGTGTCTATATCGGTATATCTGTGTTTATCTTCCATCTATAAACCCTTTGTGTGGCTGCCTGCTTCCTTTAAAAACAACTTTCACTGATCTAAAGTCTGATGTTTAAACCATCTGTTTTATACTTCAAAGACTATATTTTCATTGTTAGTGTTTCTAATTGATTCTTTGTAATATCTATGCATTCTAGATTTATATCTGCTGGTTTTTACTCTGTAGTTTTTGTTCTTTTAATGGATATGTGACATAAGGAACAGAATTAACTGAAAAATGTTCCCAGGGACGCACTCTGGGTCGTCTGGACTACACGCCGGCCAGACTGTTTTCCCGAGTGTTGGTGGGGTATAGATGGGGGGTAGCTGTCTTCTCGTCTAAGAGCCATACCCAAATTTGGGTTCTCAAGGGACCTGTGGCTTCTGCTACTCAGTAGGAGCAGTCCAATTTCTATGAGTCCCCTAAGCTGGAGTCCTTGGTCAATTCCTCTCAACAAAAGGCACTAAATCCAGACGGCCTAGTGCTAGAAGTTTGTATATGCCTTGATTGGTTACTCTCAAATTTGCCCTGTAAGAGGTTTCTAGAGGTGGGGGCAGCTCCTCGGAACTCTGGACCCATACCCTTGTTCTGCAGAGTGCTCAGCACATTTTTGCGGGATGAGGGAAAGAGGGGGCCACATGCCTTCTCTTCTCTTGCTCACACTCGGCTTGTAGTTTCCCCCTTCCCCATACAGCTGTCCCTTATCTGTGCTGAGTGATGGTGCCCAGGCGTCATCCTGAGTAGGTGGCAACCACAGAGGGGTCCATCTGGGGTGAGAGATAGTATTTCTCACTTTATGATTATTTTAAACAGCTTTATATTTACAAGTCCTTTCAGAAGAGTTCTTGATTGTTTGCATTTCACTGGGAATGATACAAGCTTATTGTTGAGTGTTTTGCGTTGTCTTTCTTAACATTAACTTTCCTCATAGGCATTGGAATCTTAGTTTGCAGATTTATCTCAGTGAGGGAATGAATTTAATTCCTTTCTTCCTTTTCTCCCTCCCTCTCTCTCCTTCCTTCCATCGCTTTTTCTCTATTTCTCTCTAGGCACATTTTCCTTGACTGATGTTTTTTTCTATTATCTCCTCTTCCCATTACTCTTTAAAAGCAAAAACTGGTTTCCATTCTTTGCCTACCACATCTGATCTTTTCTCTTTGATGAAACAAGCAGGCAAGGAGGCAGGTCCCTCTGAAGGATATCTTGAAAGAAAATTGTGCTTTCCCAAGTGTTAGTACTTTGATTCTGCACAGCAGGAAAATAGTTCAATATAAACTTTGTTTCTTTGGCAAAACTTGTGATTGACTGACTCCTGATGAAAGTAACTGGTAGACTGTCTAACCTTCATGACTTGGTACCAAAAAGTTCATGTTTTTAGACAGTCTTCCTCCATGATCTGACCTGTGAGGGACACTATGGTAATTGCATGAAGAACTTTTATCCACTAATTTTGGAGAGAGATTTCCTGAGTTTTCCTTTCATGGGTTTTTTTTTTTTTGAAAGATTTTACTTATCTTTAGACAAAGGGGAAGTAAGACAGAAACAGAGGGAGAAGAACATCAATACATGGTTGCTTCTCACATGCCTTGCACTGGGGGACCTGGTCCACAACCCAGGCATGTACCAGGGAGGGATCAAACCCGTGACCCTTGGGTTTGCAGGCCAGCGCTCAATCCACCGAGCACATACCAGCCATGGGCTTTTCGTGGGTTTTATTTTCTTGTTTTTATTTTCTATTTTGTGCCCCAGACCTCATCATATATTTATTTTACTTATTTACATGACATTATATGTTCCTGTCATTTATGTCAGAGCTAATGCTGCTGAAGTGATTGCTAAAGATGAGTATCACTTAGCAAGTCCTTCACAAGACATAGATTTGAAAACTAAGTTTGGTTTTGAGCCATGTGTTACTTTACACATCCTCATTCTATTTGGTTGTAATGCAAATTCTTATATGTAAAGCTTTTATCTCCTGAGTTTCGCTCTTTGAATTACTTCCACTATAAGAATCTTTTCCCCTCTTGTGTCTGGCCTGCATTTAAATTAATGCTGTTTTAGCATAAAATGATTTCCCTTTATGTTACAAAGAACAGTTACTATTTTCACTTTGCCATTTGTTCTCAATTTAAGTTGTTAGTGAGGATTAAAGTTCCTATATGGGTTCTTTTCCTCAGCAAGTGGCTTACAAGGAAACTGTGGAAATTGATTCTTTCAAATCAAAACATGTACTGGTATGCGTCATGAGCCCACGCACCAGCATTTCTGCACCGTTACCTTGCTGAAGAGTGGGTCTAAAGGAAGATGCTGCTTCCTCCCTTGCCCATTCAGTGCATTTCACCTCCTCCTTGCAGCGGCATCGGGGTGTGCTACAATATGATTGGGGAGCTTCTTTCCTGAACACTTCAGGTCCCAGACACAGTCTTGACAGTGCTCCATCACGCTAGGTCACTCTGCTGACTAAAGGGTTGCCTGTCCTTTCTGCATTTTATGTAATCGTAGCAAGGATTATGTAAAAAAATATTCTATATTATACTATATAAATATTATAAAAAGTATTATATAAAAAGTATTATACATTGCTATATTATACGTGGTGTCTGTTGCATTCTCACAAAAACAGCTGTTCATTTACACTGAAAATACCTATCACCGGTGTATTGCCTATTTCCCCCAATATCTCTCCAAGTGAGGAGAGTACACTCGAGTGGCACATCCTTTTTTGTTACTGTACTTATCAGACATACAGATAGCCAAGGCTTTGGGGGTGTTTTCTAGGACCTCAGATTAATCATTATCAAATACTAACTCACATGACATCAAATGAGTGAGAAAAGTAGCAATATTGTATTTGTCTTGGGACAAAGGAAAAGGAAAATAGGTTTGGGTAAGGTTAGGGCTATTCATTTACCCTCTGGGAAGAAAGGGATTTGGGTTGGAGCTGAGCAAAGTCCGGAGGGAGGTTGTCCATCAGTGTTGGTGGACACAGCCTCTTCGTTGGGCTAGAGCCCTTGGGCCATGTCCTCTAGCAGCCTTCAGTGCCAGGCAGTGCCGAAACAAGCAGAATCTGTCAGCCATGACCCATGATGGTCCAAAGTAGCTTTATAAGCAAGGTCCGATAAGTAGATTGAGGGTGATTTGGGGAATCTGTAACCCCTTAGACGTCTTCCTAAATGACTGGTATGTGATGTTACTTTTAGATAGCGGGAGAAAAAAATACCTCATCATCCCACAGTGAGGTTATCATTCAGTTGTCTGAAGGAGGTGACATTTATTATGTTTTGGAGGGAGGTGGGAAGGGAAAGGGGAGATTTTTGACATCTGAAGTTGGGAGGAGGGTGATGGGTGAATGATGCCATGGGTTCAGTTGAAGAGTAGTTACAGAAAGAGAAGGCTAAGGATACAGATAGTGAGGAAAATGCTTTGAAGTCTTGCTGAGGAAGGACATGCTTTAACTTCAGTGGGGTGGGGACAAAGAGAAGGCATGCATTGAGCTATTTTAATCATGCAACTGCAAATGTGGCAGCTCTGCATTGTAGGATTTGGTAAGTTCTTTCTTAACAGCATGATTTCCTTTATTTAAACAAAAGAGATGGATCCCCATTAATTGGTGCCAATGTTTAGTTGACTCTATAGTTCATACATTGTCATTGTCTTGTATTGTTTTGCTTTTGTTGTAAAAGAATGTCCTTGCCTAATGCAAAAAAAATTTTGGAGAGAAGCTGTAATCAAATCCAGTATATGTTTAGGTATTAACTCTTTGAGTCTCTACCTAGAATCCTGCTGTCCTTCTAAGTACTAGACTCTTCTAGAAATTTCTAGATCCTTCTGGACTATTGTTGCTATACTGTTTCTGGACCTACTACTTTATGTTACAATATCTACTATGCAATTAAAACTCTAGCTGCCTTTCTAAAATCACTTCACTAAGCAGTTCCCCATATTCCATTAGAGGAAATAAATTTAAAGTCTTCCAGATAGGAAGCAATTACAATAAAGTGCAAGGACTTTTGGAGTGCCATCTTTATTCTTCATCACTGTTGTCAAAGGATATTTTGAACATCTACGATAAGCATGCCACTGTTCTTAGGGTTACACATTTTTTTTGAGGTTACTCAGCTTCAGGACTTCGAATAAGTTACACTTGACATTTTCCATCTCACTAGTATTTTGTCATTAGAATAGAGCCAGGGTTTGGTGGATTTGGCCATTGACCTAGGACCAAAGTTGTATAGGATATTAAAAAGAATCATTTTCTCCTCTTTCTGGAGGAAAACTCTTGAAACACCTTCCATTTGGAGTATTTTGGCATCAAACTAAGAAAACAGAAACCTAACTATAGCAATATAGTTAACACATTTGTAAATTCCCCTAACCAGTGCTTTGGAATCATCCAGATGTCCTGTGGGTTCATATTTTTGTTCAGTGTAATTATATTGAATCATGTTCTGAAGTGAAAAGGGGCTATTTATTGAATTCTCCAGTAGTTGTCTCCTTTTGTTGACTGCTGGCAATTTTAAATTAAAATAACTATTCTTCATAATTTCTATACTTACAGAGGTTAGCATTGTCTATATCCTCCCCTGGGCTGAACTAAAGGGCATTTTGTTATGCAGGAGGTTTTGCCTGAGATTACTTTTCTTAAAACAAGTCTGTTGCTTTTTCTTCAGGTCATTATTTAAAAAATAGACTTGAATATATCTGCCAAAGGCTTGCCTTTATTTTTAACTGATTTTCTAACAAGTTGACATATATCAGAAAGATCTCCTTTCTACCTTAGGAGCTTTGTCAGTCTTTGGAGTTGGTAATATCCTAATCCTGCTTTGTAGTACAAAGCCGGTTTTCTTTAATATTTCTTCTCTTCCAGAAAAAAAATGAATATGGTCTTTTTTAAAATCCGACCTCCACTTTTGTGATCAGAAAGGGAAATTTAATTATATTCCTAGGTTTTGCAATTTCTACTCACAATACATTATTTTTGCTATCAAATTATTTGTCTCATTCTTTGACCTCCAGTCTCTTTCCATCTAAATAGTTTCCATTAATATTAGCACTTGGACTGCTTCCCTCCTCTGCACTGGCTTCACTTACGTATACAGTTTTTCATTTTCTTCCACAACACTTGAGGATTCACTTGGTATTTATTGTCTTGCATTTTTTCTCTTTCATTTACCTGGGGTCGTGTCGGACTGCTCCCGTTTTCCTCCTAGAATTTATCGGGAGAGATAAATGACACAGCCCTGGAATCTAACAGTAGCGTGGTGAATGCTGCCAATGTTCATATTCTTTATATTCATATTCGTATTCTTTTTGCAGTTCTAATGCTGTTCAATAAAAGAGACAGGTGGTCAGAAAGGTAGCAGGCAACCTTGAAGAGTATCATGTCACAACAAAACAAACAGAGTAGGGTGTACAGAAAAGGGTAGTGAACCACAAAATCAAATGGTAAAGAAAGTTTTGGTCATTATAGTCATTGGCACATCAAGCACTTTTAGCACAGCATGTTGTGGATTATTCTTTTGAGAAATTTAATGGGGACAGTAATCTGAGGTGCAAGACTACTTCCCAGAATGGGCAGGATCCCTGAAGGTGCTTGGCTAGCCTCAACTTGCTGTATTTTTAAAGAGATGAGAAAGAATCAGTAGAGGATAGAAACTACCTGTGCACAAAAAACAGGAAGGCAGCAGGGAGCAGAGGCAGGGAAGATGGTATTTTCAAAATCCACGCATCAAAAAGTTCTTTTTCTCTAAGGCACTTCAGGGAAGGTAGACAGGTTTGTGGAGGACACTGGGTGTTTTCAGATGGAAAGAGGAAATGTCATATAAGGGGATTTCCATGTGCTCAGTAAAGTGGGAGAAGCAGTTAGCTGCTAAGGTAGAGTTTGGATGGGGAGCCTCCATCTGGGACCATATTTGCCTGGGGAGAAGCACAAAAGGAATACAAAGCTTACCGAGGAGTGGTGAAGCCTCGATATCAATAGAGTCACTCTGCCTGCAATATTTCATCAAAAGTCTTTGACTAGCACGGCAAGTTTTTTCTTTGTTTCTTGTTTACGTTAATTTTGTGATTTGTTGTGGAACATGATACAAACAACAGCTTGATGCAAATGGAATCGCATCTGTCGGCTTCATATATTTTTGTTGCTTTTCCCTGAGCTTAGATTGGGGTTGCCTTTAACTGAGAGAGCCCAGTACCATCAGTGTAGGTGTGTTTTGTCTTTTTGTTTGTTTGTTTTGACTTGAGTTGAACTTGACATTTATCCTAAGTGCAATATTTTACACTTTGTACATCAGGAAGGTAATCGGCATCACTTCACTTAATTGCCCACTTTCTTGCAACATGTGCTGTCAGTTCTTGCCACTTTCTGCATGCTGCTATGTTTTTTCTTTCTGCAGGGCCGTTGGCTAAGGTGACTTCCTCACCTGACCAGTGTCCCCTGCTCTCCTGCAAGTCTCTCATACTTAACTGGTTTTCATCTTTCAAGACCTTGGCTCCAACTTGACCTTCTTCATAAAGCTGTCTAAAACTATAGTTAATTTCCCTCTCTCTCCGAATAGTGAATTCTGTTCAGTTCAAATCTTTACTTTTATATTTCTCACTGTTCTCTTAGGTAGACTGTGGTTTTCTTATGGGGAGGACCATGTCTTGTGTTTCTTCTAGATCCATTCACCTTGTCTAATACCAGGCAGAGACTAAGTGTTAATAAATGTTTATGTATTAAACTGTTTGTAACTGGTGTTTTATTTTCCGATGGTGACTCCAATAGTTGGTATTTAAAATCTGTACACCATATTTATATATTTTTTGTTTCATGCTACAGATAGTGGTTGCTATAATGGAATATTCTTGGTGTTCCAGGTCCTTTTAACAAGCTTCATTAATTTAGTAATTTAAGTCCGGCATGGTGGCGCGCGCCTGTAGTCCCAGCTACCTGGGAGGCTGAGGCAGGAGGATCGCTTGAGCCCAGGAGTTCTGGGCTGCAGTGCGCTATGCCAATCGGGTGTCCACACTAAGTTCAGCATCAATATGGTGACCTCCTGGGAGCGGGGGGGCCACCAGGTTGCCTAAGGAGGGGTGAACCAGCCCAGGTCGGAAATGGAGCAGGTCAATTTAGTAATTTAAAATATAATTTTATTTTAAGTGTTATTTTCCTTTCTTTATTTGGGTGGTTTTGTACATTCTTGGTTGGCTCTATGTCAGGACTCGGTACGGATGTCATGGTGACCTGCCAGTGAATTCCCGGGCGAAGGTGTACTTTCCTCCTGTTCCTGAAATGCTTTTCATTGTCATTCAGTTCTCCTGTACTCTTTTTTCCCCATGAAGTTCATCCCTGATGATATAATTATACCTTTTATGCCCTGAATTTTCACTCTTCCTTCTCCTATAGGCAATATAAAGATGTGATATGTATGCCAAATTTAGCATAAGGAAGTACACTGATGATGTTATAAATAAAACTTTTCCATTTTCACTTAACTCAGTTATCAGTAATGCCATTTACCTTGCAATTTGGTTTTATTGGGAAATGGTAATTTGCATGGCTCATGTAAGCCAAGGAACTTTTTATTGGATAAAAAAGTACAAAAGAAACATTTAATTGAATAATAAATTCTTGGACAATAATTACAAAATATAGTTATTTATTAAAAATAAATAAATTTGTTACAATGCTATATATGGCATAAAATATATATTTGTGTTTATTTCAGGAATCAAACATTTTAAGTCCAGTGCAGGATGGAACAAAGAAACCTCAGATCGACAGCAATAAGAGCAATAACTACCGCATCGTAAAGGAGGTCAGTAGAAGTGAAATATTTTTACTTGGGTTTATGTTTGCATGGCAAAGAATTTTTGTGCAGAAATTATATTTAATATTAGGTTGGTTGTATTTACTGCTCTTCTTTTAAAAGATTTTGATTAGGCTAAGTAAACTCTGCATACAAAATAAAAAAAGTCGGAACCAGCATCAACGGTTACTGAAAAACATGGGCGCTCATTCGGTGGTGTTGGATCTTCTGCAGATACCCTATGAAAAGGTTAGTTCTTAGCTACATCTTTTCTTTCATTTTTTTATTCTGATGCAGTTTTTAACATAAAGTTATGATGAATTGTTCCCTTGAACTATTTGAAAGTTAGTCACCGATCTGATTCCCCATCACCCCATGGCCCTTTAGTGTGTATTTTCTGCAAACAAGAACACCCTTCTACATAACCACACGAGCACCATCCACATGAGCAAAGAGTGCGACTCTTTACTGCCACCTGATCCTCACAAGCTACTCGCATGACCCCCATTATCCCAGCTGTGTCCTGTTTGACAGAAAGGTCCACTTTGGGAAACAGGTGCTCCTTGGTTGTCATATCTATTTTAATCTCCTTATGCTGGAACTTTTAGGACCTTGACACTTTTGAAGACAGATCAGCTATTTGGAAGACTGTCCCTTCTTTTCGGTCATCTGATGTATCCTTGTGATTAGATTCAGTTCTGCGTCTTGGCAGGAACTTAACAGAGGTGACACTAAGTTCTTCTCACGACTTCCTGTCAGGTGACACACAAATTCCATTTGTCCCATTGCTGATGGTGTTCACTTCATCACTGGATGGTGTCTGCCAGGGTTCCCCACTGTCAAGTACCCCTTGTTTCTTTGTAATTAATAAGTATTTTGTGGATAGCTTCTTTGAAGCTAGGTAAATAGCCCATTTTTTAATCAAACTTTCAATTTATTTATTTAATTATTTTTACCAGAGTGGACTTGTAGGTGCTCATTCTACTCAATAGGTTATACTAGTTCTCTATTATTATTTATTTGGATTCTCAGGTTGTTCCAGGGTTGGCCAAGGGAGCGCCTTTAAGCTAGTGTCTCTGTCCTCTACAGTGTCCCCATCGTTCTCTGCTCTTCTGCACATGAGAATGTTGTAGGATCGCCTTGCATTCTTCTGGCTTCAACTCTGGAATGAGCCATTTCTTTAGGGAGGCCCCAGTTCTGTTTGAGGGAGAATGTTATTTATAAGCAAAGTTTTGAGAACTAAGTGTGCTTATTGCTACTGGGGTTTTGCCCCTGCAGACCCTCTAAATATACAAAGCTAGGGAATACATGTGTGTGTGTTACTATAGTTACTCATTTATAAACACTTGGTAATAGCTGACCTATCATCACTACTGCTACTTACTCTTCCATGTGAATGCTTTCTGCACCTCATTCAGGCTCCGACACCTACGGGCAGGTGCCCTTTGTGTCTCTCTTGGGCACACGTGCCACGCCAGGACTTGTTCGGTGTAGACGCCCTCACACTTGGACTTTTATTCTTCATACTGCATTGCCCCACACCTCTTAGTTACATTTAGTATGCAAATTTATAAATTCTTCCATTCCTTCAGTGGAATAATTCATACTGTGGCAGAGAATGCAATAAAAGCATTATTGAAAGACAACCAAAGCTATAAATCCTCAACATTTATTATCTAAATTATTTTATCTTTCATTTTGCAACATGGACATTGGACATATGATCAAGACCCTTCTTTTAATAATACGAGTAGCATTGAGCATTTTACTCTGACTTTGCGTTATAGGTTTGCTCAGGTTTAATAACTGAAATGTTCAGAAGGAAAAAGAAAGGATAAGAGTTTCAAAGAAATATCGGACACAATAACACTGACCCTGGTGTTCTTCTGTGCTGTCCAGCTCTTCAATGGGAATTGGATATTCCTGTGGCCAAAGTTCCTTTCATGTCTTTTAACTATTCTTGGACTACACAAGTAAAGAAAGTGTTAGTAGAATTTAAAATGAAAGTTACCTATTTTAAAACTAGGAGGGAGTTTCTGGACTTATTGATTATATGTCTTGTTATTCATCCCATTTTAAATGTGAGGAAATGTGCTTATTAAGGATCTCAGGCTAGCTGTTTTGTCATAGATGACATGCGCTGTAGACTCTTAGATTAGGAAAAAGTTTAGATGGTTTCAGTGGTATTGTTAAAAGACCACTTTTAAGAAGAGAACTTTGCAGCCTTTGTAACTTTTGAGACTTAAGTTTCTTAATGAGGGTCCTCTAAGCAAATGATAGTGTTCTGGGACTTTGGGAAATGACCATGAATCAAGAAAAGAGCCTTGAGCGTAAGTGCACTAACAGAGTGGAGAGCCATGGTTCAGAGGGTGGGGCTGGGGGCTGGGTGAAAGAGATGGAGGGACTGAGAAGTGCAGATGGGCGGTTACAGACGGTCACGGGGATGTAAAGTGCAGCATAAGGAGTATAGTCCACACTACTGTGATAAGTATGCATGGGGCCAGGTGGGTACCAGAAATATTAGGTGGAACACTTTGTAAAGTATATGATTGCCTCATCAGTATGCTGTATACCTGAAACCAATTTCAATAGAATAACATCAAAAGTAAACTGTAATTGACAAATGAAAATAAAAATACACTAAATAAATAGGTAAATAAATACATGAGTTCAGGAAGGGGGACAAAAGGAGAGAGGGGAAAAGAGTAAGGGAGAAAGCAAAGAGAAAAGGAAAAGAGAAAGAGGTGGAAATAAGAGACAAAGCAAATAGCAGAAGAGGCAGAGGGAGGGGAGAGGAGAGAAAGGAGATAAGGTCAGACTACACAGAGAGAGAGACTTAGAGGGTGGGGGGATAGAGGAAGAGTAGAGAGAAGAAAGAAGGCCGGGCAGGGCAGGAGGATGAGGGAGCAGGAGCAGAGAGGAGCAGAAGAAGCAGGAGGAGGGGAAGGAGGTGGTGGGGCAAGCAGTGGGAAGGGAGAAGGCTGAGAAAGACAGGGATGTAGAAGGTGGGGAAGGAGGAGAAACCAAACGAAAAAAATCCAGGGAGATCCTGATTCATAGAAACACTAGGAAAGAGGGAAAACCCAAGAAAGAGGAGGATTGGAGGGTGCGGCAGAGAAGGGAGAACCAGAGAGACTGCGAGGGCTAGACCCAGAGGGAGGGAGGACAGAGGAGGGGTGTGGTGGAGGTGGGAGAAAGGGGCAGCTGTGCACAGTGATGGGAAATTGTAGTGAATGATCAGGAAGGTTGGGGAGAAAGGGAGGTGGGCTCTGAAGTAAAGAGGCATCTGAAAGCAGGGAGCACAGCTGATAATGGGAGGAGAAACAAAGAATCGAGAAACATCTAGGAAATGGGGGGAGAGGTGTTCTGTGGGGGTTACCTCCAGGAGAGAGATCGAAACTAAAAAGACGCAGAGAACGTGGAACATAAAAGAGTGGCAGAGACAAAAAGCGAGTGTGCAGGAGAACTTATTTTTGAGACTGTTTTTGCCCTGGTGTGTTTGCTTCTCTCTCATGCGCCACTCTCTAACTTCCAGAATGATGAGAAGATGAATGAAGTGATGAACCTAGCCCATACATTTCTGCAGAATTTCTGTCGGGGAAATCCACAGAATCAAGCTCTCCTTCATAAACATCTGAATTTGTTTTTAACTCCCGGTGTAAGTATTTTCATGTCTTTTAATATTTGCAGGAAAGTGTCCATCAGATTTATTTTAGTGGCACTGGTGAATAGAATTTTATTAATTTTCGTCACCTCATTTTTTTTTCCTTGTAGGGGTTCTCTTCCTAAAAGTGAATATCTTTTATTTCCATTAAGGAGACATTTAAAGAAACTTGAAAAATCATACATTTTACCTGAAAATGAAGACTTCATTTATGTGTGTGTGTGTGTGTGTGTGTGTGTGTGTGTGTGTGTGTAGTTTAATGTTAGGAAAAGGAGAGGAGACGACAATGCCATAGTAAGATGCATATGAAAAACTCAAAGGTAGAGTTCACAGTGCTCAGTAAAGTATGGGTCAGCTGATACTAGGGAAGAGCTCACTTTGAATAACAGATAATTAAATTATTCCCAAAAACACTGTTGCCCACTGTTGATCTGTATGTTAATAAGCTCATTTTTCCAACTCAAATCCTTTGTGAGCTCAGTTATCTTTTAGTGGTGCATGATCTCATTGCATTTTGTTGAAGATGTCCACAGAAAACTCACTATGGCTTTGCATAGACTATAAAACTGAGCACAAGTGGGGGTGTTATTCTAAGTCCTGTAGAACAGAACATTGGTCTTGTCAGAATTACAAGGGCATGTTCCTCTCTGTCTAGCTCCTTGAAGCAGAGACCATGCGGCACATCTTCATGAACAATTACCATCTGTGCAATGAGATCAGTGAGAGAGTGGTGCAGCATTTTGTGCACTGCATCGAGACTCACGGCCGCCACGTGGAGTACCTGAGATTTTTGCAAACGATCGTAAAAGCAGATGGTAAATATGTGAAGAAATGCCAGGATATGGTAATGACAGAGGTATGTTCTTGGTTTGTATTTTGTCAGCTTCACACAAACGATATGCTGCAACAAATGTTGTCTGTTAATTTAGAGTGAGAAAAAAACTCCAACAACAGAGGTTTAGAAAATAATTGAATCATGATGACTTAAGCCCAAATATGTGTTGCTTAACTCTAATGAAGGTGTATAAATTGATTTTATAATTGACCAAGAGCTTTTCTTTTCCGTAATGAACCTACATATTTTAAAGTAGGTAAAATCTTACAAAATGTTACAGATTATTTAGAATGAAAGTGACAAAAATTTATATTTTTAAGTTTTTAATGTATTACAGAAATGGATTAAAGTCTGCTTTTCCAGTACCTTTATTGCTCTGTTCCTGAAATCTAGAATGGGTCTTCTCTGCTAATATTTGCAGAGGGCTTTGAAGGGAATTTAATTAATAGGAATTATTCATCAGTGATTTATTACACATGTACACTTAGCTATTTAGCATAAGTTAAATGTTTAAGAAAAACAAGTGAATGAAGTACTTAATATATTTTGCCATTTTCATTGTGATCTTTGAAATCAAGTGAGATTTATGCGTTGAGTTACTTGCTAGACACCAAGTGAAATGTTGGAAAACTGACAGCTTTTTGAGCCCATTTGGGTGAATCAATGCCCTGTGACCTAATGGTTTTCTGAAGGTCTATATGGATTAGAACAGCTTTCAACCATGGGTACCAAACAGTTATGTAGTAGATTATTTTGTTTCGGGGGATTTGCACAAAATTACATATTTAACTTTGGGAATGAATGTGATTTCTATATTGATACAATATGAGTCCCTTCTGTTTCATAGAAATCTTAAACTTTGAATTTTTTTTTCATGTTGTTCAAGCACAATTGTCTCCGTTTCCCCCTACCCCTTCCCCCCACCCCAGCCGTCCCCACTTCCCTCCTTGATCCTACCCCCTTTGGTTTTGTCCATGTGTCCTTTATATATGTTCCCTTCCCCTTGAACTTTTAATGTAAATTTTTGTTATTAAACATTTAAGGAACATTTTAACTTGTGCAATTTACCTTTTTCATATTTATATTTACATTTATATTAGTTCTTCTTTGCCTAGAAGTGTGTGGGAACTAAAATGACTTTGTATTATGATTATCAAGGAAAGAAGTAGAATTGGAAAGCAGCAAATATTTAAGCCAGTTCTATGACACTTGGAAAGTGAAGTGTTTCTATGTATGAAGAAGTGTTTGTACCTCATATTGTGTGAAAATATAACACATATTTTGACACATATACATTCTCTTTCAACAAAACTCTCAAAGTAAGCCAACTAATTCTTATCAATTTAAATAAAACAAAAATTATATAAGCTGTGTTACCCACCAAAATATCTCACAGTGGGGTTAGAAAATTGGTACTTATAATAGAGAGGCAATAAGACATTATGGATTTGGAGCAATAAAATTACCACCTACTGGAATTTTCCATTAAAATTATATAAACAAAATATGAAGGAAAATTTATGTCCTAAAAGTTTGTCTCCTCTCTCCCTCTTCCTCTTTCTCTTAAAGTCTTCTTTTTCTCTTTATTTCTCCTATCTCTGCCTTTATATCCATCCTTTACTGATGCTCACGACACGTGTAATTTCCAGATTATTATAGGGTTGTATTTGGCTCAATGTACTTGCTTATTCTGCTACTAGTGAAGAAGATGGGGATATATTGTTCTGCTTTATTACATTTACACTTTTCAGATTTCTTATGCTTTGGCAATGGAGTCTTTCATTTGCAGTAGAGGGAAGTAAGTTTATTTGATTACTTTGCAGGTTTGATTTCAGTGGGTAACTCACCAATGAACAAATTACTATCATCCATGTTGTTTCCTTCTTGCCCCCATCCACTGCCCCCATATCTCCTCTGCTGGTTTTGGTAGCATTGATAACTAATGACTTGGCACCTGACTAGAATCCTTTTACCATCCCGTCTCGGTGTCGTTCTGCCTTTGCAAGGTTATCTGTGTTTTTACAAAGAGATACACATCTCCAGATGGAACAAGCCTTTGGCTATAGTGGCAAGGATGCGGATCTGGATTGCTATGTAGACTTGCTTGTTATCATTTCAGTTGATAAATGGAGGTGAAGATGTGCTGGTATTTTACAACGACAGAGCATCGTTTCCCATCCTTCTCCATATGATGTGTTCAGAGAGAGACCGAGGGGATGAGAGTGGCCCCTTAGCCTACCACATCACCCTTGTGGAGTTGCTGGCAGCTTGTACTGAGGGGAAGAACGTCTACACTGAAATCAAGTGCAATTCCCTTCTGCCCCTGGACGACATAGTGAGGGTGGTGACCCACGATGACTGCATCCCTGAGGTAAGCCCGATGAAAGCTTAGCGGCTAGAGAATTGTTAATATTTTTTCAAGTGCCCAAGTGCCAGAAGTCCCCATACTACTACTTATAATGAGATAATATATTTTGTTGAGGAACTGTGCTTAGTTATATGATTACTTGTTTAGTTCCATAAAAAACTGTGAAAGATAATACATCTTTTTAAACCATAGTCATTGAAAGCTACTACAGGAGTGTGAATTCTAAATATGGCCATGTGAACAAAATGAAAGATTCACTTGTAACTTCCGGTATATTCTTGAGAACAAAAAAGATGCTCCGTAAATAATTCACAGTCATTGGTAGGAGAGGCTGAGGCGGCGCTGTGGGATCATCTGTTGGGCTCTGCAGGTTTATCTTGCTTTATAAAATAGATGCATTCTTGGGAATATGGACACGCGTTTTGCTTTATTCACATATCAACTTATACCCTCTGTGCTAGTTTGGCTCTAATAATAGGGAAAAGATTTCATTAGAAACTGGTTGTCTGCCAACAGGATTAATGAGGCTTCCAGGAATATACATTGTAATAATCTCTTTCTTTTCCACTGTTGTGCTGTGTTGTTGAAAAGTTCGTAAATTGGTGATACACTGAATATGGTATAAATACCAACATTTTAAATCACAGCAATGTCAAAGGTGTCAGGTTAGGGTAACCTTCCTGCTTCCAAGTAGTATACGTAGTAATGGACTTGACAGTATGCTTTGTAGAGTTATTGACGTCTCAAACCAGGAGCACTTCCTGCCCTGATTGGTCTGAAATATGATGGCAGAGAGGAGGCACAGTGTTGTGATCGAATCCTTGGGTTCTGTCTTTATTTGGGGGCCTTGACTCTGTCCATGCTTCTCTCCACACACACTGCTCTCCAGCCGCCCCACTCGTGCCTCTTTCATTCGGCTTCTTCACTCTGCTTCTTCCTTCAGATTTTAAATGGAAGCATGACTTCCTCAAGGAAGACTTCCCTGGCCTCCTGTCTATAATCTGAAATTTGGCATTTGAATTTTATTAGGTAATAAGTATCTGTATCCCTCACATCCTCTTCCAAGATTGTAAGCTCGATGAGGTTCAGGAGTAGAAACACTGAGGTCTAGAAGCGGCTGAGGCCTAAAACCAGCGAGGTCTGTTTCTGTTCACCGCTGTACTGTCTGAGCCCGAGCCCCCGCTTAGTAAGTGTGTTTGGAATGAATGAGTGATTTATACAGTGAGTCAGCATCCTGGACCCATTACTTTTTAGCAGCATGACTGGATTCAACAGGTTAGTGACCTTTCTAATCTTCAATTTCCATAGTTTTAAAGTGAAACAATTAGAGTAGGGACATGAAAAGATTGTTGGAGGATTACATTAAGATATTACATACAAAATGCTGAAGGTGTTTGACATGTAGCAAGCAAAGAATAAATATTAGCTGCTGTCAAGGTGGTGATGATAGTGCACTGAATGGCTCTGATGTCCCCCTGCCCTGTGGTCAGTCCTTGACACAGGTACCCAGTCGGTGAACGCTCACTTGAGACCTCAGTCAGCTAGAGATAAGAAGTACTCAGGCTGTGAAAGCTGACTCTGTATTGCTGTGGTCCTAACTTGGGTCCCATGAATCTCCTGAAACTGTGTACATGGTTTCTTATACGTCTATATATATAGATATATAAGAGGTAGGACCAAAAAACTGGTACTTATTTATAAAAAATTATATATTTATCCTTACATGTTTAAACTCCAGTCACCTTTAAGTACTCTTCATTTGATACAATACACTGATTGAGATGTTTTTCCACTGCTCAAAACAGTTTTTGAACTCATCAATTTTAATGCCTTTTTAGTGCTCCTGCTGTGTTTTGTTTCACCTCTTCCACATCAGCAAAACATTTCCTTTTGAGGACTTTTTCCATCTGGGAAACAACAAAAAAAAATTCTCTTGGGCAAGATTTGGTGAATAGGGAGGGTGGGGCAGGGGGTCATGCTGGTTTTGGTAAAAAACTGCTGAATACTCAGTGTGGTGTGGGCAGATGTGCACATAAATCCCCCATTGTGAAATGGGCAAACGTGAAAGAGTCTTCAAAAAAATTCACTGAATGCAGCCTCTCACAACAACACCAGCTGGTGCACTGATACAGGTGGGTGCCTAGAACACTCACCTAGTGCGGAAGCCTGTACTACAAATGGGCCCACCCTCCAGAAGATAATTCCTTCCTTTTTTGGGGTTTCCCATATGTATACGTTTTCTGGGGAGATTTATAAGTCGTCATATTTTCAATAAAAAGAAAGAAAAGAAGAAAATGAAAAACAAACTATTGCCCTACACATTTAACAAATGTTACATGTTGGTAATATTCACCCTAGTCATTTATGAGGAATTTTGCTAAATCTAGAAAGGGTTTTAATACATCTTAAAATAATACAATTCTTTTGTAAACCGTGAACCTGTTTTTTCTCAGCAATAGTAATTTAAATAGTTCCGAATGACAATAAAGTATTATTTAGTCCACACATTTAAACATGACATTGGAACTCTCTTCATTGCAAGTGACAGAAACCCAACTTAAATTAGTTTAAATTTTAAAAATACAGGAATTTTATTGATTCCTGTGTTTGAGAATTTGAAGGATAGTTGTTCAGATGGACTAAGGGATTCAAAGAATGTTAGAATTCTTTCCATCTTTTGTTCCCTTTTTCTTTGTGGTTTTGCCTTGTTTTCTTCTTCTGAGCATGCTTTTCCTCTGCACACTGGGAGGAGATGGTTTCTTGGGGTTCAGTTTTACCTTGTCCCACTTTAGCAGGGAAGTAGAGGGGTGGGGGAGGGAGGGGAGAAAGAGAACATGGCAGGGACAGAGAGAGCAGGGGAAGGAAAGGGGGTGGAAAGAAGAGAAGGGCAGGAGAAAGGGCAAGGGAGCAGTTTTGACTCCTAGTGCCTCAAATAGACTTGGTTTAAGTAACTACACATCCTCATACCAACCTCTGGGCCCAAGGGGATGGGATACGAGATCCCATGTTTCCCTGTGACAGGTCAGGGGACAGCTTGTACTTAGTAAAAGAAGGGATGTGGGATTGCTTCCTGGGTAGACACAAAATGTGCTGTCATCTACCATTGGTACTAATACAGATTTTATTTAACTTTTCATAATTGAGATCTGAAAATGAACAATGAAGAAAACTCACTTTCTTTTGTATTTGAAACTTGTACAGGTCAAAATTGCTTATGTGAATTTCGTTAATCACTGTTATGTTGACACTGAAGTGGAAATGAAAGAAATTTACACAAGTAACCACATTTGGAAATTATTTGAGAACTTCTTGGTGGATATGGCAAGGGTAAGTTACACTTTGACCATTAAGTATTACTTCACGTTCAGTAAAGTTGTTGATATATATTGGTTTGTTATTAAATGGAATTTTAGTGCCCTCTTTACATAGGTTACAGAAGACATTTGGCAGATATCAATTGGTATTCAACCTCTTATCATGAATGAAATTACAAATCACAGATGGAAAAGATCTCAAGAGGTCTTTACTGCTTTTGGGTGGAGAGCCACTTGAGCAGATTACTCAGGACTTAGCATTGCTCACTGTTGCTTATTTAAGTCTTTGGAAGTGTTCTCCAGTAATTGAATAACTACCTAGTGTTTTTACTCATGCCAGTCACAATATATTCTGCTTTTAATTTCAGTCCGTTGCCTTGTGTTTGACTGTTTAGCTGTTGGGCAGGGGTGGGGGGTACAGATTGAGGAGAACATGTGGAGCTGGTTGGTGTTTTTTAGACACTGTCTAGCAGCATATGTTTTGCTCCATTAATATTGAGCGAATGAATGAATGAATGAATGAAGGAAAGAATCATTTTTATAGGTTGCACTTAATTTTAGTTAGTATATGTTATCTCTTTTGTTTGCATGATGAATTACTATTATTTTCAGGGTTTATTATTTGAGTTATTAAAAAAATCTTCTGTGCTTTTCTCTTTAATTAGTTAAGGGACATAAGTTTGAAATAGTAGTTTCACTAACAGAGGATAGACCTATGCTGATGGCCTGCCTCAATCCTCTGGTTTCCCACGTTCCTCAGTGCTGGTAGATGTCAATGGGCCTCACGTAGACATGCTTGGAGGAGTGGGGTTAGTGAGGTCCACATATTCACTGTCTTATGAGAATGAATGCTGACTATTACCTATTAGTTCATGGCTTCCCCACACTTCTTTCTGGAAAGAGGGAAGACATAGGGGATGTAATGAAACATCAACTGCAGATCCAGACATCCAAGAGCAATCTTGGATAATAACATAAATCATGTATTATGCCGGTCCAGGAACTGAATTATTTAGTTGAGACTTGCAGATGAAATGTGTGCATTTTACCTTTGGCGCGGTGTAGTATGAGTGAGATCCACTATGGCCAAGTATGTGCAAAGACAGTTTCTGTTCTTCATTTCTCTAGAACTCAAAGGCACCTGGTGCCTTCTTCATGAAAGCGTGCAGGTATGGAGAAATCACCCTGTTCTAAGCAGGATTTACATACCACTCCTAATTGACACCCCATGCCCCACCCCTGCTGTGACCTTATGAAAGTCCTTGTACCTGATTGGCCACAAGTATCTCCAGAGACCTTGAAGTGAAGGATGGCTTATATGCTTATGACAGCTTTAAAAATGCACGTGCAGAGAGATAGTAAAGAGATTATAAACTGATTCGCAGAGTTGCACATTGCTATGGACTAAAGATAAGCTTGAAAAAGACCAAGGTCACATTCTAGGCAGCATGAGCTGCAAAGCTAAAAAGACTTTTATTTTTTAAACCGAAGAAAGCTGATGACAGCTGCCACTGATTATGCTACCTTTGAAACACTCTTTCAGTTGGTGTGTTCATAAGGCTAAGATGCATATATTCTTTTTCTAAAAAAGTACACTTGTAAGAAGGAGTTTTATTTTCACTGTTTTAAGTAGACAATTAATATTTATTGTATAAAGACTCTGGGGGAACTTCAGGGTCTTTGGAGTCTATTCACTCATTATGTCTAACCATGACAGCTTAGCTGTACTACAAAAAGCATTTTTCTTTCTGTCTTGTTTCCCTCTTATTTATATTTTAAAGCAGCAGCTCTCTTATCTCCTTACCAAGAATGGCAAGGAGTCAGCCTTTCTATTTCAGGGAAGGGGCAGGAAACCTGGCTTTTCCATGTCTGATTTGTCTTTCTCCCCTTGAAGAAAGACTGAGGAGCTACTACACACTTTCAATTCAAATATAAAAAGTGTGGTTAAATATGTAGCCTATGGCCTTCTAGGCAAAATTTTAGTTCAGTAGAGCAGTATTTCTGAAGCATTAGAATTATCTGGAGGATTTGTGAAATCATGATTGCTGGGCTCCACCCCCGGAGTTTCTGATTCAGTGGTTGTGAGACTTTGCATTTTTAGCCAGTTCCCAAATGATGCTGAAGCTGCTGGTCTAGGGACAATACTTTGCAAACTATTACAGTTGAGCATGGTAGTTAAGAGTAGTTAAGAGTAGCCTTTTTAGAGGCATTAGCCAGACCAGAGTTCAAGTCCATATTTTGCCTCTTACTAGCTCAGTTACCTCAGGCAATGCACTTACTTCTCTGAGTCTGAGTTTCCTTATTTATAAGAAGAATACAATAATAACAGAGTCCTTATAGGGTTACTGAGAGGACTCAGTGAGATACTGCATAGACCCCGCTTGGCACTTACTTGGTAAGAGAGCGGGTAGTATCACCCATTTCATCTGTATCATTGTAACACCACTGGTAATATTACAAGGTTATAATAGCCTTTAAAACAATGTCCAAAAGCTTCCCCAAGACCTATACCAAATAATAATGTCGAGGATAACCAAAAGGGAGCCCATCCAATACAGACAAGAGCCAGAAACCAGATCCATGAAGCTGGAAAAGCACAATGGTGTCTTAACATAGAGATGGACTAAATTCACATGTTACGACAAAGGTATGAAATCTTGGAACAGCTGATATACACCAGTGAGTAATGCTAAAGGTAACCCTGAGGCGAGATATTTGGTGTATTGGACCTAAAGTATCATAGGATCTCATAGGAAGAGACCGGCAGTCATACAGTTTTTAGCCCACGCCTGTATATATTTCCATTAACAATTTTCTCACTATTTTTTGAGACAACTGGTTTTATTATTGTACAATTAATTGTTAAAACCTCTTCTATTGAGATGAATTTTTATGTAGTATAATTTTTACCTATTCTTTTGCAGCAACTCGGAATAATTCATTTCAGCAAAGTGTAGGTGTCTGCTGTAAGCAGCACATTCTCCTCACTAGTGATCGACTTTGAAATGATAAAATTGTACAACGTAAAGGAACTTGAGATCATTTAGGTTGACCTCAGACTGTACCTGAGCTGTGGAGAGATTATTTACTAGCCCAGGGTGACTTGCCCAGCTGCAGCAGGGCTGGGAAGTCTGCTGCAGTCTAACCCAGTGCTTTTCTCATAACAGCTTCTCCGACACGTTCCAATAGTCTTATCATTTTCTCCATGTCTCCCAGTGGCTCCTCTTCTGATATGGTTTCTGGGCTCATTATGGTTTTCAATATACTTTTGGGCTTTCCCTAATTGGCATTTTTTTTAAATATGTCATTTGGGATAGAACCCAGTGCTTCAGGCAGGATCTGCCAGCATGAGGCAGAGTATTATTTTCATAGAAATTTGGTGAATAATCTTATTTAACAGGCACAGGAAATACTAATAGGTAGTGACATGCACACCACCTTGTACCTTTCTTTTGTTTCTCTGGAGTCAGCATGACCAGAAGTTTTTTGGGTTTTTTTGTTTTTTTTTTTTTGCTCGTGGGTAAAGCTCTCTATTAAGACATTTTAATTAGTACCTTTCAGTTTCCTGTTTGCACCCTCTTTTCTTTTATCTTGTTAAGACCTATATAAGAAAATCTTTCTGAAAGACATTTTAATAAACTGCTGATAGGCTGTGTCTCATACCTAGTCCATTCTGATTTGCTGACAGAGACTGCATCCATGTCCTGTAAGCAGTCCAGAGTTAGGCCAGCAGCAAAGCCATTAGACCCATGAAAAGTTGTTCCACTGTCTTCTGAGCACTTAACGACAGCCTGCTTTGATCTATGTTCCAATGCAGATAAAATTGGTGTTCATAGGTCAGAAGTGCTTTTCTTTGCCTTTATAACTGATTGTTTTTGTGGGGTCAGGGGATTTGAGTCGTGATGAGGAAGCACATGGAGGGAGGTGGACTGTGGTTAAAGTTAGCCTCAGACTGTATTTTTTTTCTTTAAAGATGTTTCCAATTTTGCTATCAATTTCAAGATTCTATAATGGCCAACAGTACTATAAGTGATGTATGGGCAGGATGAAATTAGACCAAGGAATGACTTAAGAGGCACACGTAACACAGTGTCATGTCATTGTCCCATCAATCACTGCTTAACAAGATACATCAGAGTATTTTATTTTCAAATACATCACTTGAGCCATTCTTTCTCTTTACTTAGCTTACCAGATCATAGGAAGTGGGAGTAAAGACAAAATTTATATGTACTTTGAAACACACTTTCCAAGGTCTTTAATTTGTTAGGATTGAGTAGGTTTTCTTTGACTGATGGTTTGCTTCTATAATTTTCTTGACTTCCTTAAGTGTAACCAACCATTGAAAAGTCTTTAAAGGGTTCTTTTTATATAGTCTTATTAGCTAGCAATTCAGGGAAGTGGAGGGCATAAAATATTATATAAAGCTTGTTCTTGAGGTAGCACCTTTCCCTCAGGTGTAATTCTAGTTTTCTACTCAACCTTCATGCTGAATTATAATGATGGTTCCCACATGCAGTGAACACTGGCTCTTCTTTTTTTTTTTTTTAAAGATTTTATTTATTTATTTTTAGAGAGGGAAGGGAGGGAGAAAGAGAGAGAGAGAGAGAGAAAGAAACATCAATGTGCGGTTGCTGGGGGCCATGGCCTGCAACACAAGCATGTGCCCTGACTGGGAATCGAACCTGCGATGCTTTGGTTCACAGCCCGTGCTCAGTCCGCTGAGCTACGCCAGCCAGGGCTGTTTGGCTCTTCTTGATTGATGATTGGTTGGTCCCTGTCCTGAATCATACTTTCTGCCCTTCACAACATTGGCAGTAATTATCATAATTGATCAGTTCCTCCTTGAAACACTTTTTCAGTTGGCCCCTAGGATATTTGTCCTCCCACTTCATTGGCCACTCCTCTGCTGTTTCCTACGTCTTTCCAGCTTCAAACATTGGAATGCACCAAGCTCAAATTTTAGACCTCTCTCTTCTGTCTCTGCAATCATTTGCTTGCTGATCTCACCCACTCTCCCAACTGTAATAACAGGCTGATTGAAGCTTGGACCCTTCCCAAGCTTCACACATATGTCTAGCCACACATATCCAACCACTTCTATTCACCATACTATTCGAAGTCCTGGTCACAGTGATCGGATGAGAAAAAGAAATGAAAGGCATCCGAATTGGAAAGAAGGAAGTAAAACTCATTGTTTGCAAATGATATGACAGTGTACATAGAAAACCTTACAGACTCCACCAAAAAACTACTTGACCTAGTAAGTGAATTCGGTAAAACAGCAGGATACAAAGTCAATACTCGGAAATCAAAGGCATTTTAGTATACCAACAATGAAATATCAGAAAGAAATCAGGAAAAAAAATCCCATTTGCTATGGCAATAAGAAAAATAAAGTATCTAAGAATAAACCTAACCAAGAAGGTAAAAGACCTGTACTCAGAAAACTATACAACACTGAAAAAAGAAATTAAGGAAGATACAAACAAATGGAAGCATGTGCCATGCTCATGGATTGGAAGAATTAACATCATCAAAATGTCCATACTACCCAAAGCAATTTATAGACCCAATGCAATCCCCATAAAAGTACCAATGGCATATTTCACAGATATAGAACAAACATTTCAGCAATTTATATGGAACCATAAATGACCCCAAATAGCCACAGCAGTTTTGAGAAAGAAGAACAAAGCAGGAGGGATCACAATACCTGATATCAAACTGTATTACAAGGCCACTGTAATCAAAACAGCCTGGTACTGGCATAAGAACAGACATATGGACCAATGGAACAGAACAGAGAGCCCAGAAATAAACCCAAGTCTCTACAGTCAATTAATATTTCAAAAAGGCAGCAGAAGCATAAAATGGAGTAAAAATAGCCTCTTTGACAAATGGTGTTGGGAGATCTGGATAGTTACATGCAAAAAAATGAAATGTGATCACCAACTTACACCATACACAAAAATAAATTAAAGGTGAATAAAAGACTTAAATATAAGTTGTGACACCATAAAAGTCCTAGAGGAGAACATAGGCAGGAAAATCTCAGATATTCCACACAGCAATATTTTCACCAAGATATATCCCCTAGAGCAAAGGACATAAAGGAAAGAATAAACAAAAGGGATCTCATCAAATTAAAAAGCTACATGGCTAAAAAAAACAGCCTTAAAATGAAAACGGAACCAACTGTATGGGAAAACATATTTGCCAATGATACCTCAGACAAGGGTTTCGTCTCCAAAACATATAAAGAACTCACATGACTCCACTCCAGGAAGACGAAACAGTTAAAAAATGGGCAAAGGACCTGAACAGACACTTCTCCAAGGAGGACATACTGAGGGCCCAGAGACATACAAAAAGATGCTCAGCATCACTAGCCATCAGAGAGATGCAAATTAAAACCACAATGAGATACCACTTCACACTGGTCAGAATGGCCATTATAAACAAATCAACAAATCACAAGTGTTGGAGAGGATATGGAGAAAAGGGAACCCTAGCACACTGTTGGTGGGAATGCAGACTGGTGCAGCCACTGTGGAAAATGGTATGGAATTTTCTCAGAAAACTAAAAATGGAACTGCCTTTTGACCTGGCAATCCCAATACTGGGATTATACCCTAAGAATCCTGAAACCGCAATTCAAAAGAACCTATGCACCCCAATGTTCATAGCAGCGCAATTTACAATAGCCAAGTGCTGGAATAACCTAAGTGCCCATCAGTATATAACTGGATCAAAAAACAATGGTACATTTACACAATGGAATACTACACAGCAGAAAGAAAGAAGGAGCTCCTACCCTTTGCAACAGCATGGATGGAACTGGAAAGCATTATGCTAAGTGAAATAAGACAGGCGACGAGAGACAAATACCATATGATCTCATCTATAAGTGGAACCTAATCAATAAATCAAACAAGCAAACAAAATATAACCAGAAACACTAAAATTAAGAACAATCTGACAGTAATGAGAGGAGAAGGGGAAGGGTTTTCGGGAACATGTATAAAGGACACATGGACAAAATCTGAGGGGGGTGGTATTAAGGATGGGAAGTGGGGATGGCTGGGGTGGGAGGGAGTGGTAGGGGAAAATGGAGACAACTGAACTTGAACAACAATAAAAAATGTGAACAAATATTATATTTTAGTTAGGTAAAATTAAATAAAATAAAAATTCCAGTTACTCAGTAGCACCAGCCACATTTGAATGCTCAGAGAGCACGTGTGTCTCTCTAGTGGTTACTTTCTTGGACATCACAGATTACAAGATTTCCATCATGGTAGATAGTGCTGTTGGAATGTGCTACTGTAGCATATGATAACTTATTTAACCTAATCTGTCATCTTTGGCAGAGTGGCAGTTATTTTTAGGGCAAAAGAGACAAGGGACATCCTATATACAAGGGAAGAAATGTTAGACATAATTATGCCTAGAAATTTCACTTAATATTTGTTTTTCCAGTAACTGATTTTAAATTCCTACTGTGTGCCGAGGTGCTCATTACATGCAGTGGTGAGCAAGTCAGACTAGCTCCTGGTGTCCAGGGACTTATTTCTACTGCTGGGGACTAAATTTTACTTGCTCTTGTAGAAACCTCCATGGCTGTTTCCTCACTTCCTTCAATTCTAGGTTTAAATGTTGTCTTATACAGAGAACTTCCCCAAGCAACCTAAATGAAACAGTAATCTTTGACTATACCTTCTCTGCCGCACTATGCCCTATACTGCTTGCCCTTCTTTATTTTTCTCTAGAGTTTGTTATTTTCCTCATTTTACCACTTATTTATATATTTATTAATTTGTCTATTGTGTATTTCTCTTGATTAGAATAAGGGCTCTAATAGAATAGGGATTTTACTTTTTCTGGCTCACTGCTCTAACTCCTAATCCAACCTTTACTTGTAACATAATAATTTATGTCCTTAAGTGAAAGTCCCTGGCATTTGACAAACATATGGTAAAATTCATCTGGAACTAGAAAGGGACAAATATTTTAAAATGTGGATTTATTGTTTTCTTGGGAAAAGCAGTGATGGTGGATTTGTTTTTCAACTTGTAAAACAATTTACAAATTGAGAATCATTTCATTCTTACAGAGTTGGGTTAAAATGCTTATAAATGATGAGACATGGTGTGTAGCAGAGATTATCGGTAAAAGATGTACTGGTAAAGATTTAAATAATGATTAGTGACATACTATAAAGCAAATCTTAAGTAGCCTAAGAGTGAGGCAAGAAATCACTATTCAGTAAATGTTTGGAGGACAGCTGGATAACAAAATTAATCAGGCTAGAAATCTGGTTACCTACAGCAGAAAATTCCGGATAGCTTAAAGAGTTAACTGGGAGTCAAGATGTGCATAGGGATGATAGAAGGGCTTCTGTAAAAAACTAGAACAAAATAGATAGAGTATCCTTTTCTTTTGTGGGTTTTTTCTTCTTTATATTAAATAAACAGAAACGATCTAAATGAAAAATAGTGCTTGAATGCTAAGAATTATTTTACCCAGCCAGACTTTAAAAAAACTTCTTTTTACATTTGACTTGTTATATTTCTATGATAATATATTCAAATTATACACACTTTGAAAATAATTACACTATTCATATTGTGATGAAGATATATTCAAATTATGTGCACTTTAAAATCATTTTTTATAATACAACATAAATCAGAGAAAAATCTTGATTATAGTTATGTATTTAGTGGTTGTGCTGAAATGAAGACAAAAATAAATTTGGTGTAATACACATGTAATAATTTACAAATTATGTGTCTTATTTTGTTACTCAATACTTTGCCAGCTCATCAACAGAACATCTTGTCTGCACAATAATTAGTTTCATTTGTGTGACATTTTGCCTACTTTATTTAAGAAAAAAAAAATTAAACCTAGACTTTTTATTACCCAGAATTTTGAGGGAAGCCTTTATCTGGAAATAAACTACATTTATTAAACCACAGACCAAAACAAACCCCATTGGCACTTTAACAAGAGTGCCTTCGTAGATAGTGCCGTGTGATACTGCCCTAGCTCTGGAGAGCCCCACACACTTCTGTGGGATGTCACCGGGTCAGGAGGAAGGGTATTTGGGCGGGTTATGGCAGAATTGGTCTGCTACCTATTCCACTTTAATATACCTTTATCTCACAGATCAGAAAATTTCCCTATCAAAGCTGGTGCTGGAAAAATACTAAATGCAGTAAATCGTACTTCATCTCCATCATGGGAAAATCAATTTTATATTAGTTCTGGGGCCACATTAAATTTTTGTCCTCAGTTAGATGTTCCACAAATATAGCCTAATGTCAAGTTAACCTGAAACAAAATAATAGTACTTTCTTATGCTTCCACTTTTTAAATTAATTGGTCCATTCATTATACAACATTTATTGAACATCTTGTTATGTCATGCACTATGTTATATGCTGGAATGATAATGAAAAGATTATGCAATTTGACATAACTTATTTCCTTTAATTGCATTTTTCCTACAATAACTCTACGGGATTACTTGTAATAGAGCCTTGTCAGGTAGATGCCATTTAATGGATGAGGAAGAAGTGAACTGCCCCAACGGGAAGTGACTTGGAAGCAAAGCAAGCCCTGTGCTGTTTCTACTTCCCTGTGGCAAACACTGTTGGTTTTCAAGTGAAAGCACTGGGGAACGTGGTATGAGAAAGGAGTATTTCTCTTCTGTGCGTTTATTTGTGGAAAAGGTTTTAAAGCAATAGGACAGTACATTATATTTATTCTTTTGCTTAGTCACCGTCTTGAAACATCTGGAACATATGGCCACCATAATATTTGCCCACCATAGTTCTGCGAATATTTACTTTCTTGCTCAACCCTAGTTTTTCCACATTGTATCCTCTCCTCCCTTTCTTCTTCTTTTTATCTCTGTTTCTTGTCTTTTCATCACCCATGGGTTTTTTTCATTTGTTTTTCATCATGTATCTTAGCCTCAGAAATTTGTCTGCTCTGATGTACTTGGAAGTTTACAGTTTGTTTAGCAAAATTTAATCACATGTGAAGAGCAGAGTCTGTGTTCTTCTCTGATTCATGCTCAGCTCTGCCATTGTCTCTTCTTGCTTGCCCTGCCCTGAGAAGCAAGCCCACAAACTCACACGCCCATGCTTCCCACATAAATCTGTGGATTAAAAAGTCAAAATTTTTGGAAAGGATTTTATCCTCTTTGAGCTTTCTGTTTAGCTTGGTATGTAAGTGAAGATGTGTCGTTATAAACCACCATTTATAAACAACCATTCAGGACAATTTTTAGAAGGTCCCAGCATAAGTTACAATTCAAAGAGGCGATACAATGTGTCATTTTGTTTCTACCCCCAGGTATGCAACACAACCACAGACAGGAAACACGCAGATACCTTCCTGGAGAAGTGTGTGACCGAGTCCATAATGAGCATAGTGAGCGGCTTCTTTAACTCCCCGTTTTCAGACAACAGCACCAGCCTCCAGGTAACCTCGGCAAACACACGTTAGGGCACTCCTTCCCACAGACTGACTTGCCTCATGTGAGTGGGGAAAACTTTAGTCTGGTCGGGGAGTCATTTCCTACACTTCTGAAGTTCACCGTTCTGTCAGATTAATTTGCTATTATCCTGTCTGAGTTTATGAAACCTCATGTCAGTTACAGAGGACCCATCTTCAAGCTCAATCATTCTTGCTCTCTTTCTACATACAATGGGAACTTTCATATTGTTTATGGACTGTTTGCCAAGTAGTGAAATAAATTATGTAATTCTTTAAATGGGCAGGCATTTTTGACACAGTGATTTCACTTCAGTAATTTATCCTGAAAGAATTAGCAGGATTTTATATAGTAAGTTTTTCATTCAAGTCTTTATAAATGTAAAAATTGACATACACCACAAACAGGGGAATAGTTAAATAAATTATAGTATATCTGTAGTATGGCTTTTTAAAAATCATTTCAAAAGAAATATTGATGATTAGGAAGTGATCATAAAGTAAGGGTAAGTGAAACAGGCTAACAAATTGCCTTATAGCATCACCCAAGTTTATACACATATATATGTGGAAAAACTCAGTAAAGTATCTTCAAAATTGTGATACTAATTATCTCTACATAGTAGGACTATTGGTGATTTTCATTACTATGATTTCCAAATATTTTACAATGTTTGGGTGTTGCTTTTATAAAAATATCATTTCAGTTTATACTTTCTTTAGGAAAAACTTTAAAACAGTTTGATAGAACCATTTCAAAATTGTTGTCTCCTCTGCTTACCCATTGTGTGAAACCAAAACATACAATCAATCAGACAAATAAATCTAGAACACCTTCTCTCTATTTATACTGCTAAAGAAACAAGAGGTTATAAAAAATATACTTAAATTCATGCCATTAACTTCAAGAAATGCCATATTATTTCTGATTAAGAACATAGTTAAAATGCAAATAATTGATTTTTTTATAGTGTCTGGCATGTGCTTGTCATGAAGTGGGTATGTAATAAATATTTTTTGAATGAATATGCATTAAATAGCTCTGAAACTAAAAGATGGTGTGTGTTTTGTTTTGATGAGCCTTTTGGATAATGCACAGACACTGTATCAGGTGTGTTAATGGTTTAGTGGCCTGTTTGCCTGCCTTCTTTCTCTCTACAGACTCATCAGCCAGTTTTTATTCAGCTGCTGCAGTCTGCCTTTAGGATTTACAACTGCACCTGGCCGAACCCGGCACAGAAAGCCTCGGTGGAGTCCTGTATCAGAACTTTGGCTGAAGTGGGTAAGTCAGAGTGTCCGATTTTACTTTACACTTTGTTAGAGAATCAGGCTTTTGGCTAATAGGGAATACAAGCAGCTTTTCAGTTTATAATGTAATAAGAAAGCAGGTATAGATTCTGCAAAGCTGAGCAGCAGTGATCAGCAAACAGTTCTGAGTATTGCATAATTTTGGGGAGGAGAATGTAATTATTACCTTTCTTTTAAAATATTTTAAAATTTATTTATTTTTTCTTTAATCATTCTCTAAATTTAAGTTTAATATTGCATATGGCACTGTAAGCCAGCTCAGTGAGATTTTATAAGAATGGGTTTAGTTTAATTATCTCAGATTTTATTCTTGAATTATCTATTAAGTAGCCTGGCTTATTAATACCTTCATATGGTGGTAGGACTATTTGAGGGCTTTTTGGTTTTCTAATTTTGTTTGAAGTCCATCTGTATTTATTGAGGGTCTATGATATGTAGAAGGCCTCAGAAATGACAAATGGCAAAGGTTAGTAAATTCTGGAAAGAATTTCTCATAAATTTCCCTCTTTTTTCCTCTTCTCTCTCTCTCTCTTTCTTTTCTTTCTGGGTAATTAGAGCCACCCTATGGATGGCAGAGGGGAGGAGGGGGAAGACTTACAGACTTGGCTGGACTTAAAAACCAGAGGAGCGTGACCACTGCCTCTGCAAGGGGGGCCCTGCAGACAGCGGGAAGGGCAGCCCACAGGGTGTGCCCTGACTGCTGACGGTGATTGAGCACTACCCTGTGCGGTGCCGAGCAGTTTGTGTTCATTCTCTCATTTAATCCTTAGATAGCTTTATTGATTATTTACATTTTGCAGATGTGGAAACAGTGATCTAGATAATGTAACTTGGCTAGGGTTGTATGTGCGCAAAAATGTTTGATAAGTGAATAAATGATTTAACTAATTGACCATTTTACATGTTTTAAAGTTTTCCCCCATACCGAAGCGCTATTGACAAAATGTAATGACTGCTTGATTTTAATTAGAATAAAGTAAAACGCAGTTATAAACCAAGAGGATCTACTGAAAATTATTAGAACTAAGTGACTAATAGGGTTTATCGAGGTGTTTAATTATAAGTAAGTATTAAACTTGATAGATTTTTTTGTATACTAAAAAGAAATAGTACATTGTAAAAAAGATATCATTCACAATAGCAATAAAAATATTACTTAAGGGAATACTTAAGAAATGTGAGAGAATATATTATAATACTATGTTGGAGGATAGGAAAGATTTTAATAAATGGAGATATATACTATTCCTGGATTGAAAAATTCTATTTGTAAGGATGCCGGACATTGCTGGAGGCAGAAATGGCAACACTGAGGCTGCCCTACTTTGGAGACATCATGAGAAGGCAGGATTCTTTGGAAAAGGCAGTAACGCTGGGAAAAGTAGAAGTTAGCAGGAAAAGAGGAAGACCAAATACTAGACAGGTTGGCTCCATAAAAGAAGCCGCTGGTGTAAGTGTGAGAGCTAAGCAGGGCTATTTCGGAGAGGACATTGTGGATATCACCCATTCATAGCATTGCTGTGGGAGCCTACCTGATGGCCAGTGACACACAAGCATGCTAATTCTCCTTGAACGATAACTACCATGCCTCCAAACCCAGACCCCTCCCTCACACACGCCCTGTTCTCCTCACCGCCCCTGTAGGCTTAGGCACCCCATGTGGGGCCACACCCTGGAAGGATTTGTCCTCTTGCAGGTTGGCCTCACCCTCTCCCAGGAGGCTCCTCCAACCTGAATCCAGATGCTTGCTGCTCAGAGAGCCACCATCTTCGCCTAGCTTGGCGTCTGACTCTGTGCAGGGTCACGGGGTCACAGGAATATCCTCATCACCTTTGATACCCTGCCAGGCTCTCCTTCAGTGTGGGCGCCCTCCTTGCCCCACTTATGTTCTGATTCTCCGCTCCGGGCAGGCTTCCACACAGGCCCCTTTGCTCTGTTTTGAGCTCCCAGGCCCTGGACCTCCTCATCTCCTGGTGTACTTCTTGTCCAGCGTGGACACTGAACTTGGCCCCTCCTTAAAGTTTCAGGACTGAGTGGTTCCAAAAGGGAAGGGAAGAAATCACAGAAGAGGCCATAATATGTGTCAAAATAAAGAAGGACATAGAAGACAACCTAGTTTTTATTTTGAAAGGATACATATAGTAAAATGCCCAGAAGGCTATAAATAAAATATTAACATTTGTTTTCTCTGAGTGGGGGAATTATAGATGAATCCGCTACTGTTCATGCTGTTACATAACTTCTGAGCTTTTAATAGTATACTTTTCAAATGATAATAAAACATTACTAAAATTTTTATTTGGATCAAATCCACTGGGAAATAGAGCAACCATGAAAAGACAAAATTCCAAGGAAAACCAAAGAAATATGATGATGTGATTTTTTTTCATAGAACACGTCACCTCAGCTGCAGAGTATACTTCTATTTTTACATTTTAAGCAAGTCTCCCCTCTTCCTCTTCTTCCTTTTTTTCCTCTCCTTCTCCTCTTCCTTTTTTGCCTCCTCTTCTTCCCTCAGTATTTAGCAAATGCAGTGGGGGAAGACACCAGTAGACCCCCTGCACAGAGCGTGATGGCACGCTGCTCACAGCAGCTAGAAACTGAGACCCAAAGGACTTTGCCGCCCAGTGCGGTGCCTTCCATCTGAGGCCGACCTCAGTGGCCTCCCTCGTGAGGTCCTGTCTCTTCTCACCTAGTAGGGCAGCAGGGCTTTGGGGATTTAAAATGGTCACTGAAACTACATTAGTCTAAAGATATCTTTTATTTCTAAGCATTTCTTTGTCTACCATTTCCTCTACTGACCAAAACCCTTATGGCCTAACAGGAAATTTTAGTTACTTTTTGTATGCTATGAAGACATGTGATGGGAAGTATTGTCTAAAAATTATTTTAAAATCTCTAAATCCATAGTCAAGAGAGGTTTTGAAGAGTCATATTTTGGTGTAAAATCTCACTTTCATCTTTGTGAGAAGGCATGTTTTACTCTTGCTCTTCCGTGTTTTTACTGTCCGTGTGAGCAGTTACGGAGCTCTGGAAACTCCGTTCCTGCTGTTCCTCTGCATCCATGCCTCCCCTTCCTCCCTCTCCGTAAAGGCCCTGATTAACCCTGTATGACTTCCTGCTTGGACCCGTGTAAGAATTCAGTGCTCTCTCCTCTCTCTTTCCTCACTTTAACAAATCTGCTACCAGAGTAATCTTCTAGAAGTGAAATTCCACCTGTGTCAACAATGGAGCCCCAGCCTTCAGCAGCATCCCTTTGCCTAACCAAGGAAGGATGGAGTCCTCATTGCAGCATTAGTGACTTCCACAACACGACCCTGCCTCCTTCCTTTTTGACCTCGCTACCCTCTGGCTTTCCCACCCCTGCTGTGTGACCGCTCCCTGAGCGATTAGGCCCCATGGTGTTGCTCACACCAGAACTTTCTTTTTCCAGTTTCCAACCACTGCCATCTCTCAGCATCTTTTCCATTACTCAGATTCCACTGTAAAGCCATTCTTGACTCCCTTACCCACTTGACCACCGTTTCACCACTTACACTTTTCCTATGGTGTTCAGTTTATTCTCGCTTATGTCATCAGAAGTCCGTGCCTTATCTTCTCTATTAGGTTGTGAACGATGATAACTATGAAGTGCCTGTCAAAATTAATACACAACAGTGTGGTGATTGTGGGGAAGATGGGGGTAGGTGGAGGTAGAAGAAGGTGGAAGAGGAATAAATGATAATGGAAAAAAATGCAATACAAAATAAACAATTAAAAATACAAAAAATTAATGGAAAGCAGTTGTCTAGGATGAATAAGGTGAAAAGCAAATTCTGCTTTGCAATGGTTAGACTGCATCTTTTTTATTGGTGAATGCTGACCACGGAAAAGCATGTAACCCAAATTAAAGGCATTCCAAAGTGAGCATCCATGATAGTAAAGGGATCTAAACCCATCTCACTTGAGTAGTGATTAAAAACCCTTGAAATATTTAGTCAAAGATATCTGAAGGGAACATAATGATTATCTTCCAACATTTGAAGGTGAGAATGGACTTTTACAGCTTCCTAGGAGTAGGTTGTAACTAATATGTGACCATTGCAAGGGGCATATTTTTGTCTCCCTGTAAAGAATAACTATTTTACATTTCTCTTCTAAAAACCTAAGGGTCACATTTTATTCTTCCCTTTTGCTCACTTCCATTAAGCCCAAGAGCAGATTCTGTGGGTCCCACTTCCTGAATACACATTTTTTCTTTGTCTTGTGTGACACACTTGTCCAAATCCACCATTATCTGACATGAATTACAGAGGAGTCTCTTTACTGAAACCCCCACCTCTACTCCTGTCTTTGCTACATAGCAGGTAGAGTGATCTTAATTTGTAAATCAGGTGATATCACTCACCTGCTTAAAACTCTCCATTGCACTTAAGATTTGTATTCCTTACCATGGCTTAGAAAGCTGTTCATCATCTGAGCTTTATCTTCTCTTACTTTCTTATTTTCTCACCCATCCGCCAACTCTGCCTCCGTCCACACTGATCTTACTTCTATTTTCTCATCTACAAAAGGCATCTTCTCCTCTTAGGGTGTTTGCATTTGCAGTTCCCTGTATTCGAATCCTCTTCTCCCAGATCATCCCATGTTCAAAAGTTAAGTGCTCAGTGAAGAGTTCCAGTACATCCCACATAGTGTCCCTGCTTCTGCCCCTTATCCTGTCTTCCTATTTTACTTTCCTCTCAGCACTTCTCATTATTTTAAAGCATCTTGTTTGCTTGATTCTTTGTTGACTTGTTTTTACTTCTTTGTTGTCTGCCTCTCCCATTACAATGTAAACTATGAAAGCAGGAACTTTGCTTTATTCACTGATCGTCAAGGCCCAAGAGTGCCCAGTGCTGACTAGCAGATTAATGAGTGTTTGTTGACTGACAATAATCCATGCGCTAATTTTTTGGAGATGGTAAAATTTACTTTGGGGAGGTTTAATAAGTTGCCCAATTAGTAAGTAGTTGAGTTGGGTTTGATATCCAGGTTTTTGTGTATGAAGTTCATGCTATATCATGTTACCCCAGAAGTACTGTCTTAGGAAGCCCCAACATAGAAACTAGAACTATGGCAACCTGGCTCCCTGGGTAAGGATCTGTCCGAAGTTTTATAATTCAGGTGCAAAATCACTTTTGTGTCTCAGCAACTCTTTGAGAATACAAAGAAACAGTATAAATTAACACGATTCAAATGTGCAATAATTTATAATATTAAAGAAAACAAAGTATACCTATTTATAAAAATATAACAAAGTCAAGAGAATAATATCATGTTATCAAGCAAGTTTTCAGTGCATTTAAAAATTGCTTAAACATGCTTCTGTAAATGCAAATGTCTATTACAGTTACATTTACATAACAATATATTAGTTCAACTCGCCTATCATCAAAAACACTCAGGTCTTTTTAAAATTTGTGCATTGGATACAAAAGGTGGTAAAACTCAGCAAAGGCACTTACTTTGCTGAGAGCGGGAGCATTTATCAGTGGCGTGTCCTATGATGCAGACATACATGTTAGCCTCGTTTCACAGCTGGGCACCCAGATTAGCGAAGTTAGGCAACCTACTCAGGGTTACACAGGCAGGTGGGGACAGGGCCAGGATGGACACCCCTCTTAGACTGACATGTTAGCAGACCTTCGTGATGCTCTGCTATCACCAGTCAGTTTAAACAAACACTGCATGTCTTCTTATACCTTGAAAATATAAAATATATGGATGAATGTTAGTGTCCTTGGTCAGTCATTGCTGCGTAATTTACTTATTTACATAAAATACAGCAGTACATGTCAGAAGTACTTTGAGAAAGCCCTGGCCGGTGTGGCTTGGTTGGCTGGGTGACATCCCACTAACTGAAAGGTTGTGGGTTCAATTCTGGGCATGGGACATGCCTGGGTTACAGGCTCTGTGCTCCATCCCAGGTCAGGGCACCTGCAGAAGGCAACTAATCGATGTATCTCTCTCACGTCGATGTTTTTCTCCCTCTCCTTCTCCTTACCTTCCACTCTCTATAAAATAAAAAATAGAAATAAAACATTTTAAAAAAAGAAGTACTTTGAGAAAAAACACAAGTATGGAACTCTAAGAATGAGTTCCATATTATTTCACTTAAAAAAAATTCTGTCCTACCTGTTTCGTAATCTTAAAATGATTTGGGGGATTAATATTGGGTACTTTGTTGGCAAAATGATCTTTTTTCCAAATAGAAATTCTGTAAAATATCTTTTACAGATGGTTTGAATTATCAGCATTAATCTTTAAGCCAATTATTCCTCCCCAGTTTGAACATGTATAAAGTTTTAACCCTTTAAGAAGAGAAATTCAGTCTCTTAAAACAAATATATCTATTTTCATGCACCTAGGGTGTTATCATTGACTATAAGAAGAGCTTGATGTAATATATTCCTGTCATTACACTTAAAAAACTCTATTATTACTTTAAAAAACTAAATCTGAATAAGTTACAAGATAGGACAAAATTGTATGGTTTCCCACATATTTATTAAGTCAACTGATTTACAATGATCCTTCATTATGTGAGTGACATTATTCTAGTTGTTGGGGAGGTGTAGTCTGTCAAACCGTATTTCCTGCCCTGAGTGATTTTCTAGTACTTTCAGGGCAGATATGACATGTGTAGAAATCACAAAGCAGCGAAACTAAGTACCTCATCTGTTATCAAGTTCTAGAGTCTGTCTCAGTACTCAATAAATATTTACTGTATGAATAAAATAAATGGATGATGACAGATAAGTGAATGAATATTCTTCTGTCATTGGCTGTATCCTATTGTGTGTCTGTGTTCTAATTTATTTAACCCCATTGCTGGATATTTGAATTGTTTCCAATTATGTTGCCCATGAGGCAGAATCAGGTAACTACCTGGGAGTAGAATTTCTGGGTGTTTTAATTTTGACAGATGCTGTCTTCTGTAGATTGTTCAATTTACATGCCGCAAGCAATGCAGGGGAGTAGCTCTTTCCTTGATAACGTTCTCAAATCCTTAGATTTTTGACAATCTTATAAGTAAAACATATCATCATAGTTTTAGTATGTGTATCTCTTTATGTGAAAGAGAAGAAAACCTTTCTATGTGACTGAGTCATTGCTATTTCCTTTATAGGACAGAACTGTCACTTCTTGTGATTTGCTCACTTTTTCTAAAGGTTTTCTTTTTTAAATAATTTGTATAGCCCCTTTATTTATTAATTAAATGAACTGTTTGCTTATAAGTAACTATATTTCCTTAATTTTTCTTTTATCTTTGAATTCTTTTTTATCTTCAGAATGTCCTTGATCAGTATGAGATGTTTTTTAAATTCCCATTGAGAATTTTCATGGTTGTAGGTTCTCCGTCTCTCTCTTTGTGTTTTTGATGTGACTATTTACAATTTGGAGTTGTCTGGAATATATTGAGTTGTTGGGTGTAGGGCATATAATCAACTTAATTTCTTCCAGATGACTAGCCAGGTGTGCCAATACTTGTTTGTGCATAACCCATACAGTTATATTCTATATTCAGTTTGGGGATTAATTCGGTGTAGTTTCAGTGCCAAACAGGAAAGATGCATTTCATATCTTTAATGTTCGTCGTACTTAAAAACACTAGCACTTCAGTACAGATTTATCCTGGATATTTTGACATGATGCAGAAAAGGTGCCATTCTCTGCCTACCCCATGACACTTTTCCTGTGCACCTACCGTTCCTGGGGGCCTGTAGAGTAGGGCTTGACAGCCAACCGAGAGTTCTAATTAATGCTCACACTTCCTGTTGCCTTCCCTCCTACCTGTCAGTGTATCTCTGCAAGCAGTTTTTCCCAGGGCACCTATCACTGCACTGTGCGTGTTCTCAGATATTCTGGTCTGGCAGACACCATCAGTAATTTTGTCTCATTAAAAATTTTAACATAATATACAATATTTTAGGAATAATCATTAGAAATCGATTTTGATTACATCTTAAAATGACTGCAAAGACTTGTTATATCCAGAGAGTTTTTCAGGATTTATAAGGCTAATTAGTAGGTGTGCCTAACGACCATAGTACCTGTGAATGAAGATGGCTCATTTCGGAGAACTAGCTCTCTCTAGGCAAAGTTCCATGGAAGATAAATGTGTTAATAACAACCCATGCTCTCTCCTATTAGTTTTTAAGGACTCCATATTCTTACTCTCAGCAAGACAGTGTCTCAGTTGCACTCTAACTCAGCAGCACAGTCATAGCATTTCTTTTTTAAGCATTTTGAACTTGAACATGACCACTAAAGCACACCGTTGGAATTAATGCTACATGCCAGAAGAATGACTTGTTGTAGTAAATTCATTAGTTCTTTTTTATGGAGAGGAAGAGGGGGACAGGGAATAACCCATAATTCCAAGAGTACATCCTAGTCACTTTTCAGTATACTATTTATAACAGAGTTTTTCTAGCTGAATAAAAGTAAGCTAAATTTCTATCATTTTTGGGTTGCATTTGAAAAAATGTCATTCTAGTTATTAGTGCCCTTGTGAGATCATGAGTGAATTCTTTTCTTTTCCTAGTCACAATTTTTTTTCTGCTTTACTTTTAAAACAATATATGGAAAGCCATATTTGCATTTTCAACTTTGCTTTCAAATTGGTATTTATAATATTTTGACAGTGCAGAGAATCTATTTCAGGCTATGACTTTAAAGGTATTAATATTTTAACATTTGCTTGAACACTTTTTATTAGTATCTATGCAGCTGACTCACTTTTAACTCAAAGTCTTTTTTCCCCAATTGAATAGTTCATTTTCTTTTGTTTCCTGGAAATTATGATTTAGCCCTTGGCTGGAGTTTAGCTTTTGGCATGAGACAAGGGTATATGTTACCCATATATTGTGCAATTTGTGCTAAGACAGAAGACTAGAAAATAATTAAAGTGGTACAGTTTTCAGAAAAAAAAATCTCTTTCAACAAGTTTTGGAATATGGGAACCTCCTCAGCCTGGTTTGTGCTGGTGCTGGCCACAGTGGGGTGGCGGCTGCCGCTCACAGGGGCATCTGGGAATCTGGAAGGTGGGCGAGATTTTTCAGACCTCACTAATGGGGTGGGGGAGCTGCAGAGCTAAGAATAACGGAGGAGCTGCCATTGGGCTCCATTTCCACTGGTGTCACTAGAAAAATATTCATCGAATACTTCTTTGTGTAGGTTATATTCACAGCAATGACACTTATTTGATGCATGATGGTATTTAAAGTCCCCAATTCTTAAAGGGGAGATAAATCCCAGTGCCCCGCCCCCATTTGTTGAAATGGTAGTGGAAACTGGCTGTACTATGTTTTGAGCAATATGAGGGTTTATAATTTCTGTCACTCAGAAAATAGCATATAAGCAGTATTGTCCTCTGACTTGTAAATGTTTAGAGCAAACCTGCTTATGTGTGAAGCAGCTAGAAAAGAATGAGAGTCTTGCCAAGATGTGATGGTGGTGCAGGATTAAGTATTTATAAAAATATGTGCAGCTTGGCAGTGTCTGCCCTTCAGACGGGACAGGAGTGCAGATGCTCTGCTGTGAGTGATGGGGACGAACGACACATTGTTTGCTTTGGAAAAGGGAAATGTGTAGTGAGTACGAGGAAAACATTCACTAGGGAAACTTAGGCAGTGGTGCAATTGATTGTTTAGGGTTGTCTTAGAGGTGTTATTATTGCCATAAAACTTCAGCCTGAGCTCTTGTTTAAATTGGTAACTTTTTGTAGGAATATCTAAAATTGTTTATTTTCAAAGAAGTTTTTAAGTATCTTTCAACTTCAATGTTGCTACTATTGTTGCTTTCCTTTCATTATATGAAACAAGCCAGATTTATTCATTCATTCTCATTCCCTCCCCCCATTCTTTCTTTCCTATTTTCATTTACTTTTTTAAAAAGTCTTTTATGGGCTATCATTATAACTTGAAATAATATCCTTATGTATCTGCTTCTTGATGTAGCAGCTCTAAATAGTGTCTATATGCTTGACACTATGAAAAATAAAGAAATTAAAATACTGCTGTCATTTTTAGCCCTTCTCCTCCACTCTACATTCTAATTATTGCTTGATACATTGTAGGGTTTTTGTTGTTATAATTGTGACATTTGCATTCTATTCTAAAATATAATTAAATATCTTATAAGTTGATAACGTTTAAAAATAAATTTTTAGAGCTTTATAATATTATGATGTATAAATATCTTTCACAGTATAAATATTCCAGACAGAAATATAGTGCTATGATATTGAAACTTTTCCCACTGGAGAACTTTCCAACCATTCGTATCTAATAGATCTTCCATTTGTCTCTAGTTTTATTCTCTTCCTGTTTACAGCCAGTTGTTGTGATTTCTGGTATTTACCTTGACATTTGCCTGGATACCTTTCTTGTTTTTGGAGGGAGACATTTTCATAGGGGTTCAGAGAAAAATTTCTGAGCCTTACATGTATGTTCTGAAATGTTTTTGCTCAGGTATCACATTTGATTTTTAGTTTAGATGGGCATAAACTCCTAGGTTCAAAATCTTTCTCCATCTGGTCTTTGAAGCCATTATTCTACTGACTTCTAGCGTTCACTACTGATGATGGGAAGTCTGGTGCCAGTCTGACTTTCTGTGGGAATCTTCTTTCTTCTCAGGACATTTTTGCCATTTTCTCTTTGCTGTTGGCACTTGTATCAGTTTTGTAGGGCTGTTGTAACAAATACCATAACCGGGTGGATTGAAACAACGGCTCCGGAGGCTAGATGCCTGAAATCAAGGTGTCGGCAGCATCAGGCTCTTTCCAAAGACTCTACAGATGAGTTTGTTCATGCCTTTCTCTTAGTTTCTGGTGTTTGTTGGCATTTCTTGGCTTGCAGCTGCACAAATCCAACCTTTACCACCATCTTCACATGGTGCTTTCCCCTCCGTGTGCGTCTCTCTCTCTCTCTCCTGTCCTTGCGTAGTCACCAGTTCTATTGGATTAGGGATCCACCCTTATTTAGTGTGACCTTGACTTAACTTGATTACATCTGCAAAGACCTTATTTCCAGATAAGGTCACATTCATAGGTGCCAGTGAATGGGACATCAACATATGTGTGTGTATGTATGTGTGCATGTGTGTGTGTGTGTGTGTGTGTGTGTATAATGCTGTTATGGGCCATATGTATATATTATATATATATAAATATAAATAATTCAACCCATAACAGCATTGCACATTTTTACAAGAATATGGCCAATATGCTTGTTTAATCCTGCTTAACATAGAGTGGGCCCTTTCAGTCTGGCGACTTAACATCTTTCTTCAGCCTGAGAAAATTGTTTTTTATTATTTGCTTAATCATTTCTTTCCTTCTATTGTCTCTGATATTTCTTTCTAAAACTTATATTTGTTAGATATTTCACTTCCTGGATTTGCTGTCTTTATTTCATCTTCTCACAGTTTTATTTTCCCTTTTGATCTTTTATGTTTCACGTTCTAGAGGATTCCCTGACTTTTCAAGATTATCACCTTGGTCTTGGTCCCTGGCCTTTTCTTTTTCAGCCAATTTCTGGAATGTTTATTTTTGCAATCATGATTTAATTCCCAAGATTTCTTTCTTTTTTCTGATTTTCTAATTTTTCAGATGCAGTATACCTCCACTTCTTTGAGGACAGTAATCAGTACCGTGTTCTTCCCTGAATCGTGTCTGTTTTTACTGGGGCCAGTTCTTCTCAATGCCCTTGCTTTTCCCTGTGAGTCTTGGTGGTGTGTCTGTAGTTGGAGAAGTCTGTAATGACTGGCATAGGTTTGCACTGCAGTTTTGAAGATCTGTTTCCCTCCCTCCCTCCCTTCCTTCCTCTCTATGAATACAACATTTATTTGTCTTCCTTCTGTCAAGCCCTGAGCCAGGCTGCCTGGGGAGGAACAGGAAAAGTCACAGACAGGGCAGACAAGTTGCAAGAGGAAGAACCATGGGAGGTGGCGATGGCTCCTTCACATGGTGAAGGGGATGAGAAAGGCCACCATCAGGCAAAAGAGACCTCTGGCGTCTGAGAGGGCAAAGCCCAGAATGACACAGGGGAAGAGCTTCAGAGAATGGTTCCTGGACTGACAAATGATGAGGCTCTCAAACACAGTCCCGATTCCAGCCCCAGAGCCAGCCACCTCGACTGTGGCAGCCCCAGCCCCAATGACCTTGGCTGCTGGTTAGATGTCCCTGGAAATGGCACTGGTCTGAAAGCTGCAGCTAGAAATAAGTGGGGGCAGGGGACGTGGGGCTGCCAGGCTGCTGAAGCTGTCATCTGTGAGCATCTCCGGCCGTTTCAGCACCACCACAGACAGTGGCCAGCTCAGCAGCTAGCTGAGAGGTGCTCCTGACCAAGGCGGCCTGGAGACAAACTTGGTGTAGGCGCACATTTTCAGGGGACGAGGGGCTGTGGCAGGAGAGCTGCTCCCAGTGTGGAGAAGACTGAAACTGAAGGTCTGTTTCTCTACTAGCATTCTCATATAAATGACAGGGCTGACCCAGAGTGAGGGGCTGTGTAAATGATGCTCAGGCTTCCTTTGGATGTGTGTGCATGTAGCCGAAAGACAGGCCGGGAGTACCAACAAGTGTTCAAATAAGGAGGGCTTTGCTCAAGGGGTTGGAGTCTTCTGTATCTGGAAGCTGCCAGAAGCTTTTTTGGAGCTGTCTTCTTTCTCTCCCATTCCCTTCTGATTTCAGTGAGATCTTTGGAGTAACTTCAAGCTCTGTGCCACCTCTCCATCAAGTCCTAACACCTCCTTCTCTCCAGGCGGGTATTCCACCTTCTGGAGAGAACGTTCCTACATTTCCCAACTTTACCCTCTGAGTAAAGCCCACTGCTCCAACTGCTCTGTTTGTGCTAGTCCGAGGGAGGAGGGCCTTCAGTCCCCAGCTGTTCAGATGCTGTTCTTCAGCGGCTTCCCTGGATGACTGCCCCAGACCTGTCAGCACTCTTGGTGTTGGTTGACTCTTTGCCTGGGAAGACCTGTTCTAACGTGAATCTCTTCTCTTGCTTCTCTGATGGACTAAATCCACCATCATTCTTCTTGCAAAAATGCCTCAATGTTTCTGTTTCCTCATGGCAAGCATTCTCATGTTTTAACATTGTCATATAAGTGTGATAGAATATAAATTTCAGTTGATTTGGGGGAAGTAGGACATGTACTGTGTGCCATTTACCAAAGCAGAATGTTTATAATCTTTCATTTCAACAATTTATTTCTTTCAGGTATGTTATCACTTAAAATTCTGTGTGTATGTGCATGTGTATACACAGATAAGTACACACTGATTGTATTAATGGATGGGCTGGCAGGATTTTATGTGTTTTCTGCCTGCTTTCTTGTTTTCCTTGGCACCTGGGAAGCTACAAATTTGCATGGTTGTTATACTGGTTTTTTCTATAGTGATGCTATACAAAGTACAATTCAAACATTAATCATACAGAAATCAAATAAGTTCTTGAATGTTTAATAAGACCACATTAATAACTGGTCTTGAAATGGAAATCATTTTAGATGAAAAGCTTTTGTAGTTATGTAAAATAATTTAATGGATAACTTTAAAGATTTGATGCTTTTTTCTTTTTAAACTAATTTCATTGAGATATAATTAACAGAACATTGTATTAAGGTGTACAACATAATGATTTGCTATAAGTATGTATTAAAAATAATAACTGGGTTTGGGGGGGAGTAGTGAGGGGCAAATACAGACAACTGTAATTGAACAATAAAATAATTTAAAAATAAATAAATAAAAAAGAAAATAATAACTATTATAAATTTAGTTGACGTCTGTCACCTCACATAGATATGCTTTTTGATGAAAACTTTTAAGATCTACTCTTTAGCTACTTTCAAATATACAATACAGTATTGTTAAGTCCCAGAATTTATGTATCTTACATTTTTTCTTTATTCTCTGTTTATAAGGTTATTTTGATAATGTGTAAGAAGCTTTAGTCAAATTAAGAGGAAAATATTTAAAATCTTTCTTTTTCAGCCAAAAATCGTGGAATTGCTATTCCGGTGGATTTGGACAGCCAGGTTAATACTCTGTTCATGAAGAGCCATTCAAATATGGTGCAGAGAGCGGCCATGGGCTGGAGACTGTCAGCTCGCTCTGGGCCGCGCTTTAAGGAAGCTCTGGGAGGGCCTGCCTGGGATTACAGAAATATTATTGAGAAGTTACAGGTACACTGCTAGCATGAAATGGCATTACTGTTTTCTAAGTTATATTTTTAAATATGTCATTACATCAATAAAATATAGATGAAAATATCAAATTCTACTTGGAGACCAGGCTTTATGTTATAATTTCTTGCCAGTCATGTTGGATCAGAGCTCACCCATATGAATTCATTTTGCCTTATTATCTCTGTAAAGACCCTATGTCCAATTATAGTCACATTAGGAAGTACTGGGGGTTAGGAATTCAGTGTATGAGTTTTGAGGGAGACATAATTCAACCTAATAGCAGGTATCTTCCCACCCACGTAATTATAGAGAATTTCATCAGAGCGAGTCAGGGTATGGTGTTGACGAAATGGTCAAGACATGAACTGGAATAAATCTTATGATAGGTCCCATGTAGATTGATTGGTGGAGGTTCAGAGTTTTAATAGATGAGCATTACATGTGATTAAAAAGGCAAGTTAGGCTCAATGTGAGGAACTCAAAGGCTATAGGTCATTAAAATTTGGGGAGGGGTGTCATTATATGTGATTAAGCTGTTATTGGTTTTCAGGACAGGATTATCAGGAAGAGACTAGAGGAAGGCAGATTAGTTAAGAATGACTGAAGATCTCAGCTGTGTAAAGGCATGAATGAGGTGGAGAAACAGGTGTTACATGCAATAATGAAGGCAGGGCCCTCAGACTTGGTGCTGTTGGATGGGGACAGAGGACAAAATAGAGGTGCTAATGATTACAGACGAGGTGATATTATTGTCTCTTTATTGTAAGAGGCAAGGAATTTATATATCATTTTTATAGTGTGTCAAGGAATTTCTCCAGCGGAAGAAATGGTTAGTTCTGGATTACCAGTGACACATAGAAA